>NC_072460.1:7213511-7813511 GCF_027596085.1 Anoplopoma fimbria | reverse complement strand
GACTCATGCAGGGTCAGTTTTAGGCATGAGCCACTTCTCGGATCACATCAACTCAGCAGATGAGATCATCAATTTCACAAAAGGAGGAGATGCAAAATAACAAACACATGCAGAGGCATTTCTAGACTGTGCAGACTCGACAGTAGCTCCTCTGATTCCCACTATGCACTTGTAATTCAGGATTTAAACCGTGCACCACTAGGCAGAGAGCCATTTAGCATTACACTAAACCCAGGCACACCTTGAGCTGTTTGCTAAGGTTAGGACCCATTCACAATTTTATAGACCAACACATACTAATTCTAGAAAGTGTAGCATTAGGGCCTTAAGTGCAAGATCTGGGATGGGGAGCATTTCGATGCCTGTCAACATGTCGACGGACAATTTTTTCTGAGCTTTCGCGCCACAAATAAAGCCATCAACCAATCACGTTGTGCAGATTAAACATATTGAGTACATTCACTACAGTGTACAATAACTGAGGCTCTGTGGTCTGAACCAAGAAGGCAAACTTTATTACTACTTTCAACCTTGACAAAGGCAGCACAGACACGATCTACTCAATACCTTCTTACCTTTCACAATAAAAGCCCTAGACATATACACTGTAACTGTTTACCAGAGGGATCTCAAAAGGATACTTGTGTAAAAATGTATCAATTATTTTTTACTGTTAAACTTCCTTTGTAACAAATTAACAAGTTGTATCCCTTGTGTTTGAGTCATTTCAATTAAGTTTCAGCACACTGCATGTTTATGCCTTGCTGTTTACTGATATCTGACTACATGCTGCTATTATGAATAACTACACATCTCTGTCTTCTCTGAATATGAGGCATTATGGAGCACTAATAGGTGCATCCCTCACCAGGAGGCAAATAAAAGGATGGATGAAGGCCTTGAGGAAAGGAAGAAGAGGGAGAGGGTGAAAGAAAAGTGGATTGATAAGTGAGGGAGCAGAAAGAGAGAGAGGCGTGTGTGTGTGTGTGTGTGTGTGTGTGTGTGTGTGTGTGTGTGTGTGTGTGTGTGTGTGTGTGTGTGTGTGTGTGTGTGTGTGTGTGTGTGTGTGTGTGTGTGTGTGTGTGTGTGTGTGTGTGTGTGTGTGTGTGTGTGAGCATGCGTATGCCTCTCCCTTGAACTCAGACTTCTGGTGAAGGAGGAGCTGTAGGACCTGTCCCTTTTTTTCCCCGTCCTCTCCATCTTCCTCCTCTCCCGTCGAGCACATCCATCCCCATTACTCCCTCACCATGCTGCTACTCTACAACCGTTTCCTCTCTCTCCTAGAATCGATCTATCGCCGAGGGGCCAGAAGATGGAGGAAGCTCTACCGAGTCAACGGACACCTCTTCCAGGCCAAGCGCTTTAACAGGGTGAGTGTCCTCAAATCTGTCCGATACGCACTCTAACTGTGGGGTAAACGCGGTAATGCCTGAACAATGCTGCGGTCAGACTCACTGGGACACACAGAGGGACGACCACTCTGTGTCCCTAAAAGACACCGGAAGCCTTTAGATGATGTGTGTAGTTTGAAGTTTGCTGTATTTTCTCAATTTTAAAGGCTTCTCCAGATGTTTGAAAGCTTTCATGTCACCATTTTTAGAATACATGTGAAAGGAGTTTCTACATTGGATTTTGCTGAACAATATAGGGAAGCTACAAATGACTTATTTGCAGTCAACACTGAAGCAGTTACCATTTGCTCTGGGCTGTTGAGGTTAAGGTTTGTTATTTCTGCGAGGATTTAAAAAAAAAGTGATTTTGGAAGTGATTCTAGATTCTAGAATCATTAATTAAAATCTGATATTGTCAATGATTTCAATGTCAGAAACCAGGCTTGTGTTTAGTTTAAAATCTTTTTAGTTTTCAACCTCATCGTATGGTCTTGAGATATGGATGTAAAAGATAGTAAGGGGAGTTCAGTTAAGGTGAAAATGTGGTTTATTACCAAGGTTTGTAGAAGCACGATAAATAACATCAGTATTAGTCGGTGCTGCACCTCAGTTCACTATGTCCTATGGTAATGTTCAGGGCCAGAAGATACCTTTACCACAACTTATTTTCCCATAACCATTATCTTCCCCTAACATAAGCCATACTGTAGTGTCCATGTGCAGAAAGACAGAAATAAAAAAAACAAAAACGTTTTTGCATTGGACATTATCCAGAGTTTGTAGAATGGTCCATCGTCGTTATTCTTTTCTGTTGGTAGGGTTGGACATGTGGTATGTAATTGACTTCTATTGTTGATACCCTGTGGTTGACCAGGTCCTTCAACTCTGTGTTTGAGTAGCATCTGTTACCATTGGCATCGGGTTAATGATGATCATTTCCAGTTCAGGAAACAGCGATGTATGAGTGTCTTTAGTATACAGTACAGTATATCTATATGTGTATGTATATAACAACAGCGGAGACCACAGTCTGTCAGCATGCTGACCAGCCCCCCCCCCCATGTGGATATACTGTACATTTTTATTATTTCTTATCTTATTTTTGTTCTATCTTTATTTTGTTGTATAGTATGTGTATTTATTGTCTGTGTCTGTGTAGTTGAGCTGCTGCAACACTCGAATTTCAATTTCAATAAAATAATAATAATAATAATAATAATAATAATATATATATATATATAGGTAATCAAGTCACTGCTCCAGCTTAGCTATCTGGATATTGGTGCATATTTCATGGTGTCCCAGTTCAGGCTTGTCTAGCAAAACACACACACACACACACACACACACACACACACACACACACACACACACACACACACACACACACACACACACACACACACACACACACACACACACACACACACACACACCACACACACACACACAGGTGTGGACTTTAATATTGCCCCTGATGGAGATGAAGAGCTCCAGCTGCTCACATTGCTTTCCTGAAACAGGACTTTAACTTTAAAGTGTTCTGTAATGCACAATGGCCACTCTGGAAGGCAGAAGAAATACATTAATGCCATTTCAATAAGGCCTTTAAGTACCTAATGTGTTTTCTCTGAAGGGGAAAGGAGGAGATCAGGTTCCACTGCTTTACCTCTGTGCTGTGGCCTCTCCTTTTGTGAAGCGTATATTAGCCGTAGCAGGATCATATCATATTTATTGTTGAGGGACGTGTTTCTGTCGCCTGTCTTCTTGAAGGTGTGTAGTACAGCACTGAGGTCAGCCTAGCTCACTAACAGTTCCTGTCGCTCAGACGTAAGATTCAAAGGAGACGTTTTAAAGACAAATGTAATAGGTTTCATCTTCACTGTTGTAAACCAGCTCTTAGGATGAATCATCTCCCACGGGTGCTATGGTCCTAATGTCTAGACCAGAAAGTGGATAAGCTCAGTGCACCGGCAACATGCTGACTCAACACTTTGCTCCAACCTAACCTTGATGTGGCCATTACTGCCGATGCACTGTGGAGCCCTGCCGATTCAGTAAAAGACATATAGTTATATTAGTACCACTCATCATTTTCAACCCAACTTGCTTTTCCAACATTTTGCACAGAAGTTATATGGAGAAGGTCGAGGTGGATGGTTTGTGTACAGTGTGCAGGACTTTGACACCAAAGACTGAGGTTTATGTCCTGTGATCCAAGCATCCCAATAATTAGAATTTCAGTACTGCACTGACTGAGCCAGAGGACTACATTCTTTCAGGAAAGTTTTAAATATATTATGGTTTATGGATTTCCTGTATTGTGTTGCCTTTATGTCTTCTGACAAGGACGCCCTGTCAGAAGATATTGTATCTCAATGAAACCTTTCTGACTCAATAACGTATAAATAGGTAAGATAAATAAATGAGATATTTTCGTTAACCAGCAGATATTGGCTTAAAGCAAAATACACAGTTTATAACTTGTTAACACCTTCTGCTAGTTTGTGCTAGCTAGCTGTTATGTTATTTGGGATGTAGCTTGATTGAGCTATTTGAAGAGTTTTAATGAATCTGTTTCCAGTCATGTTTTATTGTGAAGCTTTTCTTTTATAAAGTAGTTGTCCACTTAAACACACAGCCCACGTCCTCCACACTGGCCCTTTAACTGAGTGCTTTGAGCTGCCTAAACAAATTTCTTCTAAACGAATGTTCTAAAATTGCACAATAAATGCATTAATCATTTTCAGGAGACAGGGTAGTACATCTTTTAGATTTCCTTGGATAGCGTCTTGTTATAAACTCATAACTAAAAGTGTTTATATTGTAAACCAGTTGGCTGTCAGACTGGGTTTTATCTGACTGGTGTTGCTATGCCAGATTCCAGGCTTCTGGTTGGTTCACAGCGTTGTCCTCAGCATATAAATAAGCCGAGGAGAAGTAGGTCAGGTTTCTCCTCCCTTCTCTCACTCCATCCCTTCCTCTCAGTCTCTGCACGTCTGTCTCCATCTCTCTCCTCCCTCCTTCCTCTCCGTCTCTCCCTGAGAAAACTGCCTCGTGGATCCCTCTCATTAGAGATAAAAGGGTCTCTTTAGCTCCTGTTTCCCACGTGATGAAGCAGAATTCAGTTGCATATGCTGGCTGTTTGCCTCCACAGGCGGGGGGTGGGGTGGGGTGGGGGGTGTTCAGGCAGGCTGCTGAGAGCTGAGAGAGGGAATGTGTTAATATCTACCACTGACATGAGACCTGTGATCAGAATGGGAGCCAAACTGAGGTTTTCGCACACAAACGTGAATCTCCAGTGATGCTCAGGACACTGACATATAGGGGTGTTATCAATAAACTGCTAACCGTCAAAAAGTATTTTAACCATTTGATGATATTAGGTCAACAGCTCAAAGAAATATTTAACATTTAAAAAAAAAAGCAGCTAAACCAATTGATATGCTGGAGACTTACAGGGAAAGTCGCTGCTTGTGTCCTTGACAATGGATGCAACATCCTGGCAGCTACCTCTCCCAGAAAGGTGAACTGGGGACTCTGGTTTAATGTTGTTGGTTAGTGATAGGTTAACGGGTTCTGCTATCGGTCAGAAAATAAATTCAAAAGCAGCATCCCTCATCGCATTTTTACTTTCAGATGTAATATTTTGAAAAATATTGAAAAAAAGAAAGAGGGTTAGAGGTTATATTTCTGGAGTTCTGGTGTAGCAAAACTTACTTTTCTGTGCGCTGCTCGTTGTCCACGGTTCGATAAGCAACTCGATATGTAAAACTGCAGTTGGAGTTGAGAGACGACGTGTACGACCTGATTGTTTCACAAGTCGTTATGAAAATCATTTTAAACCAATCAGTATCCAAATCATTGTCAGATGATAGTGGACTATATTTTGGTCAATGCGTTGTAGTCTTTGTTACTGGATGATGAATCCTATCAGCTTTGGTTATCCCCTGACTTTTCATATCGCACCATCATAAGGCCACAGCTCGACCAACAGCTGTACTTTGTATTCATTGCTAATCACTACATGGAATTATGCCTTTTTCCCTGGAACTGGGATTTCCTGCCTTAAATTAAATTAAATGTAAAACACGGAATTGTAGATATCATTAATTTATCAGAAAACGCTGTATATTCTCATTTTCTTTTGGTCATTTTCTGATATGCATTAGGTTATACTTCTGTCAAAAAATGTCATAGAACCACGTGTTTTACTGTTGATCTGAGGTAAATAATGTGTACGATGGCCCCGAAGAAGAATATGTTGCATTTTGGAAAAGTTTTAGTTGAATTGCTTATTATTCTGGGATGTTTTGTTGTCAACTTAACATTATACTCTTAAGCTTGTGTAGTTTGTGTTACTGGTAGTAAACAAATATTAGCATGCTAGCATGTTAAGCTATAATGGTAAAAATGGTAATTTCAATCACAATTGTGTCAAACTGGCAGAGCTGCTAACATAGCTGAAGACTTTTAACTGGGCCGGCAAATGGACTGAAAGGCTCACATACTATTTTTATGATAGGAGTTGGAGCCCTGTCTCTGATTCTATGGGAGCTGCTGTGGACTAACATGGTTGATTCTTTTGCTGTATCCTGCAGGCCTGGATTACTGCAGACGCCAGCGGTCAGTTTGTCCTGATGAGTTTTCTTTGTCAGAGGTGAATCAGACAGCACATCATTTCCCAGCATATGAGGCCAGACAGGTTCCAGGCACTCATATGATCTGTAATGCTGCGTGCTGGGCTGAAGGGAGGACTGTCAATCGATAAAAGCTTTCCTCTATCTTCTCATCCCTTTATTCCCAAGCTGCAGGCAGCCACGGGACTCTGTTCCTTCACAGTGAGGCATCAAACATCATCTGCAATAGTTTCAGACAGGCTGCTGAGAAGTAACGTTTTAATGTTTCCCCCAAAACACAATGACAGAATTCTGTTATTCTTGTTCATCCTGGCTGATGGACTGTTGACTTTGTTGTCATTGTCATGTGGTCTTTTTGTTGCAAACCCCGGCCCCAGTCAGGCTGAAATATACAACAGTACTTGTTGAGTCTTGTAGACATCTCTTGATATAAATTTGTGGTAAATCCTGGAGTTAATGTTATCCCAAAGCAGAGCAGACTCTGGGATTACATTAACGTCTCTTGCAGCACGTAGCAGTGGGCAGAAGTCCATCAAAGTCATGGTCGTCACTGACGGACTCAGCTGCTCTGATGCAAGGCCAATCAGTGCATCAATTTCATTTACCATCACTCTTCATGTTTGTCATGCGGTTGAAGGTTTTCTTTGAATTGTTCCTGTGAATTTGTTCGTTTTTTCCCCGTTTTTTTCAGTGGAAACGGGAATTCCTTTCCCTAAGAAAAGTTTTAGGTCATCTTGTAATAAAGTACAGTAATTCCTGATGGCAGATCATATTGTGTTGGTCTTGATCTGAAGTAACTGCAGCGTGCATTGGCATGGAAGGATCTGTGGTATGCAGCCATTACTAGAGGATGTTGTCTCCTTGTTTTGGTGGTTGGAGGTGCAGAAACATTGCTCGAGGACTTTTTGATGTTGTTGTTTTTTTTTCACTCAAGCTGTTAAAAGCCTCTCTGCACTTGTTATATCAAGAAAGCCTTTGCAGATGATCATTATTTTTGCTGAATTGAATGTCATTAGCTGGAGGTAACAATGGTGATTAGTCTTACTCACGTCTATCGAGTAAAGTACTTACTGTCTCCCAGTTAAGGAATAATTTGCTTTTACAAATCTAAAAAACAGTGTGATTCCGTTGTCTGGATATACTGACTTTGCAAAAGCTGAGGTTTCAACACACAGATGGGCTTTTTCAGTAAAACAATCTTTGTGGTGATTCAACAATGTACAACTCTGCTGTCTTAACAGAGCTCATTGGACTTAAGAAGCAGCTTATGTGTAGTTGTATGTAGATGTGTAACAGAAACCAACAGAGAGTATCTAGTAGAAATTGTCCGTGTCAAGAAGTGCTAGTTGAGTTGTTGACAAAAGCAACAAAAAGACAAATGTTGGTCAACTAAGTTCACTGTTTTTAACTTACATCACGTTTACATTGTCCTTCTGTTCTAAAGAAAGATACACATGTGAATATAGTTTATTTTTCATCTGTTATTTTCAAGCCAATTCCAGTGGCTCCTATATTTTTAGCCATGTTAGTGGCATGGCTCCGGGGAAAGCAATGCCTGATGGTTGGTTGGTTAGTTGGTTGGTTAGTTGGTCAATCCACCAGACTTTATTGCATGGATGAGTATGAAATATTGTACGGACATAAAAGGTCCATAGAGGATGACTCTTGTGTTTTCCTCTAGCACCATCATCAGGTTATTATTTTAATATGTCCAACACTTTGATTTATGACTAAAACTAATGACATTCCCTTTAGCCTCAGCTGTTCTTGCATTAAGGGCTAATTAACAAATGTAAGCATGCTAAAACGAGATGGTGAACATTATACCTGCTAAATCTTACAATGTTAGCTTTGTCACTGTCGACATGTTAACATGCTGATGTGAGCAATAAGCACCCGTTTGCCCAAGAACAGCTTAACAGAACTGTTAGCATAGCTGTAGACTCTTTAGGTGCAAATTCACAAAGAATGGATCACGACCACTGATAGCATCATGGATTTCACAATATTTGCAAAAGTTGTCCGCCCTGTCTCAAGGTACGAATCACAGAAGATATTGTACTCATTATGTTACAGTGAAAACACACCCATACATTTTTTCATCTGAATGCAATTTGCCATTGTTTTTGCAATGGATTGCAGAGATCCATGTGGCAAAGTATAAATGTGCTTGAGGGCAATGAGTCGGTTGTGACAGTCAGCGGAGCAAGACTTCCTCCTGCTGAAGAGAGAGGAAATAGAAACATGTAAACCCAGGATATAAGAAAGGAGGTAGAAGGAAGAAAAAACGTTTTTGGTAATTTAATAACTAATTCTTTTTTTTTTTTTTCTAATGCATTTTCAAACATTTCACGTAGGGAATCTTATTCATTTATTTTTGACATCCCGTCACTGCATCCCAAAATAAAGTTTTTAGAAGACAAAAACTTTATTTTGTTACAACGGACTCTCTGAAGATGCCAATATTTTCATGTTTACTGTGTGTGTTAGCGCACACACGCTATTATATCCAATAGCACAGGACCACCGAGGCGCTATCGTTTCTGCAGGTTTAGCTGGTGCAAAGGCCGCTCAATCCTTTTGTGAAATTGACCCAGACTTATTTCTAACGCCTTGTCTATGCTTATAGATTTCGGATAAACAAAACACCTTAAAAGAAGCCAAGGATAGTGACAACAACAACGGTTCTGCTTACCTAACACTGCTGATTTGTCTCAGCTTGTGTGTGCTGTGAAAGGAAAGGAACTGGACAAAAGCTTGTGATTGATTTCTAAATGTTCGCCTAAACCTCTATGTAGAGTTACATTAGACTGAAGCAAGCCTTTTGAAGTCTCATTTCCATGGCAACAGAGCAGTGACTGGGACTCTTTGTTCTTCACACCATCAGCATGCACACCCTGTGAATGAATGTTGTCGCTACAACAAAGCACACACGCTGTCCGGTCCCCAGTGAGACATTTCGGTGACAGATGTTTTGATGTCCAGAGACACTGAACATCCTTTGGTACAAATATAGCACTCTGCTAAAAACTAACCCCAGAGAGAGAGAGCCAATGAAAGAGCAAACCCTCTAGAGACATGTTGTGGAACAGAGAAGTCTCAGCTTTATTGCAGATGTCTGGGTCCAAACATAATAAAATAATGTGTAGAGCAAAATACTAGTTTATGAAGAATGTAGCTGGGAAGTACAAACAAGTCATAAATACTATAATGTAAACATGAGCGTACATATTTTCAGTTCAGTGTAGCTTGTACAGTTTACTTTACTCTACGACACAATCCAAACGGACTCAACAGTAATGTAAAAACAGAAGTTACTTCATTTTACAGGTCTGTAAACTCCTAGTTGTAAGTTTCCCAGAAGGAACTAATTATAGATCAAATAGAAAAAAGATACTAAGTAAAATAGACAGTGCAGGGGTCTACAGAAAAGAGTTGCAGGTTTCCTTAGGCACCATTCTGAAGGGCAGTGTTCAATATGTACAATGCATCATTTAAATGAATTGATAAGCTAGTGTGATGTTGTCTTCTTGTCAGTGTACAACAGGTCAGCTGATCGTGCTTAAACAAAGACATTCCTCCAGAAATCAACATCTCAGAACTAAGAGACTCAGAACTGTGTCTCTGTTTTCACTCTAATTAGTACCAGATCACTTCAGAGTTTTGGGAAAATGAATTTAAATATGTTACCACTAATAATACTCAAAAAACACATTTGACGGGGCGGCTGTAGCTCAGCGGTAGAACGGCTCATCTGCTAATTGGAAGATCGCCGGTTCAATCCCCGGATCGAAGTGTTGTTGGGCAAGAAAGTGAACTCCAAATTGCTCCTGAAGGCTGTGCCATCAGTGCATATACATGTCCATTCATCAGTTTCATTGATTCATTGGTTCATTGTCTTTGGGTCTGCAGACAATAGACAATGTTAATATGAAATATAAAAAAATACACTAGAAACGTTTTGAAAAACAAATTTGATACAAAAGAGATGTGTGCCAATAGTGCGTATTATGTGAAAATCATACCAATATGATGAGTTTCTGCACCAATACCAAGAACGAATACAGGTTTTTGACTGTTTTTCATTTAAAGCTGCAGTAATCAATGCAAGGCAGAGTTTTTTTGTGAAAGAATCTCTGATAAAGTCACTGTATCTACCTGTTTATCAGTCAGACACAGTTAGAGAATAGCTGGTGAACATAATGGAGCTTTTCTCCTCAGGCGTTGGTGGAGACCAAATCACGTATCACTTCGGCTATCTGCCCGACCACGATTTAGCCTTTTGAGAGCAACCGACGATATTTCTGGGGTTCTGGTTTAGTCGGCGGATATTAAGGCCAAGACTTCATTTATTAGGCGAGAATGGATTTATAAAAATCTCTATAAACACAAAATACATATGTATGTAGACATATAAAAGAAGAAACTACTTAAACTCTAAACCATCGTCAGACGTTAGCCACATTCCACCCTTTTGTGCTCTCCACACAGACTGTTTACCTGCATTTAACCAAAGACTGCCCAAACGGGATTGGTCAATACCACTCGGACTACAAACCAAAACCAGAGCGCTTCAGGTACCAAAATCTTGTCCTGTTGCCTTCCGATTCTACATTGACATGCAGATATCTGTTTATGGAGATTAGTGGATACCGAACCAGAGCTGAGGACGAGTGAATATTGTCCTAAATGGCTTTCATTAGAAAATGAAGCTGTGTTAAAACAATACAAGAATGCAAGTTGAAAAGGTGTAACGTCTGACCACATCTAGAAAAGTGTCTCCTGTCACCTGACTCTAGGTCCATCACACTCATACATTCTACAGTGGTTAACTGTTAATCAACCCTTTGATGATAATTCAATAGTGACTGTTTCAGCGATAGTTAAAGTCTAACCAGTCGGTGTGTGCTGTCCTGTGTGTGTGTGTCTTACAGAAAGCCTACTGTGGCCACTGTGCTGAAAGGATATGGGGGCTGGGAGGGCAGGGCTACAAGTGTATCAACTGCAAACTGCTGGTCCATAAGCGCTGTCACAGACTCATCCCTCAGACCTGCCAAAGGCTTATGGTGAGTGTGTCCTCCTGAACTCTAGCTCACATGTTGTCGACAGGAATGAGGAAGATTACATCCCCTCACCAGGAGAGTTTTAAGTTACAGTAGCACAAGAAGAACACCTGCACGTCTACCAATAACAGATAAAATCAAAAATTGCACAACTGCAGCAAGGTTTGATAACAGAGGGGCAAACTGAAAATCAAAGCTGACTCACAGTAGTAAGCCTCTTTTTGTAAGTAGAAATAGAATCACGGCTCTGATCTGACTTTTTAAATGTCAGTCTCTTTGAAATCATCTTCAGGTAAGGCTTAAATTAGAGAAACACATTTATTTCACGTTCTGGGATCCAAAAACATTTATTACAGCAGTGCTAAATTGTCCACACTGCACTGTACGTTGAGTGCACTTCACTGCGCTTTTGGGTTGAAGTGGTTTCTGTTTTATTTTGGACAGAAAAATAGTTATCAGCTGAAGCCACTGTCAGCATGTTAAAAGGTGCAATGTGTAACATCTCGCCAAACAAATAGGAAGCAGGGTTTCACCTCTTCTGCTGGCTTTAAACAACCTACATTTACAGTCCATTCATTCATTATCCGTTACAGCCTATCCTGGTCAGGGTCTCGAGGGGACTGGGCCGATCCCAGCTGTCATTGGGTGAAGGCAGGGTTGACATATATATAGACAGACAACCATCCACACCTACGGGCAGTTTAGAGTCTTCATTTAACCTAAGCTGCATGTCTTTGGACTGTGGGAGGAGGCAGGAGGACCTGCTCCAAACAAATAGAGGGAGAAAACAAAACAAGCAAACTCCGTCCAGCCCCGGACACGAACCCGTGCTCCTCCTGCACGGCGATAGTGCTAGCCAACCACACCACCTAAATTTACAGTCATCGTAAAAAAATAAAATAAAGCAACTTATTAACTAACAGCAGGGTGAACTTGACCAATCTGCTGAAACTCTAATGGCATGTGAAAATAACACTGCTATCTGCATGACCTTCATGTGGGGCCATAGGTTCCTCTGTTTGTTTACTGTGACACTAACTGGTGGCTGTACGGTCTGTGTACGCTTTAATACGTAGTTTAGTGGATTCAATTCAAGGCCTCAGGGCAGCTCTACCTCTTCGTCCTCTCATGTAACACAGAGGAAGACGTAATGATGTAACTTCAACACTGTGACCTCTTCACATTCTCTTGATAATGTTCAATCATTTAAAAAAAAAAAAACTGAAAATCTGGCCAGATCTTACACATTGCACCTTTAATGGATATGTCGTATAGATGTCGTATGGTGCCTCACGCTGCTGTAGGAGCACAATCATATATATTCAAGTTTAAGGAGATCAATGCATCTGACACAGACACAGCCCTCCTGCTCTCTTGTGTTCCATGGAATCAATCCATTTGACCACAAAGGAAGCATCTGACCAAAGACTAAAATCCTGACTAGAATCAATGGAGCTTTGGGCGAACCCTCCCATCAACTCCACCAGATATCTTCAGTGTCAGATAAGTGGCTTGATAAATGAGATTATTTAATGCCTTTTTTTTCCAGTGGAACCCTCACATTGTCAGTAAAGCCTGGGAGCAACAGCCAGAGAGTCTCTCCTCATGCAGAATTTTCCTCTCAAACATGATTCATCACACTCTCATCCAGGAGTGTACCAGCATGAGTGGGCATGTCAGTGGGCATTTGGGGGAATATGTCAGGGGACATTTAGGTGCTATTTTGAATTTCTTTGTTCAGGATTCAGTCATGCCATCACAGGAGCCCCCTTCAGACGCCAAGAGTGAAGAAGTGGACCTTCCACCAGAGGACACAGAGGACACAGACGGTAGTAAGACCTGCTTCTTCTTTTTTTAACTATATAGAGTGCTGGCATCTTATTGTGTCAAGTTTTTTTTATATATATTTCTAAGTTATAAAACGTACAAGCTCAATATTTGCTCCACATTCTCAGACTTAAACATTTTTAAACTTAATGAAGAACAATCAATAGAATTGTGAGGAGAGCTAATACTAAGCTAAGGCAATGAGGTTCATACTTTGTGTGAGATAGAAGACGAAAAAGCTACTCTGAATCCAGTCAACCATTATGTGAATGTAAGAGATGAGCAGAGTGATGAAGGACACTATTGTCAGGATACAGCGGAATTCTATGGCTGTCAAGTTCCATCAAAAATAATGGATGCCCTGTGTATCTTTCTGTTTGTCTGATAAGTGCTGGTTCAGAAAGGCTATTTGAGTTTGAGCCGCATCCATTTCAAAGACACTGGACAATGCTGTTATACTGGATAGTGACCATGTGTAAGCAGCTGCGTCACCAGTGACTAGTTCACACACTTTGTTTGTACATGTAGGATTAAAAAGAGATTTTTCTAAAGGGCTTCAACTGTATTGGATTAGGAGTCTTTGGGCAGGTCTGAAGTCATGGCTCAGTGATGCACCGGAGCCATCCTTAGCATGACGCCTCCCCTAACACTGTACAACCCCTAGAGCACATAGGCTCTGCTGCTGTTAAACAAGCGTGTAAATTGTTTAGAATTTACGTACAGATTGGCCTTGGCTCCAAAGCCTTCAGCAGACGCGCCCCTCAGCGGTTTCAGAGCAGAGAAAACTGCTCATTGTTTCATGATTTTTGAAAACCTGACTTTCTAATCTTGACTGATTTATTTTATCCTTCAAATTCGGCCGGGTGGTGACATTTTCTGTGGTGTGACAAACATGTTTATTTTAGTTTTACCAGACTTCAATGGACACGATTCTCTCTGCATTGCACAAATAAAGGACAACATTTTTAACTCATGGTTGTAAACATTTCGATTGTGGTCCAACGCCAAGTATTTCCTGTTCCTGCATGAAACAGTTAAGGATGTTGGTTTCCTGTAAAGTAACAGTGTAACAGTGCAAAGACATTGTAGTAAAAAGATTATGAAGAGCAACCACGTCGAACCTCTCAGCTTCTTCTCTCCAGTAGAACATTTTTGAAAGAATTCCACACTTTAAGGACATTTTACTGTGTAACTCTGTAGCAATACAAAAGTCTTCCAGTAGGATAGGAGCTGCTGTCTCAACTCACAACTCAACATCAATGTACGTCCACTAAGAGAGCTTGTTCCTGCCGCTAGCAGGCTCAGATAATTATCATAAGTGTCTGACAACATTATGGAAAGAACCCTACGGAGATACAGTATAAAGAGCCGTTTTTTCCTTTTCGCTTGATCAGGTCTGTTTGTTATTGTGTCTAACCAGGTCTAGCTCAAGGAGAAGTCTCATTTGGAAATCTCGTGTTGCAACTACATTGACAAAATATTCAAAATATTCAGCACTGACACTGGAAATCTTTTAGATAACACCGGCACTCCTCTCTCCGGCTCTCACTCACGTTTCCTCCGCTGTCTTCCAGCAACGAGTCGCCTCTCGGGAGATTTGAGCAAGACCTGGTGAGACACAATAACAAACAGACCTGATCAAGTGAAAGGGAAAGAAAAGCATTTTAATCAATAATGTTGTCAGACACTTCTGAACCAACAATCTGAACCTTTCAGTGGCAGAAACCAAGTTTAAAAATAGTTGTCCCCTTTAGTCCCTTAGACTCAAAAACATGGGAAATTAGGTTCCAGTTTGAAAAGTTCGTTACCCTTTAATATAATTGAATGTAATATAATGTCATCAGGTCTAACCAACTGTCACCATGGAAACATAGCTCTCAGGCCAGAGTTAGCCTGGGGCTAGGGTGGCTAACCTTTTAGCCTTAAATTAAGTCAGTCTTTAACGATTACATTTTCTTTAAAAAGCTTGCGTTAGACTCATGGACAAGCTGAGGTCAGACCGGGCTAACATACAGACCGCTATGTGACCTCTGACCTCTGACTTGGTGGGCATTTACATGAGCTTTCTGTCACGTCTTTGTCAAATCAGCAAGCAGTGCAGCAGTTAAACCCTTATTAAAGCTTCTAGAACTCAATCCAACAACACTTCTCCCATTAGCAACAAAGATGATCGCTACTGGTACCAATACATTACATGTAGAGGACAGCATACACATGATGTAATACACGGGCAGATCAATTATAGAAAGGATACTTTGTTTCAAAAGATTGTCATTAGACCCCGGTAGCTTCACCTCGCACTCACCATCACATCATTTATGTAACTATGTAACTGTTATCTAACCACGTCACTGCTCTCTAATGGGATCCCATAGAACACAGTGCTAAATCCTATTAAAGGGATTCTGTGTGGACTGATATGGGGGGTCTGCTGGGGGTCCCTGCTATGACACGCTCTGTGGATTGACCTAGTTTGGAATTCCTAGTGGATAGCTGGACTTGAATCTGTGTACTGTACCTCCCCCTACTGGCCAATACGAAGAACAGCATGTTAAACCTGTCACTTGTGTCACATTCTAAATGTGTCTGTCTGTGTCTACTACAGTACCTTTTCTACCACACAACTGTTCAGTGGATAAAACAGAGGATGCAGATACAGAGGTGAGAATTGACTCATCGTCATTCATATTGTTAACTCTAAACGTTTGTTCAATAATCATACTTCTTTTGACTGCAGTCACAAGGTGTAATAATGTAGTACACATTTTTTGGGAAAAGGATAATAATTTGGGAAGCACCGCTACTTCATAATTCTTCTACCTAAAACTTGAACATAAAAAAACATTCTAACCATACATATTCATTTTGAACGTGTCAATAACACCACTATGACCTCCGCCCCCTGTAGGACATCAAAGCAGTAGTGGACGGCATCGATGGCATCAAGCTGTCCCAGGGCCTGGCCCTCGGGCTGGGGGACTTCGACCTGATCCGAGTGATCGGGCGCGGCAGCTACGCCAAGGTGCTGCTGGTCCGGCTAAAGAAGAACAAGCAGGTGTACGCCATGAAGGTGGTGAAGAAGGAGCTGGTCCACGATGACGAGGTGAGACACTCGGGACACCTGGGATGTCAGGGAGGACAGGTACATACTGTAGCTCCTCTACAAGACACACTGAAATCAACTCCAGAGTGGGCTACACTTGTTATTAAACCAAACATGCATACATTAGCCTTCTTCTCCGAATGGCAGTTTTCAAATAGCTTTTTTTTCATTGACGTGAGAAAAAACATGGTGTCCTTGCATCGAGCCTTTATTTGATGTGGACTTGCTGCAGACACTAGAGACACTTAAGAATAGGTGAAGAAAGGTTTTCATTTTCCTGAGTTACTTATTCTTCATCTGGGAACTGGTGAAAACAAAAAGTTATTTTTTTTTTATTGTTGTCAGGAACTTTCAAAAAAGAGGCTGAAGACATTTATTTTTCTTCCAGATGTTCAAATGTTTCCATGTACTTCATTGTGTTCTAGCAGGTTGTGTAAATGACTCCTCCTCCTTATTCAAGAGTATTGATAGAGAACCAGAATCAATAATAGTATTAGTATTGATAGAATCCTAATGATACCCATCTCTGCTGGCATGAGTTATTGAAGGAGAACTCTGGCTTATTACAACTTGGGTCTTATTTTTGTAAAAGCCATTTTGATAACTCACCAAAGTAATTGTTGGAGATTCAGAAACACAACATCACTACAGCACAGTCCAAAAGGGCATGAAACAGGAGAGTCAGACGATCTGACAGGTGGTAAACAAAGCCAGCATTTGTTTCCACCATATCTAAACTGTGTTTATATAGAAGTAAAGGGTAAAACAGAAGCACCTGAAATGTTTCACTTTTTTGCCTTCATTTTTTCTTGGTAATATGTTTTGGTGCAAACTGAGTTACCAGTCTGTTCTTTCCTCTCCCAAATAACGTGTACAATTTTATTAGAACTGTTGGGAATGCCAAATGTACAAATACACTAAACTAGAGTGAACAACAAAGACAAGAAATAGAAAACCTGTTAGCATAGCTGAGAATAAAGACTCAGCAGGTGGAGACAGTAAGCCTGGCCCAAAGCTCAATAACACACCTACAAACACTGATTCACAGGTTGTGACTGCTTTGTTTATTCTGTGGTTTTATATCCTTTGCCCACTCCTTGTTGGATAGAGGCAGTGAATGCAGTGTGTCTGGCTGTAGCTTGACTGTCCACATGCAGTCAGTGAGTTCAGATTTTGGTTTTGGTCTCTGTTGGCACCAAACCGGAGCACCTCACTGTGACGACAAAACTCCAGGAGGCTGCCTGATGAATCCAAAAACATTGAAATTAACAAGTTTTTGACAAGCTTCCGCGCTGCTGCTGCTGCTGCTGCTGCTGCTGCTGCTGCTTGCTGTGTGTAATTTAGAACCACTTTATTACTCACATGTCACTTTTGTTGCTCTGACAGTCAATTGATAGTTGATAGAATGAAGGCCAGATCATTCAGAACTACCCTTTGCTCCTGTGTAAAACACAGCCTGTGATGTAAATGGTACAGACTAAATGACTGCCCCACAAAAGTCATACAGACTTGTCTTTCTTTACTAACTTTACTCTATGCTGTAAGCTGCAAATTTCCCATCCCACGGGATAAAAAGTCTTATCTTATCTTATCTTATCTTATCTTATGAGATGTCCAAGATCACACTTTATACAGTATAAGTAGTACAGCAACAACAAAAACGCTTATGGAATGAAATAGCAAAACTGAAGTGGGATCTTCAGTCACTTGCTCCTCTAGGAAAACATGCATCCTTTACAAAATGACCTGAAGGTCGCTGCAACTCTGCCCTCACTCAAACCCACGTGGGCCAAATCCTGCAAATTTTGATGCGGCCCGCATATCAGTTTAGGTTCTCAACACATTTGGGGACCCACCTTGTTGTAGCTTTGAGCTGCACAGCAACACACATATGGGCATGTGTCAAGAAACAAAACAAAGCTAGCGCAGAATGGCAGAAAAAAGGAAAGTTGCAATGAAATATCTTTTACTTAGAGCCTTCATTAAGTGTCCTACACAACCATTGAGTTGTCATATTCAGGCCTGGGAAACAGTTGGCTGTGTCCTACTCCTAAGGATGGAACCAGAATGCTTTATTTAGCTTGACTAAATGCCATGATGACCAAGCAACATTTTTATTTGGCTTCATGTGGACGTGTATGTGAGAAGGCTATATGGGACATGCAACAATATAATCAAAGTTATTATATTTCTTTTTTTACATCAGGTAAAAGCATGTCAAAAAACTCTACGCCTGGCCCACAATTTGATTCTTAGTTCCCAGTGTTTAGTGAAACTGACTTTGAACTGACTGAACTAGTTACACTGTGTTTTGCATGCACTGTACCTGTAAAAGGCTAAGTTGAGAGGGAGCAGTGTGTTTGTGTTGCATAACCCCACTAGATGGTGCTGCTGCTCAACATATAACGAAACACACACAAAAAAAAGCCAGGTGCACGTAGAGCCAGTATGACTGACCAGAGCTACTGCATCATCCAACATCTGCAGAATGAATGCAGGACAACATAAATCATGTCACAGGCTTCATGCCTCCACTCCCCTTATCCACTTCTAACATGTTTCCAACACTTCATACTAAAATCCAATGTTGAAATACTTATTGTGATAGCTGAAGACCAAAACAGATTAGAATCTATAAGACAGAGTTTGCCCTGATAAAGAGGGTTTAAGGAAACCATTGAGTACTAATTTGGTGATTTGACGTTCATTTATTCATGGCTCCATTCAGGCACACTGCTTTAATAATTCATCCCTTTCGTAGTCTATTGCCTGACATCAAAGGAAGCTTGTGCGAGCTCTCACAGACAGACCGCAAACTACCAGAGCAGCTGAAATGACCAACACGAGACGTGTTGTAGTGGCATATTCTGCATAATTATAAATTCCTCCAGTAATAATGAGTTGACCAGAAGGAATATGCTATGGAGCGCTCTGTATGGGGCCTCTATTGATATCATAAATTAACCAATACGGTGTTTGAGGCCAGCATGGGGGAACTCGAAATCTAGACACATTATATTGTAGATTACATAAAACATTAACCATCATCAACTTAATAACATTTTAAGTCAGCATAAAACAACCCCGCCTCAGGCTAAACACTCACACTTCTCTATAAGTGAAGTATGAACAATTAAAACCCCAGCTGACTGATGATAACGAGAGGAAAGGGATGTGTGTCTAAAGATACTATAGCTTTTTATAATTGTCATAATGGTTCTTGCTTTACTAGTTGTCAATGGTTGAAGATAATTCTTTATCATGACACCACTGCTTTTTTTTTTAGTGGTTAAATTCCTGTGGGTTGTTCTTTCTGACTCGCATGATCCGTGTGATCCCAATACTTCTGTTGTGTTCGAAAGTCCAAAAGCAAATCATTGTGGCTCAGTGGAGTGCAGGGTCGTCCTCCAATCGGGGGATCGGCAGTTCGATCCCTGGCTCCAGCAGTCCATGTCGATGTGTCCTTGGGCAAGACACTTAACCCCAAATTGCTCCTGCAGGCTGTTCCTGCAGTGTATGTATGTGTACGAATGTTAGTTAGGGTCCTGATGTGCAGGTGGCACCTTGCATGGTAGCCCCTGTCATCAGTGTATGAATGGGTGTGAATGGGTGATTGATTAGTAATGTCAAAGCGCTTTGAGTGGTCGGAAGACTAGAAAAAGTACAATCAATTCTTCTATGAGAAGAGAAACGATGCAAGGCTGGACATTTCTTTGTGTAAGGGGCACATTTCTGTCTTTCTTGGAGGTCTGGAGGATATTCTTTCAACCACTGCTTCCAAAATAGATTCACTTTATATTGCACCTGACACCACCTTCTGTGAGCGTAGCTGTCTTCCTTTTTAGAAAGAGTAGGAGGAAGAGAGGGCTCCTGAGTTTTGAACTGAAAGCGGTGGTTTTGAGTCAGGGACTTTAAGTGATTTGAAACCTTTGTAATCATTGAGGATGTCTCTACTTCTCATTGTACAGTTTTATCATCATCAAGGGCTTGCTGTTGGATCAGTGCACTCTGAATTGTCTTTCCCAGATGCAGCCACAACTTGAAAGCTGAGGAAGGATTGAACTTCCTCCAAGAGATTTCCTACACACAGCTTCAGTCTTTAATGGTATCGTTATCTTGTGTGACTTGACCCTCTTGCAAGTTGCGTTAAGGCCGAAATCATTATCCAAATCAGTAGTAATGCTCCACGTCAATGAGAACAGCTTGTATAGTTAAGCAGGTGAATACTACACCATATATCTTAGCTGTCCTCTGTCCTGTTCCACCCCAAATTGGCCAATTTAGCATTTTCCACAAAGTTTAAACAGATTATGATTCCGTCAAGAACATACCTGTTTTCTTCAGTCTGACGGTTGTATCGTTCAATACGACGTCTGTACGCCCCGCCAAGCTGAGAGGCAATGTTCATTGTTACAAGTAAGCCTAACTTCATGGCATCATGCGATGCACAACTCTCTGTTTTACCAGCCGTTCTGAAAGATGGCTCACGTCCCTAAATCCACTTGCTGACCAGAGAGTTTCCCCTCCTAAAAGTAGACATGGAAAGCAGAATAGGGCTTTTTTTTATACATGCAAACAAGTTTTCTTTTGAAACCACTCGTGGTGGAATCATCTTTTTTTATCTTTTCCTTCCTGAGTTATGATAAGGTTGTCCTGTCGATGTGGTCCCAAACATATTTCCAGTTTTTGGCCCACGGGTGAAGAGCTAATACTGTAATTAAATAATCCTCTTGAGTCATCACTGCTGTAACATTAACGTAAGCACTATATCTGTTCATCTGAAGCTAGCTAGTAAAATGTGTACACCCTTGCACCATTAAAATCATCCAATGGGATGCTTCTTGGGCACTGGCCATCAGGCCCCATTCCCGATCTGAAAGGTCAGGTAGAACGCGCGCACACATGCGTATATATAGTTTGTTGGTCTAGAGCTACATGTGCAGTAGGGCCAGTTCTACAGTGCCCCACCAAGCGGAAACAGGCAAGCTGCATTAGGCACAAGGACACATTTACACACACTACAAAGCAATATGTTTCTAGAGAAGAGATTTCATTCAGAATATGATGAAAACTTTCAAAAATGTTATGTAGTACACAAAGTTGAGTTTGCCATTATTGTGTCTGAAAACGAGAAAAACGTCTAACACAGATGCTAATAGCAGCAACCGCACCTGGATTCCAATATGTTTGCAGCATGTAGATGTAGATTCTCTGGACGACCTCCTTGTGTTACTGATCCTTCTGAAGGGTTCCTATGTCCGTGATAAGACTTTTCCTTTGGAACACACCGACAACCTCCTCCTCTGGTGCTCAAGGTCCTCTCTAGGCCGCGGTAGGTGAAGAGGAAGTATCAGTAGTTTTATTTTCCCTTTCTTTAAGTGAATTGCTTGCTTGCTTGTGAAGAGACACACAGTCTATAGGCGACATTTGTGGCTCCAGCTGCTCGAGTAGTCGTTCGCTTTGAAAATCCTGGCCGCTGCTCTCTCGACCTCATGCCAGGAAGAGTCAATAACTGGTCTGTCAGGTGGCCTGTACTGTACCTGTCACAGCTGTGACTAACACACGTTTTTATTGCTAGGTCCCAAGCTTCTACTCGACTGATGTCTTCTGGCATTCAGGTTTATATCACTTTGCTTCAATATCTTGACTGATCATAAGCACAAGAGTTTTTCTCAAAGCTATACGTTCTGTCCCCTAATAAACATAATCATGGAGATAATGGTGAGAAGGCAATTCTTGATCAATGTCCACTTTACCTGTCCATGGCGGTTAGCTGATCATCATTGGTTCTGATAACCCCATCGTTAACACCAGCCGAAGACCACTGAAGGAGGTTTTGTTGGATTACGGCATGGCTGTGTAATTGTTAGTAGTTTTCTTTATTTTTTAATCTTCAACTGATTTAAAGCCTTCATCAACCCTCTTCTGAGCTCCTCTATAGACTTGAGTTAATCATTTTTAGTGATGCTCTGTTTGATTTACTGTTTTATAAAGACTCAAACATTACAATTCCAACCAAACCGTAAAAAATGACTTGTGTGTGTAAAAAATGTAAGTAACATGACATTTTCTAAGGTGTGACCACACTGTGCTGAGGGACTCAGGAAAGTGAGAATAGTAGATGTCAAACCCCAAACCTGTGGTTGTTGCTCAGAGGTAAAGGGTTGTCATCCAATCGAATGACCGGTGGTTTCGATCCCCGACCCCTCCAGTCCACATGTAGAAGTGTCCTTGGGCAAGACACTGAACCGCAAACTGCTCCTGCAGGCTCTGCAGTCAGTGTATGAATGGGTGTGAATGGGTGAATGATGACATGTTTTTAGTGCTTTGGATTGGTAGACTAAAAAGATGCTATAAAAATGCAAGTCCATTTACCGCTTAAAAGTTTGAAAGTGGAAAAAAATGAAATAGTTGTATATTCAAAAGTAATAAAGCCATGTTGAGCGATGTGAGACAGGCAGTGTTAGATAATCCAACGAGCCCTTTGTGGGTGGCGTTCTGAGGTCTATCAGTTGTTATCGGTGCCTCTACTTGATTAGACTCCAAGTGTCTTCTGATAGCCTCACAGATGAAAATGAAGCTTCTGGTACTGGATTATTTGAGAGAGAATAAACCTGAGTGTGGGGATTGTTCTAAACACAGACTACACTTTTTATTTGTGGCATGGTGTATCTTCCTCTGTCTGTTTAACCACAAGAAACATCTAATGATCAGACAAATTGATTGCTAATACATTATCTTTCCCTCACGCCAATCTCTGTCTCCGTCCGTCTCCCCTCTTCCCTTCAGGATATCGACTGGGTGCAGACGGAGAAGCACGTGTTCGAGCAGGCGTCCACCAATCCATTCTTAGTAGGCCTCCACTCCTGTTTCCAGACAGAAAGTCGGTAAGATCACGAGAAGGATGACACTCATACTGCATTTAAAGTCAATACATTTTTTATGCAGCTCATTGTAGCTGACTGTACTTATCAGTAATATGAAATATGACTTACAACTGATCTCCTGAGGGCCTTCTGCATTGATTTAGCCTCAGTTTGAACTTGCATAAAAAGCACAGGTGCGCTCTCACATCACGTCAATTGAAGTCTTAAAATCAAACATTTTCCCCTGATGAAGGTCTAGTGATCAAGAGCTAGTGTAGAGCCTTCCTTTCTCCATGCTAAATGTTTTTGGACATCTTGCATCTTAAGAGTGCGTCTGTCTGGTGTGGGGATCTTTTCAAAACATGTCCAAAAGCTATTAAAACCCAAAGACGAGCCAGACCATACTAGATATGTTCCAATAACACTTTTCATACCAAATTCCAATACCTGAACTTGCGTTTCAACCGATAAAGAGAACCGATCTGATAACAGTTCGTTAAAACCACATCACCGTTTCACTGGTGGGATTTTAACCAGTAACAAATACTGCCAAGTCGTTGACATTGTGCTAGCTAAATGCACAGAATACAGCTAAATGTGTTTTAATACATTTTCAGATATAATTTGCACATATCATCGAGGTATGAACTACACAAAAACACTATTTGTTAGTAGGTAAATTCATGGTTGGTTTTGGTCTTTTTTTTGTAAGGAAATTTAAAAGGAAAAGATGAACTACTGGCAGGCTGCCCTGTAGCATTCAATGGGGACGTTAAGAGTCAACATGTAACACTTCTGTTGGTAGAAATAATTCAGATGTAAAATAGATGCCTTCTCAAAATCAGATTGCTTTAAATCAAAGTGACAGACAGACATAGCACAGGAGCTCTTTTATATCTGATATCTCTTTGTTTTTCAAATTGTTTTGTTACAATGATCAAATCCTAAACAACATCAATGGTGTACTGATGGATTTTGTCATCACGCTCTGGTTTGCAGGTTATTTCTGGTGATTGAATATGTGAACGGCGGGGACTTGATGTTTCATATGCAACGACAAAGGAAGCTCCCTGAAGAGCATGCAAGGTAAACATCCGCTTTATGTATCGATATTCCTGCCTTACTAAAAATGTAATGTTTGTCAGGATTATAACTCAAATTAGAGATGCAACGTCATCATTTTTAAACATATATAAAGTATAGTGGCTTTATATTTTCAACTTTATCAAATGTTGTACTGTAATAAAAATACTTGGCAGGTGATTTGATGAATCATCTGTCAATCAGAGTCTTGCTGAAGCCCGTCGGGAAATGAAAGATAACATCTTTTCCACGTAGAAAAGTCTTAAGAAATACTCCCCAGTTCTGATAGAACTGACGCTATTGCAGCATCTAGGCTAACCTCATGTGATATGTGATCCCACAATTCTCATGTGATCTCCTGACATTACGAGCGCCATGCAAGGTAAATAGTCAGCTGGCTATACGGGAAACACATGTAATATATAATATTTTACTATGTAATTGGCATTTATTTTGTGTCAGACTTTTGGACTTTTCTTTTCATTTCAAGTACAGTAATGTTCCGGGGTGTGTGCTGTGTCTTTCTTTTCTGTCCTTCATAAACCATCAGTTTCATAAGAGAATCTGGGTTTTTGCAGTGTAGAACAGCTAGAGTGAGTGTGAGCTCGGTGGAAGATGCTTTTATATGCACCTTGTTTGCGCACAGTCTAAAACGTTGCTCAACAACATACTCCTTACAAACATATGCTCAACGGGATGCTTTAGCAGCTCTTCCAAAACCCAACCTAACACGTATTTTTCCACCACTGAGAAATATAATGAGCACCCATAATTCATTGAGCCTCTGTACTTGCGGGGCATTCCAACTGCGGCTCTGATAAATGCTGGATCAAAGGCTGGGTAATTTAGAGAGGCACTGTTGGGCCCCTATCGGCCCCTGCAATCTGTATTCTGGGAGACAGTGGCTGTACATATGCAAAGCAGCATGTTAATCACTCATAATGATTGTACATATTCATGAGCAAGCGCTCTTAGAGAGAGCTCTGCTGCATTCCCCCGCGCTGTGGGGGAGGCGGGCCGGTGGGCGATGGATGGTGCTGCTGATAGGGCGCCGCTCCTATCAGTCTGATGCCAGCAGTGAAACAACGGTGTACAATGGAGGCTGTCACAGTGAGAACGTGGGGAGCGCTGTGGGATTTGTGAGTTCTCTGTCAAACATCCCTCCGCAGCAGTCCTTCCCTCAGTGTTTGACAATCATGGATTTACAGCAGGCAGACAGAGAGAGGCTCTTCACTGTTAATGTAGGCTTATCTCCTGGAGACAGAATGCACACTACCTACACATGGAGAGGAACTGCTACTGAGTTACTGACGCACACCAAGTACATCCAATTATGGTCAAAACGAGAGGCTTTTAAGAGCAATGTGTTCTATAAATATGTCAATGTTCACCATAAGGAGATTGATCTTTGTATCATAGATGTACTTATGAAAACCCATTATACCTCAAAACTCAGTGAACAATCAGCAATAACCAATAACAAGGTTCAAAGAAACACAGCACAGGCACCCACAGATACAGGGTCTTTGGCAAAACCCAACGCAATTCAGCTAGTAGCCATCGCTGATGACTGCTTCTAGCCTAAACAGTTTGGTTTTGCCTGAAGTCCCTTTATCTGTGAGTGCCACTATTTTTGTTTCTTCCAGAGTGGCTCTAGAGGAAAGAGAGAGTTCAGAATGGAAAGGGTTCATCCTTTGGGAGCATGAATTTCCAGACATGGAATCTGTAACATTGCTGGCCTTCTGATCTGTCAACGTAATGGCTTTAGATGAATAGGCGTTCGGACAGGTTGCGGTTATATAAATGCTGTGCATTTTGCTTTATCCAAACAGAACAGGATTGTATAGAACTGCAATTGCATGATATATGTCACCTTCATAGACTGCAAGCCCCCCCTTTACTTCTAACCACGGTCATAGCACTACTGGAGACGAGCAGTAAAGTGGAAAATTACAATATCAAGTTGATTTTAAAACTTGTTTTGCGGTTCAACGCCTGTTTATTCCTGTGGCTTAATTTATGACCAATGTGAGTGCGATGGTCATTTGAGACCAACACAACATGTGGGCTATGTGCCACCAAGGGCTATGTGTCGTGTTCTGGTGTAGATCTTCGGCCTGATGGTGGCACCAGTGGACAGCTCACCGTTCCCTGCATCTCTCTCTTCTCCTTCACAGATTTTATGCTGCTGAAATCTGTATCGCCCTGAACTTCCTGCACGAAAAGGGCATCATCTACAGAGACCTGAAGCTGGACAACGTTCTCTTGGATCACGAGGGACACATCAAGCTCACAGACTACGGCATGTGCAAGGTAATACACGCATTGCTTTTTTTTCAGCAGGTGTAGGGGTTATCAATAATTCAGTGTCAGTATTGACTGGAAGCACTGACAGGGCCTCGGTCTCTGTTTTTCTATCCACCCATCTGGTTCTTGCACATCATTTCCTTTGTCTTGTGTAACATCAACCATGTCTTCTTCCCCCACCACCCCCTTCAGGAGGGGATCAGACCAGGTGACACCACGAGTACCTTCTGTGGAACACCCAACTACATTGCACCCGAGATCCTCAGAGGAGAGGACTACGGTGAGTACAGGAGTCATAGTGGGTTGGATCAGTTCATGGCCAAACACTGATCCCAACAAATCATATTTTTGTTTCTAAGCTACTGATGGTGAATCTATAAATTTGAATGAAAAAGCAATGAAGGATTTATTTAAAAAATGCACTACACCACCTAAACTGCATCGGGTAATTCTTGGCCCAGATTATCTGGTAATCTGAAGGGTTTCCAAACGGTCATTTTGGAGCCGCCCCCTTATTTTCCAAACATGTTTGATATTTAACGTTTTCTAGCATTCCTAGGCTGGCAGATATTAAAACTGACCAGCCATTTCTCATCCGGACTCATTAAGACTTCTGCTTTTGTTTTCTCTAACTGCAAAGCATTAATACAGAAAGTTTTAGCGCAACGGCAGTCTCTGTTTTGTTCACATCATCTTCCCAATGAAATGAATTGAGAGAGATCACATGAGGTGGTTCCTTGCTCCCTCTGGAACCATAATCCTAATCCTGCACTGTTTGATGAACCTTTATTTTTTAAAGAGAACAGCATCTGCGAACATTCCCACGAATGTGTGATGCTACTCGATATGAAAACTGGTTAGGATTTTAAAACTCCTGTAGAGCGGCTCCTGTGGCAGTGCATGTTTTCACTAGTGACCAAACCAGCCTCAGTTTATGATTCATATTGATACGTGTCTGATAAGTGAGTCTTTTCATGCCACACACATATATATATGTATATACAGTATACATATTTATATGGAGTAATAACTTGTCTTATTGCTGTGTGCCGTCTCAGGCTTCAGTGTGGACTGGTGGGCTCTGGGCGTGCTGATGTTTGAGATGATGGCTGGGAGGTCCCCATTCGACATTATCACCGACAATCCCGACATGAACACAGAGGAGTACCTCTTTCAAGGTGAGGCAGAGGAATTTAACAATAACAGGGTTTATATCTGCTCTATACACACTGCGAGAAGAGTTTCCATGGCACTGCTGTCCGGGGAGCAACGTTTCTCTTCCTACTATGGCGAAAGAATAACTCGCTCTACTCTGCCTCTGGTTGGTTTACCCTGATAGCCCTGCCCTAACCCAAACCAATCTCACTCCTCATGTCTAAACCTAACCAACCAAAGCAAGAAAAGCAACAAGTACTAGCCATTCAGAGGCAGCATGGGGCGGGTCATGACCATAGTAGGAAAAAAACTTCAAGAAAAAGGGCTTTGAACTGGGAAAGAGCAACCCTCTGCTAGAACACTTCCTTTTTAGTAAATATTTCCACATGTGGAGATTTGTTGTCTGATTTTTTTCTTTTTCATTTTAGTTTTCAGATATTATTCTGCCTTGTAAAAGCACCAAACACCAACATAAATATACATTTCAAAAAGCGTTCATGAATTCTCAAATAATGGCTGGGTCTGAGACAAGTGCTCATAATTAAAGGCTTTATTCTTTGGGAGTAGCATTAATGTGATTTTAAAGTTGAAATCTGCTAAGAGGAAATGGAAAATTTCCAATACTTGAGAGTGCATGGAAATCTGTCCGTTGGTCTACAAAATACAATAGTGTCATTCAAGGAAAATGTTGTTGATAGTGGTATCAAACAAACACAGGACTTTCACCCAGGAGACCGCCATTTGTGTCCCATATGAAACCAAGTCATTTTTAAAACAGAACTTCTGCACTTTACTTACAGAAGTTGCATAAAAAGCTTAGTTATTTTACGTAAATGTATTTGTTTATTTATTTTCACCCAAACCACCAGAGGATTTGTTGCCTCAACCTAACCACGTAGTGTTGTTTAAGAAAACCTAAAAACTAAGCAAACTTACATTAGAGGTTTCTTTTGAAAAGAGACTATATATGTGATGAGCTGGAACTACGCATTTCCTGTGAACACGGACGTTTATTTTGAAAATACTTTATGAGTGTAAAAAGCGGCCCTCCCTGACACGTCCAAAACTAACGCTAGAGGGGAACTTAGAGCTACATAGTTTGAAGCCCAAGGCCCCAATTGCGGAATTTAACGAGTTGAGAGTTGAGACAAGAAACAGAACAGGCATTTACCATTGTTAGGTTGTAATTGTAAATCTGAGAAGTTTATCCATGTGGAGAGCAAAAAAGGTAGAAAACATTGGCTGAAATGTAATCTTGGAACCCGACGGCTATCGTCTGACCATGATTTAGATCGTATTGGTTTAAATGAGCTTGTTAACTGGCTACTTGGTAAACAATCCAGAGGTACACAATTTATTTCAACTCCAACTCCAGTCTCACATCTAATCTGACGGCAAACAACGAGCAGCGCCCTGCAAAGGAAGTTGGGAAATCTAATATGAATATTGAGAGCACATGGAAGGCTGTTCGGCGCCATTTAAACAAAAAGATGTTGTGACGCATAACTGATATTGTGGGGAAAACAGATTCTATGTAAAGGAATAACAATCAGCTCTGGGCTGTGAAGATTTACTTGTGTGTGTAAATTGAGGCTTAGATGGTTCTGACATGCTTCATTAAAACAGAGGGATCTCACTAAAAAGGGCTAATTTTATTCTCTCGAATGTTGATTTCTCTTGGCATTTGAGTAAACGTATTGTTAGATTTACATTAGTGATAGACAGTAGTGTGAAAGCCTGATACAGCTAGGGAAAATAAAAGTTTGATCATTTTATTTTGTCATATTCCCTGTTAATAAAAATGTCCTTCTGTGTTTAGTTTAAAACATTTCTTTGAATTTAGTGATTTGGTTTTTTTTTCTAAATTCGGTTGACAGATTACATGGTCCATTATAGGTTTAGAAAATTCACCTTCTGGCGTATTAAATTCCAATAACTCCATTGGATGAGTGCAGACGTACGTGGGGGTCAGACACAAATAACATCTGGTTTTGTTAATGTCTTAAAAGATAACACGACTGAAACAGGTGGCTGTTATCTCCGTGGATCTTACCATCAAAAAATGCTGTTACAGTACGCGTGCGTGTGCAAGAAATAGGTTATTTTTGAGAATTTATGTAATGATGTACTACTGCATGCACGTGCTGTAATGCACGCTCCCCGCCCCTCATGAACTGTGGAGAATCTGGCAGTACATCATGGCCTCTATTACAGATTTAGGGTGCATTTGTGGAACAGTTGTTTATTGTTGTTGAAACTTTGTTTCATAATTATGATTTTAACGGTTTAAGGAGAAGGATATAGAATTCACTTCTACTTGGAAAGCCTGGCGTGAGTCTGGACTCATTCTTACATTTGGGTTAATGTGCTGCTGTCTGTTTTGTGAAGCATAGACTGAAATGTAGAGTGTGGTGGCATTTGGTGACATCATCCATGTGTTTCTACAGAAGATGTGTTGAAGCTCCAATCCGTTTTCTCTGTTTGCAGCTATTATTTTCGCTTACTGTACGCTTTATTAGCTTCTTAATGTAAAAGTGATTATCAACTATACCCCCAAATGCACACACAGAAAATGTGAAATTAAGTCCTGACTTCTGAATTTCTGGAGAGAAACTTTTGTCAAGTCCAGACTGACATGAAAACTGTATGAAAAAAAACAACAACAACAAAAAACGCAAAAGGTTGTGGTTGATAGAACTAAACCAAACGGCGGAAAAGTTGTTCAACGCAGTGTGTCATCATCCAGCAATGCACCCTGGTAGATAACATTTAAAGCAGGGTGAAAGTCAGAATGAAGGATAAAAGGATTCTTGCAGATTTGTGAGTCCCTCCTCATAATATTATTTATCCCTGTGCATCTGGTTAGCTCTCAGTCCTTGCTCTGTGTCAATGCCACTCACACTGAAGCGAAGCAGCACTTTTATTACATTAACTTCTATGCTTAGTCCAATTCTTCTGTCTGAATAGTGTCAGAGTGTGTGCTACAGCTGTCAAATGATGAGGAAATTACAATTCTGCAAATACACATGTAGAAATCTCCACAAAGAAGTTTGCTCGTTTGCAGTGTTTCCAAAGGCCGCCCATGCACATGACCCTAAGGCTGGAACTCGCTGTATTCTCCGGGCTGCCAGCAGACATGAGTGAGGGTCATTTGAGAGTCAAAGCTTTTTGTTTGATGGTCCACACAGAAGCATTGATGGGATTCAGGAGTTGTGCACGCTAATCAGCACACCTCTTACCTATAACACCCTTCTCGGTGTGATCACACCCTCAGGGTAGAGGAACCTCTATAATATCTGTCCTATTTGCATTTGTGTTCCTCGAGCCATATGGTACCCTTACATAGCACACCCCTTTACCACCACCACCACCACCCCCCTCTCACACAGTCACCCACACACTCCTCTATAACAGAAATTCCTCCGTACTACAGCAGCCTTGTGTGACGCATTTTGTCTCTGCTGTGACTGTCAGGAGCATAGCATGGCACCGTGGCTAGCATCTGCCACCAGTACCATCCTCCTGCCGGTCTTACTGGCGGAGCAGCAGGTTGCTCGACGAATTCCTGCCAACGGAAACCAACCCTTTCTCTATAGGATGCCACCCAGCCATATGCCACCTAGCTAGACCACGTGCCAGACCCTTCTTTGGGTATCAGTGCTGCACATGCCAGCCCCACAGCTTTAGACAGACAGAAAGACAGACAGCTGGCAAACGTGTTATTCAGTTGGGGAACCAGCCACAAGGTGGCATTCACTTTAGAACATTAACAATTTTAATAACTGAAATATATTGGAAAAAAACACGTATCTGTTTGCGCTCAGTGTGCGGGCCCTTTCCCCCTAAACGGCTGGGTTTTGAGGCCTGTAGTCCCATTCACTAGCATCCTGAAACCCTCTTAATGGATAGGGACAAATAGTAAACAGGGAGCCTTCCCTACTCATTAAAACCCAAAATGAAACATCACTCATCATTCTGAGACAGTTCTGGGGCTGTACACAATAGGTGGAAGCTCTGAAGCGTCCTCATAAAGACATTTTAATCCTAAATTACCATTACTGGTTTGGATTGAATTTCCCCGATATAAATCACACTATGAGAGGATATGGAGGGTATGTTGTTGACAAGAAAAAAGAGAAAAATGACATTAGAAAGGGTCCAAGAATGTATACATTTATATCAATCCAAGCAGAAACCTCTTGGTTTTGAAAGTAAAGTCCATGCTGAAGTGTCTTAAAGCTGCATTCTCTCTACTGTCCATCAGGGGGCGACTCCTCTGGTTGTATAGAAGTCTATGAGAAAATGACTCTACTTCTCTCTTGATTTATCCCCTCAGTAAACATTGTAAACATGAGTTTATGGTCTCAATCTCTAGTTTCAATTCTTCTTCAATACAGCATGATGTTCATTTAGTAAATGATGGTCCATTTAGAGTCAAACAGACCATAAAGCAGGGTATGCTTTAGGGCGGGGCTACACAGTGATTGACAGGTTGCTTACCTGGTGTTGTCCGGTCTTGTCTGTGTTTTTTAGTAAACATTGTATCATATGTATATAGTATATGTATCAGTTTATAGTATATGTCTTCTATAGTCTCTGTCATATGAATATGTATATATCATCATAAACATTGTAAACATGATTTATGTCTCATCTATTTCAAGTCTTCTTCAATACAGTATGATGTTCATTTAGTAAATGATGGTCCATTTAGTCTCTGTATCATATGTATATGTTTAGTCTCTGGGCTATCATGATTGACAGGTTGTATACCTGGTCTTGTATCATATGTCTATGTATATAGTTTGTATCATATGTATATGTATATAGTCTATGTATCATATGTATATAGTATCTGTATCATATGTATATGTATATAGTCTCTGTATCATATGTATATGTATATAGTCTCTGTATCATATGTATATGTATATAGTCTCTGTATCATATGTATATAGTCTCTGTATCATATGTATATGTATATAGTCTCTGTATCATATGTATATGTATATAGTCTCTGTATCATATGTATATAGTCTCTGTATCATATGTATATGTATATAGTCTCTGTATCATATGTATATATGTATATAGTCTCTGTATCATATGTATATAGTCTCTGTATCATATGTATATGTATATAGTCTCTGTATCATATGTATATGTATATAGTCTCTGTATCATATGTATATATGTATATAGTCTCTGTATCATATGTATATAGTCTCTGTATCATATGTATATGTATATAGTCTCTGTATCATATGTATATGTATATAGTCTATGTATCAATCTAGCAGCCTGTTCTCACTCCTAACTCGGCAAATAACACTTTATGACGGAGTTGTATATTTTGCTTTTCAGAATAATTCAATTCAATTCATTTTATTTTGTATAGCCCAAAATCACAAATTTGCCTCAGAGGGCTTAACAATCTGTTACTATCTGTACCCTTACTACACACAAAACTGTCCATCTTCTGGCCGTAGTAAAAACACCTTTTGAACAACTTTTTTTTTAAACACAAGTTTTCTGTTTTTCAGCCATAGTTTTGTCTGCGGATCTTCCTCACTCTGCCTTAACAACCCCTACCAAGAAGATAAGGCAGCCTGTCAAATACAACGTTATTGTCCACCCAAGGAGAAGACAAAGAAAACATCTATTCTGATGTTTTTTGTCTTCTCTTAGTCTGAAACATTAGACGTTAATGGGGGGGGTGACCATTCCAGTATGAGAACACATTGATCACCAAACCTTGAGCTGTTATTGTAGGGGGGGAAAAAAATCCCTGGTCACCTCAGCGTGAGCTACTAATGTGTGAGGAAGAACTCGAATCATTTTATTTCAATTGTGAAGGAAAACATTTTTTTTCAAAGACATTTGTTCTCGCTCGTGTGACATTGTTGAGCTGTGGGAGTCTCAAGGCTGTGTGTGGACCATCACAAGTGAGAAAAAAAAGAACAAAACAGTGTCCTCTGTATCTCCTCCCTTCCTCTGACACCCACTCAGCAGACATGGTCACCCACAGGCAGGTTTGACTGTGAATCATCCTCCTCCCTACTCACGCTTGTCCTTTTTCCTTCTCTCTCCTTCTCTCTCTCTCTCTCTCTCTTTTGTGTTGCTGTCCTTCTTTTCTTTTCTGCCAACAGTTATTCTTGAGAAGCCCATTCGAATCCCAAGGTCTCTGTCGGTGAAAGCTGCCAGCGTGCTCAAGGGCTTTCTAAACAAGGTGAGAGCAGTCCACTCCCCATCAGCCATCTCTCTCTCTCTCTCTCTCTCTCTCTCTCTCACTCTCCCTCTCTGTTTACACTGCTGCTCAGTCAAATCACCATGTGTGGGATCACGCGTTACGGACAGCCAGAGACGGCCTCTTTATTTTGTGACTGAGTGTATATTATTGTTACTGCGCTTAAATTAAGGAAAATGTTTATGATACCCTTATTTTAGTAGTTTGATGATAGTACTATGATACAGCAACAGTGAAATATCGAACATACTGTTTGGATGCTTTTAAATGTTTCAGCCGTAAGCCCATTTCTCACATGAACTGCGGGCAGTGTCCAGAGAATCAGGCCTGGACATGGCTGGAGTTGCCCTTTCACACTAAAAACATTGTCCATGTCAGACGCATTCTCACCTCCTGGAAATACTCCAACTTTGTAGGTTGAAAAAAAACAAAACACCACATAGCCGCGCCGTTATTTGGTCACATACAGCCGAGTCTCTTGCCATTCGTTGAATTCGCTGACTATTTCAGCTTTAGCCCTTACCGACAGAAGTTCGTCATCTCTCCAGTTAGATTTATTTCCGTTTGCGTCTTCATGTAAATGAACGTTCTTGTTCACCCTTGGATGTTTGTATTTTTCAGTTTCGCTGGTGAAGCTGTAAAAAATTTGGATAAAGGCGTTACACAAATGCAGTCTGTTTACCGTCTTATTTCTCTGTGCCATTGTTGTCCAAAACTATTAAAAACACATGAAAGAGCAACACGGTTGCAGAGGCTGACCTGTTTCTTAGTAACCATGAACACACGCTGGGTTGTATTGTTACTCAATCCCACATACAACGTCCTGCTACCATAATTACTCATTAGAGCACCAAATGTGGGTTCATCCGCTGCTGAAAATAGTCCCCCACTAATGCACTATTTCCTCCTGCTGGAGTATAATTTGTTAAAACCTACAGTCACCAGCTGTTCGAGGGAAATTACTGAGCCTTTTTCCAAAAGGAAACTTTATATTTTTGTGAGCTAGAAAAAGATTAATGCCTTCAGTAGGATCCAATGGGCTTGCAGTGTCACGGTCAGGGAAGTTTAGACAGAAAGTTTGAACAAATGTACACATTTGTTCAAACATGGTCACATTGTTTTGGAGTTTACATGGAATTTGTTGACAAAAACGAATATATAGAATACTCCGGAGTTATCATTTTAATCGAACAGGTTTCAAGACTCTGCAAGTTTTATACCTTAGTGAAAATAAAAGAAAGACAATTGCCTGAAACGAAAAACATAAACAATTCTCAAAAGTTTCAGCAGCAAAATTAGCAACATGTAAAAACACTGGGGTAGCCCTTTAAGACATATAATGATCTTTGTGATCAGGTAGGATTATTAGAGCATGCCCACTTTTTCTGTGTCCATGTGCAGACGTGTTTATGCATTTCAGCCCGGGGTTTCATGTTTTTTGCAACAAGGTTTCGCCCGCGTGTCGTCATGCGTGAACACACTCAGCCTTTCACATGCACTTTACCGCGGTCAGGCATCACCATAATTGTTGTTATGAAAAGAGCCCAGTCCGAGTTAAGCAGTTAGAGAGGGGCTACATGTACACATGTAGGGCATGATGCAAACATGTGTGGCCAGCATTATTACTAATGGTCCACGTTGCTTCATTCTGTTAGGACTGCACAACATGTGAAATATTATATATAAGATAAATAGTTTATTTCGACACAGTCCCCCCCTGGACTTCCAGCCTAAAGCAGAATTCACCTAACCTTAACCTGCATTCCTCCTCATCTAGATTCTAAAGAAGAAGCTCACATTGTATGTAATACAGTGTCTCCAGTTTGTATTCCTGACCAGCTGTCTTGGTCCCAACAGGATCCCAAGGAGCGGCTGGGATGCCAGGTCCAGACGGGCTTCACAGATATCAAGGCACACACATTTTTCCGCAGTATAGACTGGGACCAGGTAAGAGCAGAGTGAGTGAGGAGAGAAACAAATATCATGCTATGAGAAAAGCTTATTTTATTATCTTATATGGCTCCTCTCTCAAAACCTAAAAGACATAGTCGTAGTAGATGGTCTGCTTTGACAACAACCAATATATAAGCCTACAGTCCACCATTGTTTCAGCAACAATTAAAGCAAAAAAGACAACATGAAAACTAAATCAGGTAAGCCAATAAACAAAAGATATTATGACATTTTATTAAGTTTTAGTTATGTACTAATACTGTGACAAATTAGCTAATTACTGTTTAAATGCAAAATCCTTTTTTTATGACCTACATCTGTGAAATCCTCCGCTGGACAAAGATATCTCTTCAACAGAAGTTGACTTCTGTTGAAGACAGAACAACATCTTGTATTTCAGCAATGTTATGTCTGTAATGTTAGCTAACATAACCGCTTTTGTAGGAGGGAAAAGAATGAATGAAAAGTAGACTAGAATCAGCAACAAACAGCTTGGACAAACCATGAAAAGAGGCAGCAAGCTGAAGTTTATTACCTTCAATAACGTGAGCTTTACCTTCAGTTGTACAAATGAATGCAGATTCTTTCAGTCTGTTCTAATACAGTCTGGAAAACTCTCGCTTTCTCTCACACACACACACACACACACACACACACACACACACACACACACACACACACACACACACACACACACACACACACACACACACACACACATCATAAGTTTTAACAAAATAAAGTGCAGTCCACTGAACATTACTCTTAAAGTTCATCTTTGCAATTGTTTGATCTCTCTATGTTTTCTCAAATTGTAAAATGCAAATAAGTATTCCAAGCATTCCTCTGAGAGTGATTGTTTTAGATCTAAAGCACTCCAACTGAGTCTGTTTTCTCAACTTGCACGGCAGCTGGATTCTTGGGATGTCATTGGATCATGAAAGAATTGCGTACATATCACACAAATATCCATCAAGTCAGGCAGCAAGCAATGCGATAGATGCTACCGGCAGCTATGTGTGGCTTAGGTGTATATGAAGACACGGAGAAGCAACTGTTTGTTCTAAACAACAATGGCGGCTCCTGAAGACGTTAGCTTAGCTGTAATAGCATCAGTTTTATCAGGACTGGAGAGTATTTCTTCATGGAAAGAAGAGTAAAGAACCATACTGAAGGCTTTTCTAGGTAGAAAATATGTTTTCTCTATTTCATCCAATCACCTGCCAGAATCATTTTTTGAAAGTGCCTGCCCTTTTCCAAGCAGTTTCCAATGACTTCAATTATTTCTGTGTGAAATAAACCAACCGGTGGTGGAAAAAACATCAAGTTTACCAACTCATGGACTGATTTGTATCAGAGCAAACTATGTATAGGCTTTAACTTCAACTTAGTGATAGACTGTATTGGCAGCCATGTTGTAGCATGTGTGTACGCCCATTTTCAGTATTCATTTACGTGGTTCCCCTGGTCCAAGACAGTCCAAAACACTTGTAAACACACACAACTCCCTCCAAAACATTTTTAAAACTCCCATGTGTGATGATCGGAAGTACAGCGCCCTGAAAGACAAAGGAGGAAATAATGGGGTCGCAACTTCCTGAATAAAGTCTCTCATTTCAAACTGATGAAACTGTGAGGTTGAAGGTGATACATACTCTACCTAGCTTATAGCTCATCTTTTGGGGGATCAGGGTGCATGTTGCTTGCTGACAGACAGCTGCTGACAGCTGATCTGGGGTTTGTCACAACTAATGTAACAACAAAGAGAGAGTAAACACCGCACGCCCCCACATTCAATGCCAATCAGCTCTGAGAACAGGATGCAGCTGTCATCTCAGCTCTCATTTCCCTTTGTCAGGCGTGATAGTATGGATCTACTGTATACATCAAGAGCTTAAATAACACAGAGCACAGCCTCCTCTGATGGTTTGAACAGGCACAGGAGTAAGGTGGAGCCCTGTGTGTGTGTGTGTGTGTGTGTGTGTGTGTGTGTGTGTGTGTGTGTGTGTGTGTGTGTGTGTGTGTGTGTGTGTGTGTGTGTGTGTGTGTGTGTGTGTGTGTGTGTGTGTGTGTGTGTGTGTGTGTGTGATAAAAAATGGATGATATAGTAATAGACATTGTGTGTAGACTACTGCTCTGTGCAGTGAAGTTCCCCCCCTCTGTGGAGCAACAAAAGTGAATTCTTAATCACACACGTAACCACATCTTTGCAAATGAAAGCTTGTGTGCACTGTGTGTGTGTGTGTGTGTGTGTGTGTGTGTGTGCGTGTGCGTGTGTGTGTGTGTGTGCGTGTGGGTGTGTGTGTGTAAGGTTGCAGTTGCGTGATTGATGGCGTAGCTCTGACGCACAACATTGTCTGAAGCAGACCTGAAAAAAGGGTAGAAGCCATACAATATTAAGGATCTTTACATCTGCATATAGTTGGTTTTCACTAGTGGGGCTGAGCAATGTGCACTTATGAAATGAACTATATTCAGGTCATTGTAATGTGTTGTTGCTGTTATGGTCAGTGGAACTTCAGATTGTGTCTGGATGGTATCTATGGGCCTCCATTCATACAGATAGATTTAAGAAAAGGGGTTTATTTTTTCCTGTTTTTAATTTTCTCTTTAAAAATAAAAAAACTATATGTTTTTTATATTGATCAATGTCTATAGTTATCATAATATATATTTATAATAATAATAATGCTCAATTTACAATTTTAAGAGTATTCTTCTTTGGACAGAACCCTAAAGAAACCAGAAGGTTTATTGTGGTTTATAATGTAAAATTATTTATAAGGGCTTTACATTTAAGACTGAATAGATCCAATGAAAGAATATGTAGACTAAACAACAGCTGTGCTTCCCATCACATCAAACCTGTTGTTCCAAACAAAGGCTGTTTGGCTATATATAGTGTTCGGTCACACCACACTGTGGGGGATGAAACGCAGCACTCAGGCAGCAGTCTACCTGTCTTCTGAGGAGGACAGACAGGCGCCTGAAGGAAACCTCACCTGTGAGAACCAGGGACAGAGTTACCGGGGGAAGCAAGGCTGAGACCCGAGACGCTCTGAGGCCAAACAAACTAACCCGGTCAGCTCCGGGGGACAAATACTTTTTTGCGTGCACACAACAAGACGGAAACCTGCATCATGCGGCAACCCTGACCCTGAGCCAACCAATAGATTGATTTTCTCATCCTGGCTGTCCTGCAGCACCTCTTCTCACCCTCTCTCTGAAACGCTCCGTTGTAGCGCTTGCTCCTCCCTCCAGAAAGCAAAGTCTGCTCTGATTGGTCAGCTAGCCCACTCTGTTGTGATTGGTCAACGTTTCACATTTTAAAAAACTCTTCCTCCGGAGCTTCAGCTCCGTCTCTCTCTTTTGTTGTTTGAGGGCCAAACTAGAAGGAAGGAGTTGAGTTCACAATGTTACACTTCTGTAACATTGTGACCTCATAAAGTTACAGAAGTGAAGGAGAGAATTCAATGGAGCCGTTTCAGGCAGCTCAGGAGCAGTGATTCTGAGGGGGAGGGTAACTCCTTTTAGGAGTGGACTTCAGGTTTTACACTCTACGGACCTTTTACATGTACAAAAATATATATAACACACTAAAGAAGAGGGAAAAAGTGGAAAGGCATAATAGGGCCACTTTAAATCAAATAAAAAAATGAATCTCATACATTTCTCATTGTTAATAGTGGATTTTATTGTGAAAATGTTCAAGATCATTTCATTACCAAGCCCTAATTAGTGATGTACAGATCATGCCTTCATCCACAGGGGGAAAATAAATATTTATATCAGTACAGCTGCTTAACATCGCAGAACTGACAGCTGTTCCCTTTTGTGTCCCCTAACACCAATACTGACTCTGCTAAACTGGAAAACGTGTTTCCTTTCGCTGATTTCTGACTATGATGTGAAATTTCCTCTTTATACTGTTAAGTAATATTTCTTGAATGTTGACGCTAAACAGGTCAAGCACAATGTACAATAAGTTTGTGCCGTTCAGAGAAAGTAAAAAAAGGAAAGTATTGGAACGCTCCTGCATGAGGCCAAATACAACGTTACATCATGAAATGACTAACAAAAATCCATAACCACATTAACACGATTCCTGCAATTGGAGCATTACGTGTTAATTCATTACTCTATTAACTGTTGGAGATTTATCAGATGGCCAATTATTTTATTCAGCTAATACTCCAATTGACATAAATCAAAATAAAATATGTTGAAATACAGATGATGTTGACTTCACGTAGCTCTTATCCTCGGTTATTATCATTGTATAAGCAAAATAAATATAAAAAATATCATTAGCAGCTGTGATGTTGTATTTTAATCTTGTAAAAAATAATAACGCACAATAGAGACTTCATCTTCTAAATTCCACACCGTTGCAAGTGCACTTGTTTCCAGTTAACAATGACTCTATGAGAGCACCATTAATGTGCTACTTTATCAGAGATTAGCGTGAATGCTAATTAAAGGAGAATTAAGGCCACTTCTCTGTCCTTATTGTTGCCGCGTCCCTCATGGGACAATTAGGTGGGGTGGCAGATAGTACACTGGCATAAAAGAGGGGGAAAACAATTGTCAAGAGTGAGTTAATGAGTGCTGCCACAGAGCCTGTGAAGTACACACCAAAGGCAAACAGGGGAAAGATATCAAAGCGGGGAGGAATCCTGAGCCCGGCGACGAGGCCCCCGTGTAGCACAGAGGGGAAAACAAGTTGACAAAGCTGTGAGAGGAGGAGAAGCGACGCTCTCTGCCCTCAAACTCCAAACCTGTCTCCAGACCTGACAGGCCTGGCACACCGCTACTGTTGTTAGCACGTATTAATATTCATCAGACGGCTCCTGAGGGAGCGCCGAGCTTTCTCTCTGAAGAGATGACACGTTTGAATATCATTTACCTGCCGTCCTCTTTCATGCCCTCGCCAAATCCACAGTTCTTCACTGCCAGAGAACTGTCAAGTTGATGAGCGTTGAGAAGAAATGTATTATTTGGAAGCGGGTACAACTGGAATTCACTATTGTGAGTTCTTTTTCACTGACACTGAGATCATATTCAGGCAGGAAAACAGATATCCATCCTCTGTAGTGCGTGATATGGATGCATCTTTGTCTTACCACCGAACCAATAAATAGTTAACTTTATCTTTCTGTTTTGTTCCATAGTTACAAGATGACCAGATGAGAATGGTTGAAATTTAATAGTAGTATTCTCTCCTGAAGACTTTGCAAAAACGCTTTGCTTCGCTCGTATAAGACAGAAACGATCCTCCAGCAACCCGCCACAACCTTTCTGTTTTTGTCTCAATGTTCACCAGCTCATTGGACACTGGACTTTATGTCAAATATGGATGGTTTCATTTACATCTGTAATTTTTTTAATTCAACGACTTCAAAGCTATGAGTTGCTGCTATGAGTCGCAGTAGTATTTTCTCAATTTGCGGCCCTGCTGTACAAAGCTAAGAAAAACACCAAACTTATATCTTACAACGATCAGTATTTCCTGTTTTATTATGCTTGAACTAATCAACGTAAGTCAGGACTGTCACAAAGTTTTGGGTACGTCTGGTCATCCTAGTTTGGATCAAAAATAATTTTTGCATTTTGCTTTGATAGCCAAAGTGTTCGCTGACTGGTTGGCAGAACCCAAATGTTTCCAATGTGAATTCACAGAAATACATAAAATGACCCTGACCTCTTAGTTGCCCATTATGTGGTGACGGCACGTATTATGTAAAATGATGTGCCGTCACCATGGAAATAATTTAAACAACATTAAACAACTAAATTTTACTTTAGGTTTAGTCAACAAAACAACATGGTATAAGAGAAAACATCATGGTTGGGCTTAAAATAAGTACATAAACAAAAGAAATGGAAAATACGTAAAACACACCATGAATGTAACTTCACATTAACTCACCAAACTTTGGGACAAGAACACCGGTCTCCTGGTTGAAAGTCCTGTTTGATTGTCCCATCCACCTCTTCTCCCTCCCACCATTAGTCTTTGTCACTGTTCACACTACGTCACTAGCTGTTGTTCATACTATTATGAATCACCCAGATTAACTGATATGGAGAGGGAAGAGGAGAGTTCCGGAAGCTTGTCAGAAGTGCTGGTGAGCAAGAAAAAATCAACAAAGAGTAAACTGTAGAAGTGCCCACACTGCTTACCAGGGAGGACTGGCACACTGTATTAACAGTGTTTGGTTCTTACAGCACTTTGTTGTTCCTTAGTTCAGAGTTTTCTACCTGAACTGCTTTCATACAACATGTCTGATGATTTGCCGACTGCTCATGTTTCTTGTCCTAAGTGCGATGTCAAAGTGTCTCATGGTCCTAGATCTCAGCACTTAGTTTAACAAAAGAAAAGCAAACAACAACAAGCCTGTTCACACAGCCCCGTGTTTTCTTCCCAGAAAAGTCCCTTCATCCAGTGAAGCATGTTTAAACCATTCACTTTTATTCTTAGTGAGATGTTTACCGTCTGACAGAAGATCTGTACAGATATTTTGAATATTTCAAGTACAAAATTTCAAACCAACAGTGAAGTGAGGCCACTTGACCTCTCTGATGTTAATATCCCAGTTCTTATGGAGATGTGCTTCCACACTGCGGACAGACGACAAGAGCCACAGCTCCACTCAGTGTGATTAAGTGAAAACAGTGCAAGTGTGTGTGACGCTCAGCTACATCTGCTGACTGTGGCAAGTCTGCAGTCACATCAACGGCTGCGTCTGATCAGCTGAACGTCACGTCGTCCAATCCTGTGCTGAAAGCATGGATGCCACTGCAACACAACACACACACACACACACACACACACACACACACACACACACACACACACGCACACACACGCACACGCACACACACTCTGGAAGGTGCTGGATAGCCTGTATAGCCATGGCGCTACCTCTTTCATGTGCCCCTCTGGCCTAAGGGGTGCTCCCAGTGTGTGTGTGTGTGTATGAAGGTGCCGTTGTCATTCCTGGCCTTCAGTGTGCTTCATAACCACCACACAGAGCTTCAGCCTGCCCAACAACACATCAGACAGACTTGGGAAAGTAGGAGGAGAGCGATGTGAAAAGATGAAAGAGTTGACAATGAGTAAGACACAGACAAACGGGGAGGAGGAAGATGGAGACAGGATGTGAGGGGGTGAAACTGTGTAGGTAGGCGCTGAAAGAGCTAAAAAAAAAATAGCAAAGAGAGAGATTCGGGGAAGGTTGGGCCAATTTGAAGGAGAGCGAGTGATAGGAAGAGGTATAAAGAGAGAAAGTGAGTGGTTTTGTGTTGTTTGTTTGTTTGAAGCTGTTCCCACAGAGCACTTTGAACCAATAACACTAATGAAGCACAGAAAGAGCTGGAAAAAGCAGCAGGAAAACCCAGAGTGTTGCAGCAACTAAACACACACACACACACACTCAGCAAACAACTGGCAGAAAAATAGTGTAACTGGAAAACAACTTGTAAGTGTTTAATAGGATCCTCAACAGTATTCACACCATAACAACAAAGTAGGTCATTTGTAAGTGCCGTCCAAAGTGATTCTCTAATCTGCCACCTTTATGGTTAAAATTTGGTTTGGGTTTAAACGAGTTAAACTACTTGGTTATAGAAGAACATCGCTTTTACAGATCAAATTGCGTTTCTAGGTGTCGGGGAGTCACAAAAGGCTCTCTCAATCCTTTTCAGAGGGGACTGTGTTAAGTCTGATCAATGTTGGAGTGAAGTCACTGAAGTCAGCGTTTGTTCGGTCTGAAAACCAATGAAATCTGGATTTTTGTAGTGTAGGCTCCAGGTTTCAACAAAAAAGAATTCTGCGTTCCATACAACTCGTAACTCCAAAAAGTACAATTACACGATACTCATACTCCTACTAAAAGTTCCTACCTGTGAAGTCGGGGCAAATCCATCTACCCCGACAATAAAGAAGCACATCGTAAATGGTAAACCATCAGCTCAAAGGCAACTTTGAGTATATTTGCCCTTATTTAGTTAGAATGATACATATAGTTAATTGATGTCAATATATGTCACAGGCTATTAGGAAGCTGGTTGAAGTAAAGAGTCTCTGAAAGTTATCTTCTCTGCACAAAAGTTATTCAATAAAACATTAGCTTGTCAAGTTTAGCTGTGGTTTTGTTCACATCTGGCATTGTGCACCTGGAACAAGTGAAGGTTAGAAGTCGGAAAATGACCTCAGAGTTTTCTGGAATGTAGCAGAAGATCATGTAGGATAGAAAAAATGATATCTCTGGTTCTGCTGCATCTACTTTAAGGGGAAAGAAAAACAGATTGTGTTTTTCTTCTTAAATCGAAGCAACAGAACCAGTGATATCTTTTTCTTTCATAATTATATATTAAATATTCCTGCTCAAGGCATTTCGCATTAAGCCATTTAGCAGCTCATTTACCTGGCAGGCTTTTAACTTTTATTATTACTTCATTTATATTCATGTTACCCTCTTACCATTATGTCTTTCCCAATTATATCCCATCTTGTATGCAATGACATGACAATTAAAATAGTAATTAAGTTATTACCTTAATTGAAAAGTGCTTTGTGAAACTTACAATACAAGACATTACCTTGTTTGTGTGTTTGCACTGAGAATGTATTGACTGGTGATTTTCAGTAGTTTTCATGTATATATGTATATATATGTATACATACCAACCGACCAACAGACCGACCAACCTCCCTAGCTTGCAGCCCAAAAATAATTTTCCTCATAGACCATCAGTGCAAAACTGTTGACAGGACACCTCCAGCTATAAACATGGTCAATTATGACTACTACTATTAGTATATTTTTAAGTCGCAAGGATTTAATCCTTGTAAAATTCTCCCAAAGCCCAGAAAAGTAATTTCTTTCCTGAATAACATCTCCATGTTTGTTTACAGCTGGGACAGAGGCATGCTGGGAATAACACTACTGCGCATATTCAGCACGCTGAAACCCCAAAAGCTAGAAACTTTTCTTGCTGTTCTCATTTGACTGTCTCAATAGGCCCCATTTTTAGGTCCAGTGTCCTGTTGATGAATACATTCACAAGGTGGATAGTTGGGTCAAACAAACGCAGGACTTTCACCCAGGAGACTGCTGTTCATGTCCCATGTTAAAATAAAAGTCAATGGCAGACTTATTTTACCATACTTTTGTTAAATAAGTTAGGTACTTAACTAACACCACGTACCCAAGTAACGTAACAGACATACTTTCTACTAATCCAAACCACAATATTTTCCTTTGGTTTTTGTTGCCTACAAAGTTGTTTTGTTTCTATTCACAACGTTAACTTTCACTTTCAAAATGTGGTATGTGCAGTGTGACCGTCTGAAAGCATTAGAGTGGTAGTGAGAACCACTGATGACGACCAATCAATCTGCTGATAATATTCGCGATGGGTGCGAAAACACTCAAAGACCGTATATAGCCTACATATGATTCTTTTAATTTACTTTTGGGAAAAATATAACGAAAAGCTGAACATCAGCTATTAGACAGCGCCTGGATCAGCCTTCAAAAAACATAATGAGTTACCTCTAATTTAAGATCCCCCTAACCTACTTCTAAACTTTTTTTTTTAAATGTGTATATTCTTCAATCGAGGAAACAACCAAAAACAGAATGGTGAGCGAACATGTGTACCTGATGTCTGACTTCTTTGTGTTCTGAGAAAATTGTACTCTATGCACATTTTAACAGGATGAGGGACCGATGTGAAACCATGGAAACAAACCAGACAAAGACTCTGCCGGCTGAATCACTCTGGCACAATTACTCTGCTGCCTCAACCCTCTCTGTTCTGTTGTTTTTCCTCTCCTTTTTTCAGTCCCGTCGTCTTTTCCACTGAGAAATGTAGCAACAAGGTGCCCATGTTTTACTCTAGCTGGTCTGACCATATGGAAAAGAGCCACAGTGTTTAAACCTGCCTGGTGTACCATATATCACAACATTTCTTATGGGCTCAGTGACTGGTTAATCGTCTCAAATGTGCAAGTTTATTTTTATTTTTTCAATTATAACATTTACATCAACATTGTTTTTTCATAGGAATAAAGGCGCAGCAGATGCTGAGTAGTAAAGTCAATTTTAGTTATATTGCCTACAATCACACATTTTTCCCAAAACCAACAAAATGTTAGCCCGTGAGCTCATTTCTACTTTATCATTTCCTGTCTGTGGCTCTCAACTCTAAGCCCATTGGTGCACAGCTGTTTAAAAGAAAACCTCACAAATATTTAGTTTTATTTTTAAAAAAAAAAAAAAAAAAGGTTTGCTATTTCCCAAAACAGCTGCACACTAGTATTCGTGGCATAAGGACGATGTATGTGAGATTGAGTAAAAAGAGGGAAAAGACATATCAGGTTTTGATACAGACACAGTACTCATTAGAAGGATCATCCCTTGGCTAAACTCCTGGCATGAACAACAAGGTCCAACCAGAACTTAGAAACCATGAGTATGTACAGCAGGCCTGTCAAACTTTAGATGTCTTCACTTGCTGAAAGGTGGGCTGTAGTAAGACTGATACTTGGTGAATAAAGAGTTTTGGGTTTGATGCCTTTTTCTTTTAGCCTTTTTCAGATCACAAGAGAAAAAGTGTAGGGAATGAGTTAATAACTTTAGCACGCCCTGCTAGCTAGTTTACTATCTGCAGTAGTAACTTAGCCTTTATTTGAAAGTCAAGGAGCGTACTACTACCCTAAAGCTGCTTTCAGACAGCGAGCTGTTGGCGCAAGGCAATGTCCATGTCCTATACTTTGAATCAGCGGCAGCAGAGTGCAACGCCTAGTTAGGATCCTTCCAGCTTGTTCACCACAGGATGCTGCTATCCACCTAATATAATGTCATGATGACCCCATTAATATAGCAGATTAACCTTTATTTATGTACATGTACTACTAGAATGGAACGTATAATTGGTGTAACATTAACTAACTCGTTGTTGGTTTTGATATTTTATGGCAATTGTTGACAATGATAAAAATAAGGAGGAGCACTATTTTCAAATTGAAAGTAATAAAGGTAACAAATATAATTCTAGGTAAATGCCATGTAAGAAGTGGCGTCCCACACCGCATTTATCACAAAATACTTTATACTATAAATAATAATCATAAGACTTAGCTAAAGATTTAGCTTGGCTGTAAAGCAGCAGCAGTTCTCATGACCTTTAGTTTGACAAAGCAAAGTTGGAAATTACTTCTTTTTCTGTACACTTTTAAATGTCAGCTAAAAAGGTTTGATAAATTTGACACCCCATGGAAAACAAGTTTAACCACTCCAATAATATCCACATCCTTTAGGTAATTAGCAATGCTTCTGTTTTGTGCTTTTTTAATCAAAGCGGTGGATGTGCAGGTTTTTCAGGCAGCAAATCAATGGCTGCAGTCCTGCAGCTGTAGAAGGTTCTGATTCAGAGCACACAATGTGCTTTGGGTTTTGTTTTTCTACATGGCCTCCACTGTGCATTGTTGAGTAAGAACCTTTGTTACACAGTTTTTTATGTGTTTGTTTTTTCTCAGCTGGAGAAGAAAGAGATGACGCCGCCCTTCAAACCTCAAATCACTGATGACTACGGCCTCGAAAACTTTGACACGCAGTTTACCAATGAACCAGTGCAGCTAACACCAGATGTTGAGTAAGTACTGCCTCTGGAACTCACGTCAATTTAAATTAAAGCTAGACCAGTAAAGTCAAGCTTATGTGAATCACTAAGAGCACTCTTTCACTTGGTTACTGAAAACTATGCACTTCTGTATGAAGATCTGTTTGCAGGGACTGGAAATTTGCCTACAGTAATTTCTGTCATCATATCAGTCATTTCTTTGTTATGTGACTGTTCAAGTCACTACATGATGACAACTTTCACAGCAATGAATTATTACCCAAGTCAAGCAGGTTTTTGGTTTCTGCGATGTTGATAGTCTAGTGAAGAGTGAATAACATCTGACATCTAACCAAACACCTTCACAGCCATTTAAAATCACCTTTAAACAAGTCATTATAATCAACCATAATAAGACTACAGCTATTTTGCATTGTTCCATTTTACAGAAAGAAGTTTTGTTGGACATATTTTTGTGTTTCATGTGTGGAAACCGTGTCCAAGCCTTGAGCCTCTGCATGACTGTTTCCTATGACATCGCTTGAGTGTCAACTGAAAACCGGCGTTGCTAGGAGACAAACTGATCCCCTCTGTGGTTGGCTGATGTCTGTGCCTTTACAAAGTTCAACATGTTTAAAAACCATCATACTGTTAAGTTTGTATTCTACTCATAAAGTTGAAGCCTAATTTGCTTTCCATCATCTTGTTTCACTACCTGCAGCTCCTGCACACTCAGTGCTGTGTTGGTCCCGTGGTGTAGAACGGCTAGTGGTAGCTGTCTCAGTGTCAGGTCCAGATGTGGTGATGGACAGTCAGAACTCACAGCGAGGGGCACAATTGAAACCACAGACCCCCCATTGATTCAAATCAGAGTCATGTAGTAACGTGTTGAGGTCAAAGATGGGGCGAAGCAATTGGCAGCGACGTCAGTTTGAACTAGTGTTCATTTTGTCAGCTATTTTTTTATGCCTCCACGCCGGCAACAGCTGGACTAAAGGATGAACTGATTAGATTTTGGGGGTCAAAGGTCACTGTGAAATCAAAAAACAGATTATTGGCTATAACTCAAGAAATCATATGCTAATTATGACAACTTCATTTGTCTAATGGAATAAAATGATGAATTGATGACATTCTGGTGTGTAAACTACAACATGACTGGTAGCGCAGGCATACAAACAGGGTTGTACTACTAGTTGATTTAGTCCTGTTTCAAAGTCCTTGTATGTTTGTTTAATAATTAGTCAATTCGTTGCCTTGGGGCATTTTAGATGTATCTTCTTCAAAGAAAATGTAACTATTTTAGTATAGTTTTAGTGAATGAAAACTGTGGACGTTTTAAGTTTAAGCATAGGAAACAGTTCTGCTGCACTAAAGAAAAACAAGATCAATGATATTTAGTCTCCTAATTTAAAAAGAAAAATTGTCAAGTTTTTATTCTTCAAACCACATTTTAGTCTTGTCTTTTATAACAGAATTGTTGATATCGTCACAATTAGTGTTTAATGTGTTGGTGTTAGTGTCTTTTATTAATATACAGCCTCATATTACATCCAAACTGTTGGTCAGTGGCCCCCTGGACCAAACTGTGATTGTACTGGGCAGCTGTGAACGTGTTCATCTAAAAAAGGTGATCGTCAGACCTTTTCATGGTCAGATAGAGGTTGAAAAAGATGTGAAAAGTAATTGCAGTGGGTGGATGTTGTGCCATCTTTTAAATAAAGCTTCTGCATCTAATTAAGAAAAACATCCCCCTCTGCGCGTTCCCAACATTGGCATCTCATCTGTCAGGGACATTGTTTTGATTAATACGATGGTGTCGCCTTCAGGATCTGACAGGAGCCCTTCTTTAAGACTGAACTTTGGAGAGAAAAGGCTGGAGAGATCTGGCTCAACAACAGAGCCCTAGCAGGCTCCGCCGCTGTGGACCAAAACACAAGCATGGCCTGTTTTTGGATCCCATAAGGTTTTGGCAGGCCAGCCGATAGTTATTACCAGGCGTATGACAGACAACATCTAAAATTTTCCAACGTTTTTTTTTTTTCCTGCAAAGCTTTTTATTTAACAGATTTTAGCAAACCATTTCTCAACAACCACACAGAAGCTGAATGGAAACATTAAATACACCATGCACTCTGCCCAAAATGCATCCTTATCAGCATTTTCATCAACGACAGTAGGACATGTACTAATAACTTTAAAAAAAAAGGATTGTAATTTCCAACGATGTTGTAGCTAAGCATCTTTTATCATGTCCTATACATCAGAAATTGTGGGATAGATATGTAGTAAGGGCTAGGGTGCTACCTACAGCTTTCCGGACTCTTCGTATGCGCTACGCAGTGAATGGTGCAGCTGGGGATGAGGCGGGAACTATCGGACAGTCTTTCCTGAAGACATTCAGTGTTTCACTTGTAGACAAAAGAGTTTGTGTCTGAAGAATGACAACAGAGACCTTCAGGGAGAACTCCAAACTGTCCCTAACTTTGGCACCGTTAGCACCACCTGGTCAGTCACTGCATAAAGTGCACATAAATGTTGGCTGTGAAGTGTTTCGTGATGGAACAAGAATTGTTGGACGTAGTGACCATTTTTTTTTTTATTTACTGTCATGCTACGTCGTACATACACTAAGTACACTATGCTGTACATTTCACACAGTGCAGACGTTCTTCTTTTTTGGTAGCTGGTGAAAGGATTCAGCAAGTGTTGCATTGAAGATGATGTCACAGCAGCTCCACTCGGATCGCTACGGCGATCAGCTGAGATTCCTACACTGAGGGGATTTTGTCTGCATAGGAAATAGAGAAAAGGACCTGGTACCAAAAGTGAGTTTGGAACCATACCATAGAAATGAGGCATCAGCTTGAAATATAATGTACTTGGAGATAGACAAAGACTCTATTGTGGCTTTTTCCTGCTTGTTCAACTTGGAACTTTTGAACATGTACAGCAATGACTACATCATTGTGAAACAGCAGGGCACAGAGCAACAAGCTCTCCCAGTGTTAATTGGAGCCTTATTAAATGCCCATCATACTCTGTACCCATGACAGATGTCTTAGGGTAGCTAGCATGGCTCAGTTTGAAGGTGCTGTACACATCTGCTGTTCACTAGACACTGAACTTCAAACCAGCCTCGGGTAGGGTGAGCCTCGGAGCTCATTAAGGGCCTGCAATGAGACGGCTCTGAAGCTCATCCCAGCTCATTTGTGACTGCGTTCGATGAGGGGAGTCTATGACAGACTTTTTAGGGAGGCAATTGTAGAAGACGCTGGGGTGGTACAGTGAGGGGGAGGAGGGAGATGAGTGGGAGAAGGGTGGGGAGCACACTGCCAGTTCAGTAGTGGAGATATCAACGTGGCATCAAACACCACGGCACATCAAAAGAAGACGCATGCCTCCTCCCTGCGTCTCGCACTTTATCTCCACACCCCTTTCTCTTCCCACTGTTACCAAGGAGAAGGGCTGATATCGCCCACTCCTGCTCTGGGAGGGGGTGATACAAAAAAAGCTCTCCAGTCTCCCCTCTCTCCCACTCGTGATGGGCTTGGCATGAGAAGAAAGAGAAGTGAGAGCCGTGTAGGGAAAGAAAAGGGTAAACCCTCCATGTTTGAGATTTACATTGCGACATTAAAAGCCAGATTTGCTGGGGGCCCTTGCCAGCATGGGAAGGGGGAGGGGTAAGGGGAGAGAGGCTTTAGTTTTTCCATGCCAGCTCCCTGTCTTAGAAAATGGCAGCCTCAGCCAGTGCCTAGAGGAGCATACTTTCTGTTTCTGTAGCCTTGGTCCTTGGTTTTCCTCTTTTCAGGGCCTTTACTCTGGAGGTCTGGGTGGATCCTGATGCGTATCATGCGTTACCACTAAGGAGCCAGGTCCTACACTGTTTGGATACCTTACTGTTGAATGTAACAAACTTCTGTTCTCAAAATCACGTGTCATGTTGTGTCCATCTATTTCAGATATTGACAGGCAACACATGTCTATTACATTTACCATTCTTTATTTTGGAACGCCCAAATCCAAAGCACCTGGTCACTGCATGACTCATAAGTCGGCCTCTAAATGCACGCTCAACTAGAAACCGAAGACAATCTCTCTGGCTTTGATGCTAGATCTTGGTGTAAACTGCAGTAAAGTTAAAATAAAACTTAGATAGTTAGATAAACTGTTGTGATTGGCCAGTCAGAATCCATGTAATGCCCGTAGGTTTGCTGGCTGCCTTTTTAGCAACAGCTGTGGATTTAGAAATCCCCGGACATTCGGTAAGCGTGAATCTCAGATTGTCTGGCATTGCAAGACTTCCCACCATCTCTCCACTAGGAGTTGCTAGCGCAGCAATACGGAAGAGATCCTTCACTGGCTTCCCATCCACAAACAGCCAGTTGTTTGAGTGTATGACTAGTCTGGCCGCCCACGGTTCTTTTTCCTACCTAGCAAGAAAATGCGTGTAGCAGTCATCCCTGTCTGGTATCTAACGGCAGTATTACACTTGTTTGCTGGTCTAGTGTAGCAGCACATAACTGAATTACAGGCCAGGTCATGGGATGTTGCGATGTATGATGGGTGTGAAGAGCGAACGCTTGCTTTGTTTATACAAACTCGACTGCAGAAGTATTTGTGCGGCTGGATTTTATTCGCCTTAAAAAGCCAATGGACCATTTTACAAATGTTAGCCGTAGCTAAGCTAGTGATGTAGAACCAGGCTGCAAACTCCGGTTCCCCCAAATAAAGCCAATGCAGAAGTGTCTTAAAACTTCTCTCTACTGATTCCTCTGGTTTAAAGAAAACGACATGCCGACAGCCGTAATCCAAGATGGCGACGGCAAAATTGCCAAACTCAAGGCTTGTAAACGGCAGTCCACAAGCCAATGGGGATGACGGCCACTTCTTATATGCAGTCTATTTGTAGAACTCAAAACTTACCTGAAACATCAGCCCTTTGTGTGACTTTCTGTCAGGCCCCCTCTACTTTATTAATTGTGCCTGTGTACAATAATAAAATTGGTGTCATCATTTTTTGAAACAGGCTTACTTTATCTCACCTCATAACTCCCAAAGCCAGTTTGCACCGATTTGTTTCCACTTCTGTTTTTTTTACCAACCTAGAGTTGCATCACATCAGTCTGAATACAACATGATAACTAATGAAAACTCTGCAGTCATTTTCAGACCAAGTGGATCAAGCTTTCAGTACCACACAGTATTCAGACTAGAAATACTAACCTTAACCATGTACTAGTGATGTTTTGGATGGTTACATCATTTCTTAGATGGACAATAGCTGAAGTCTTTTAGGTTGATTTCTTAGTTTAATATTGGTCCAAAATCACTTAAAATACTGACTCTCCCACTTCACTCCCTCCTCTCCACTGCCCCTTCCTCCGTTTATCCTCTTCATTCTGCATCTGGTAATGCTTTCAAGTCATCCAAGCCTGGGAAAAAATGAGGCAACATTTAAGTTGGTTGAACACACTGTTTGTTTTGGTCAACTCCCAAACCCTCTCCTCTCTCTTTTGTGTGTCCCTCTGTGTTTTTTCTTTTTCTTTCTCCCTCTCTGTTCTCTCAGAAACTCCAATAGAAATAAAAAACACCATTTTCTTAATGTCATTTTTCTATTGGTTGTTGACATACTCCTACAGTGAAAGTACTTCACATGAGATCAGATGGAGGAGAACTACTTGCTTCATCAGTATTCTAGTAGGCGAGCTGAAGAAAGACACTGTAGCATTCCATTCACTTGTCCTTGCGCTCTATGTGGGTGGTATCTGCAACCTCTTCCACACTGGCAGGGCCCCCTAAAGTGAGACCCCCACCCACCTGGTACACCAGGGGGAAGGCCAGTGAACACACCTTTTGTTTTAACTTCAAAGCCTGCTGCCCAGTGTCTGAAGGGAGAAAGCCTGTCGGCCCTTTCCCCAGCGAGAGGCCTCTGTTTGGGCTTCAGTTCCTCCTCTCACCATCACCCCACACACACACACACACACACACACACACACACACACACACACACACACACACACACACACACACACACACACACACACACACACACACACACACAACACAAACACAGATGAGTAAACAGCCTGTTGCTGCAGGAGAAGCAGGTACCAACAACAAACAGGGAGTTTTTGTTGTTTAAATGTATTATCAAAAGTAATCTGTCCCAGTCACTTAAGACCAACTCTAATTGCAGCCCAATTCTGTCTAGAAAACCTGTTTTACGTCCCTTGGTGATAATGTAAAACACAAGTTTGGGAGTGTCTGATTTGATTTGTTGACATGAGTCATACCCAATCTCCAACACCTGGATTGGATCCTCAGAAGACTGTCTTTGTCAAGATGTTGAACATAATGCGGCTGTGAAGAATTCTAAAAAGTGTTGAAAAACGCTACATTCAAGCACTAGATTTCAATACTGAATGGACTACAGGTAGATTAAAAAGGCAACCTGTCACACATTTCTATCAGATAATGAAAAATTGGTGACCAACAGATGAAGGCAGATTTAAAAGATTATAACTGAGAACTGAGGCTGTGGCTGTGGCGTAGTGGAGAGCAAGGTAGTTCTCCAATCAGAGGATCGGTGGTTCGATACCCGGCTACGACAGTCGATGTGTCCTTGGGCAAGACACTTAACCCCAAGTTGCTCCCGAAGGCTTGCCATCGGTGTGGACTGGATGTTGCATGAATGTTAGTTAGAGTCTGATGGTGGCACCTTGCATGGTAGCCTGTCATCAGTGTGTGAATGGGTGAATGATATGTAATATACTACTGATTGTAAGTCGCTTTGGATAAAAGCGTCTGCTAAATGACTGTAATGTAATGTAATGTACTCCTGGATGTGTATCTAACCGATGCAGGTTTGCTTGCCTTGACTTTGATTAGACGCTGATGATGGGTAGTTGAGTGAGTGTCTTGACTGAAGTTTGCCTGAACACTTCCTGCATGCACATGATGTAACGTAAAGATACTCTGTGGAGTTTTCTCATGACTGATAGTTGCAAAAGTTTTAATGAGGAAGGAAATGCAGGTAATGTTTTTTTGTGTTTTTAAAAAAAGATGGAGCGGGAAGCTCGTTGTCATGGTAGAGAGGGATGATTGGCATCAGTCGAAGGACCGAGGTTGTCACATTTCCCTGGAGGTGTGAAGGATGCCTGTTATGGAGATGACTCGCTCTGATTCACCTACAACATCAATGCTGAACTTCTTTCTAGGCACTTTACATCAGAGAGTGGTGTAGCAAAAATCAATCCATGCGTCTTTGTGAGATATGTGGTTCTAGAAGTTTGGTGTGAAAGTGGCTACTTGCAGGGCTAGCTTGTCCTGGCTCTCCTGTTTTTTTTAAATTTTTTAATTATTGTACACCATTGTGTTTGATGGAAAGTTTTTGAAGAGGAAAAAACAAGCTTGCTAATGTTCTGTTAGCAAAGTTAGCAGGTTAGCTTAGCTCTTTATCTAAGCTCACTGAGTTTATTGAAAACCGTATTTCTACTATTAGCTGATGACTCATAACTGTCTGCAAGCTTTCGTCTCTGTTCTCTCAACGATCACCGCCACCAGGATGGGTTGCTTTTGTTCACGCTGCAAATTTGTGGGTCAACATTCACAAAAGATTAACTTGCTGATTGGCTCCATCTCCCCCATCAATTCAAAAGGTTTATATATCATAAATGACTGCACATTATTTCTGAAATCAAAAGACATGATGTTTGGTCCTTTGCCATCTTTCTCTCCCCGAGTTCCTGCATTTTGTTTTTCGTACTTACTAGTAAAAGCATAGAATGCATGGTAACATGGTAACAGCACAATAATTCATGTCTCAGGTTTGAAGTATTGAAATCTGTATGGAGAGGTGTCCTTTGTTCAGAACTTGATCCAGGTTTGCTTTGGATGACATTGTGCTCTGGCTTTGGGATATAACAACACCTCTAATTCTTCTTCCTGTCCTCCTCCCCTCAGGGACGTCATCAAGAGAATAGACCAGTCAGAGTTTGAGGGATTTGAATACATCAACCCCCTGCTGCTATCCACAGAAGAGTCTGTATGAAGGGGAGACCAGCTTCCTCCTTCGCCCACCTACTGTCTGTCCAAGCTGCCGTCTCAGCCAAAAAACACTCACAAGCCAACTCTGAAAGGCGAGGAGGAGGAGGAGGAGGAGGAGGAGGAAGAGTAAAGGACAACAGGGAGGAGGAGCTCACCCTCTGGACCTTGTCAACGAGGCAGAGCAAACTGGAGAACGGGAAAAGGTTCCTTCCTGGGCCGTTCAGATTGTTTTTGGAATACCAAACTCTTCTTTTCTTGGTATCTACCAGGAAAACAAAGACTTCAAGAACATTCCCTGACGTTACGTTGTCTTCCCCTTTTCAGTTTTTTTTTTTTTTTTTTTTTTTCTCCTTCGGCTTCATTCCGTTCTCCTCTCTGAATGTCCACCATCATGTCAAAAGCTTCGTGGTTTGAACGGAGAGCTGTTTCATTCCGTGCCTGCCGTCATGAACACATCTCAGCCCGTCTCACATCCCTGGAGAAATATGACAGTTCTGAAGAAGAACTTGAAATTTTACGTGCACTTTTTTTTCTTTTGTTTCAATTTTTTTCTATTTTTGGGGGGGGAGGGTGGTGGGTGGTGGGGGGGGGGGGGGGGAGCACGAAGACTCACACAAAATAAGAATGTACAATGACAAAGGAAAAAAAAATAAGTTATTATTGTGTATTATAATGTAGGTAGTGAATCCAGAATTGACGATGCCTTTTTATTGATGCAAGTGGCACATTTTCATCCTAAACACAACATCTCTTTTTGTTATCTTGTAGGATTTTCACTAAGTAGGGGGGACGACTTTTTATTTAAGAAGTGCCTCAAAGATCGTATTGATTACCATGGCTCTGAATGCACTTATCTCTTCTAGAACATTTCTTCACCCATCCTGGCTTAAGTCAGTGAAAACCAACTGATACCATGGTGGACTCTTAACAGGGTCGGTCCAGACCATTCACATTTTTAGTGGAATCAACATTTTTGGAGCACAGTAGCCTCAGTCCTGACACATGACTGAATCTTTTTCTTTTAACAGATCAATTCAAATAATCAGTGTAGAACAGTATATTTGTGCCAAGCCGACATCAGATCTGACGACAGCTGGTGGCAGTAAGAGACAAAGCGTGAAGCTCAATGTGTAGAAAGCCACAGATACCAGTGTACCTGCTGCAGCTTTACGAACACATAAAACCAGGACGTCAGCTAAAAAGCAGAGCGGCGCGTCGGCTTCAGCCTCCACAGTGTGTACAGGCTTGCTGGCCGAGCTCAGATTCTTCTACACCAGCTGCTACTGCGTGACCATCTGCAGCCGGTCGGAGATGTCACGTGACCGGTGGGTTGTGCTGTCTTGTGGAAACGTGTCTCCATTTCCATTTTTGGGCTCATAGTGTGTTTTCATCTCTGCAACAAAAGGCTGGCTTTACATGGTGCAACGACAGCTCAGTGCAACCTAGACTTCCAGTCCAAAATCTCCTTAAACTGATAAATAATATTTCAATGCATTTTTTTTTATAGCTTCATTTCTAGAAGGTCTTGAGGGAATGCTCGGGCCCCTGTACAGGAGCACAGAGAGACGTTGTAAACTCCTTTTCCCTGGTGACTGTAGTGTTCAGGACAAAGGACAGACGGCGTCATGTCAGCTGTGTCGTTGAGTTATAAAAGCATCAGGAAACCAAAAGATATCAAACATGTTGTTTTGACTTAAAAGCACAGGACATGTAAATTGCTGATTTTAATTCATCTAAATTTTCGCTTCAGTCACATGTTTCCTTTTGGTTATATTGTTTTGTCACATGGAGAGGAATACAATGCTTCTCTTCTTATCTTAATGCTTAACTTCAAATATTTTTGTTTGTTTGTTGGTATTTTATACACTTCAAATTGAAGTTTGCGTTCCACGTAGTCCTCGAACTATATAACTGTAACTTGTTATGGGACTTTGTCATCATTTTTAAACATTTTAAAGACTTAATAACTTCATTTACTTACTGAAAACTATCTGGAGATTGATTATTGTGGAAAAACAACCCTCGTTCTGTCACCTCCCAGACATCGTTAATGTGACCCTTTCCACTAAATACTTCATCCAACGTGGACAGTTTTTATAATAGCTGTGGATGATGAGTTATCACGGTGGAGATTAATAAAAGTCTATTATATCTAAAACCAGATTTCTCAAACTGCTATTATAAGTCTCTCAAAACATTATGGAAAGGATGCGTCTGTCTGTTCCGAAATCTCTTGTCATGTCCACATTGTCAAAATCATCTTAATATTCAGCATTGACAAATATTAAAAGTTGCCATCAAATGCTGATCAAATGATCATTAAATGATCAGAATCTCCTTCTTGTTTTTCTCTTTTTTATTCGGACACGTGTCTTGATTGAAATCAGGAAACTTTTCCAACGTCAGACTGTATTTTAGCGAGACATAATGCAATGTTTTGTCTTCTCCCATGACTAAAGTATTAACAAGTAAAGCGTCTGTATTTGCTGAGTCTTGAGTATTGTGTTGTTCTCTAGCTCCGGCTGAGTTTGTTACCTGCAGATGACAGCAGCCAGTGTAAAGCCAACCCAACGCGTGGTCTTAAAATCCACCTAATCAAGTATGCACACGCCGTCTCAGGTTCAGCAAGTTGAACTTCACATGCACAGCGAACGACACGATATTTGTGATGCTGGGATCAGATCTGTTGATATCAACGACAAGCACGGATTAAAGTCCCGGAGAGAAAAGAGCTGGTGGCCTCTGTAGTGAGCTCTGTCTCCATTGGCTGAGATGTAGCTGATGAAATCTGACCCGTGCTAATTTGATAACCACGTAACAGGATTAATTAGCTCATCCTGAGTCAAATGGTCTCAATTAGCTGTAGGGCTTTAACGGCAGATAGAGAGAGGAGAGATAATGAAACAGTTCCACAGTCACCGATTAGTCCTACACAATGAACACACACACACACACACACACACACACACACACACACACACACACACACACACACACACACACACACTTCAGGAAGCTAGAAATATTCCTCCTCCAACCCCCCAAAACTCCATCTCATTCGCTGCATTTTATGATTTGTTGATCTATTTGCACATTGTTTTTTTTTCTTGAGGGACCAATGAAATGAACTGGGAGTCCTTGAAACCACTTAACAGAACAGTGAAGGCCACTCAAACATCTGAGAGAAAGAGAATCTTTATCTAAAAATAAATGAAGTGGGTCTATGATGTTTTTTGTTCTAAAATAATGCTCCATTTTGCTTCACCGCATCTTTGTAAATATGTGTAATTATTAAAAATGATACTGGTTTTCCGTGAAGTGAGTCTTTCCTTTTTGCAGACAGCGGCAGAAAACTCTTGGCTGATGCTACAGCTTGTGTGTGTGTGTGTGTGTGTGTGTGTGTGTGTGTGTGTGTGTGTGTGTGTGTGTGTGTGTGTGTGTGTGTGTGTGGCTTCACACACCAGCACATCCTCTGATCACCTCTACTCTGTTCGTACTGGGAGAATAGAAAAATGCAATGAACCAATATTGATCATCTAACACTATTTTCTATGTTTATTTGATATGGACAAAATAAACTAGAGGTGTTTGCTAGATATGAATATTAAATCATCTGCAGTTGAGTCTTCTTGAAAATGAACGCTCCACATTTTCAGATTGTGAAGCGAGTCGGTCAATGTCGTGGTTACGACCAGAAGCAACCTGCGGATCTGAAAAGTGAAGCCACAGAAGAAGTGACTTAAAGCTGCATTCTCTCTACTGGCCATCAGGGGGCGACTCCTCTGGTTGTATAGAAGTCTATGAGAAAATGACTCTACTTCTCTCTTGATTTATCCCCTCAGTAAACATTGTAAACATGAGTTTATGGTTTCAATCTACCTGTGATTGACAGGTCGCTGCTGCTACCTGAGACGTAAACCGCCTTTTTCATGACATACCATACTGTGAGCTTTTTAATTAGATACTTTTTTATGACTCATTTGACATACTATGACCTCTCTTTCTATGACATACTATAGTATGACAATTAATGAGCTTTTAAGTTTATACTATTCTGTGACACATTTGAATATACTAGGATATAACCTTTTTCATGACATATAAGACATACTATACTATGATTTATTCCACTTATTTCATGACATACTATGGAATCTTTTTATTACAACATACTATGATCTTTTTTATGAAAAACTATAACAGACATGGATTTTGCAATACCGCCTATACCGAGATATACACACACCTTTTAGTTTAGCACACAAACCAGGATGAGGGAGAGAACACCTTATGAACTACGTCACTCCCACACAGTTCATACTGTCATTGGTTACATACAGGCAACCATCAAACTCTTTCTATATATTTTGGAGCCAAGGTTAAAGTTTTCTATTTTTGCTGAGAAAAAAACCAACAATTGTTTTCCCAAAATATTCTTTATTGCTGAGCTCCAGGCAGTTTAGCATCAATAGAGTTCACTCACAACTGAAAACAACAGCATGGCTGCTATTAATCACATTACATTTACATCATACAAACCCAGAATATGATCCTGTGTGTGTGTGTGCGTGTCTTCTCCTGTCGTCTCACCAGGTCATGTCCACATTCACCTCTGACAGACACTGGGCCAGGTGGCCGTCACAGTCCGTTTGGGTGAACCTGAAGAGACGGGAACAAGGAGATCTACGGTTGGTACGGACAGACAAACAAACACTTTTATACGAGGTCAAAATTAACTTCATATATTGGCTCAGCTAGCCCGGCGCAAAAATCCAAACGGATCACGTTCAGCATGTTAGTTAAAGCTGCCTCTGCCTCCTTCTACTTCTTCATTATTCCACCGCCATCGCAGGGAAACAACCAATCAGAGTTCAGTTTCTGATCAAACAGGCCGGCGCTGATCAAATATGGTTCTTGTTTCTGTTCCTGTATTGGCTACAGTATTTCTCGCCTCAAATGTTCTCAGAAACATAATTCAGTGCAAAACAAACAGAATACAAAGTAAGTACCAAGTATTTTAAATAGTACACAGGGACGTACACATTTGAGAGGAATATCATACTTCTGAGTCATTCCAAATTCCACTTTTATTCCAATAAAGGGAATAAAAGGAATAAAGGGCAGTTGAACAGCCGTGGAGTTGGACATTTACTTATCCGAGGTAATCACTTCTCCAAAAAGAGGGAAGTTTGAACAAAATAGAAAAGAAGAACTTTTAGTGAGAAATGTGTGTTGAATCTCTTACCCGACAGGGAACACCATCAGGCACATGGGGCAGCTCTGCAGCCCTCCTCCTCTTCCTCCTCCTCCTGCTGCTGCTCCTTCATCTCCTCGGACACTTGTGTGCACCTCCTCCTCTTCTTCTTCCTCGTCCTCCCTCTGAAGAGAAACTCGTCTGTCAGACTTCAACACCTGGTCTGTGAGAAGCCGACTGTTGACCGGTCCAGTCTCTTCCTCTTGCCCTCCTCCCGCCCTCCCCTTGTGTCCCCCTACACCTGAGGGTCCGGCCAATGACGGGGGCCCCTCCCAGCTGTGGAGGGACGGCCGTGCTCTCTTGGTGAGGTCTTGGAGGGGTGCCGTCTCGCCGTCGTGACTGCGCCTGCTGTGAGACGCCGGCGGTCTTGCGGGCGGGTCCGGTCCAGATTTGGTGTTCACCCAGAGCTCCTGCTGGGAGGAGCCTGGACTGACAGGATCGGGACCCCGTGAAGTCCGTGGAGAAGGTGGAGAGGGTTCAGGGAAGGGAGCCACCTCTTCGCTGAGGTCACACCACTGCTGTTCGTTGAACTTTAACGCTGTGGGTTTCTAAAGCGGCACGGGGAACAAACAGATGCAACACTCAACGACAGCAGCACATAAAATGATCATTTAATAAAAGGTCATTTTGTTTGTGAAACAAGATAGGAGGTATAACACAGGAGTGGTCCAGATCTGTATTAATAAGAGTGGAAACAAAGAAACCCTGTTACTGCACAGCCAAACATTGAGCAACCATCTGGTACCACGCCAGAGGTTTGATAACGATTAGCAAATGTAATAAAGATTGTGCATATATACTACTGGCATAGTAAAGCAGTGAGAAGTAGGGACTATTTTCTTTAACTGCTCACTGGTGGAGCACACATTGATGCTGTCAGACGGTGCTGGGCGAAGAATAAACATCATATTGCATTAGAAGATGAAAAGTAATATTCAATTTCATTCTGTTGCAACACTGTAAATGGTTAATGGACTGTACTTGTATAGAGCGTTTCTAGTCTTCTGACCACCAGATTGGCAGTCTGCATAAATTAGACTCAATCATTCACAGGAGAAAACTAAAGCGATCCTAATCCCATTTATGGTAAATGGACGTGCACGGAGCCTCAAACTCAAAGTGCTTTAACGCTGCATGACATCATTCACACCCATTCATTACTAAGGTGTCACCTGCCCATCAGGACTATCTAAGAGACACAGAGAGAGAGAGAGAGACATCGTGTCCTGACAGCCAGACGTACGTGATGTCATGTAAACAGCTGTGCTCCAGATCAGAATTACGTACGAAACAGCTAATCAGCATAATGCCACATCGAGGCGATCTCCCTGCATCCAGCTGTCCCTTTTTTAAGGTTTTGGTAGCAGTTTGTCGTCACCAAATCTAAATCAAAAAGAGCAACAATGACCTGGCGATAACGTTGTAAAACGATGAAAACGAGTTCCTTCATTTTTTCTGCATTTTACGAGTTTGGTGCCGTCACAAACACCTGCAGCACCAATAATGTGACTTTGACAATAATTAGAGCTATAGAGGTACCACGAGGAACATCTGGAGTTGATGTTAGCGGTCCCTGTGGGCAAAAGCGGTAGTGTTTCCGAGCACCAGAGTCCCTTCAGAAATCCACTCATGTGTTCATCTGCTTTTGCGTGGACTCTTTAGAAATAGCTGATCTTCTAGCTGATGGTCTGATTGACTTATGTCGGTCATATAGTCGTATCGGTAGTTATAAGTTCTTCACAGTAACTTTAATGGGCTAAAATTTGCTCATTTAGATTTTATATTCTAGTCATTTTAAGACAAATTAAGAGGGAGTGTTGCAAACAGCTTTTTAAAAAAAATGGTGGTTTAAATAATGGGGGGGGGTTAAGAGACATACCGACCTAGAATTAGAGGGGAAATGGCACAAACATAACACAGGTCCATCTCTGTGAGAGATGAATTGATAGTGAAAATAACCGTCCTCCTAATCTACACCTCTCAGCCTGGAAGCATGATGACACACATTACTACGGCCTGTGCAAGGCAGCACAGCAAGAGCACGCACGAACACATGCTCGCCGCTGGGTGTCGGCGAGTTTTGTCACAAGTTTCATCATGTTCACAACAGGAAACGTGTAGCGAGGAGCACTGGACTCAGTAGGAAGGTACCGCTGCAGATGGATGGGGGAGATCAGGAACCAGGTGCCGAGTCTCCAAGTACGGCAGAGCAGACTGCAGCACCGTCGCCCACAGGCTCTGCTCAGGAGGAAGCTGCTCGCTGCTCCACCACACTGACCTGTAAAAGCAGATAGCACACACAGCTACTAGCGCCGTATCTGTATAGACCCTCACCCAGAGGAAATGTGCAGCTTCTTAACAAATGTTTCAACATTTTTTTTAATCAATCAAGAGTTTCCACATGTATAAAAACTAGATTTAGTCTTCCAATCCCTAAAAGAGCTGAGCAGGATGTGATGATGTTTCTTTTTTCTAATTTATTTTCTGTATGCATTTTTTAATCTGGCAATGAAATGATTCATTAAACTGCTCTTTGATCTGGTGCACCGGGTCTGCTTTCGTAAAGAACAATGTAAGAGGGAGAAAACTCAAATTGTGAATGCAAAAATGTACTCGCATTTTTAGAAACAAGGAGATATATATATATATATATATATATATATATATATATATATATATATATATATATATATATATATATATATATATATATATATATATATATACAGCCGTGGTCAAATGTTTTGAGAATGACACGAGTATTTGGTTTTCACAAAGTTTGCTGCTTCAGTGTTTTTAGATGTTTTTGTCAGATGTTACTATGGAATACTGAAGTATAATTACAAGCAAGTGTCAAAGGCTTTTATTGACAATTACATTAAGTTTATGCAAAGAGTCAATATTTGCAGTGTTGACCCTTCTTTTTTCCAAGACCTCTGCAATTCGCCCCGGCATGCTGTCAATTAACTTCTGGGCCACATCCTGAATGATGGCAGCCTATTCTTGCATAATCATTGCTTGGAGTTTGTCAGAATGTGTGGGTTTTTGTTTGTCCTACTGCCTCTTGAGGATTGACCACAAGTTTTCAGTGGTCTGGGGAGTTTTCCTGGTCATGGAGCCAAAATTTCCATGTTTTGTTCCCCGAGCAACTTAGTTATCACTTTTTGCCATACGGCGAGGTGCTCCATCATGGCATTGTTCGTCACCAAACTGTTGTTTTGGTACCGTTCTTTATTTATGGCTGTGTTCTTAGGCAAAATTGTGAGTGTGTAAAATGTTGTGTAGTTAATGTATTGTATGGCTGCTCCACATCTGACTCCTCTCCATCGATCACTCAGTCCCATTTGGTTGATTCCATTTGAGGGGAAATGCTCCTTAAAGCTATCAAGGAATTTGTTCATCTTGGATTTAGCCTTACACTTAGTTATGACTTATAGAACAGCCCTGGAACAAATCAAAGTGGGCTAACCTGCTACTACGTGTCTACTGAAAATCAGAAATGTATGGGTGTCTAACTTGTAAACAGGTGACACATTTGCTTTCAATCAATAATACAAAACAAAAAAAGTCAGGTTAAAATCCGTTCAAAATGTTTAGTGTTCTGGTTTTCCCCCCCAAGTTGCATTCTTCCCACAAACCAAAACGCACCATAGAAGACAAGAAGTGTGACGCGTTTCTAAAAGTTGCGCTTTGTGTCCTCACAGGTGTGTTGATGGACCACGAACATGGCCGGATTTTTCAGTATCACCCACTTATTCGTTAAAGCTTTCCGGTTGTGTTCGGTCACTCACGTACTTCAGCTAGAAAAGCGAGGAAACAATAAACTGTTTTAAGATTTTAATGGAGGTTCGTTCCCTCGTTTAGCGTCTCGTTTTCTGAACAGGCGGGGTCTTTAATAAAGTCCCCAGACAGAACGGGGGACAGTGAATGACGAAAAAAAACTAACTATTTAGCTTCGACTTGAACACAACACCCACCTCCCCGTCTCCGCTGTGGTCCCGGTGTTAACCGACGCCGTGTGGCTCCTCTTCAGGGAACTAATGGCCGGCTGGAGGTCTTTGACAGACGATTTATTTCGTTTAAGTTTAGACTTGGAGTGTTTTTCAGCCATTTCATTTCTTAATTTTTCACGACATCTTCAAAATTTCGCGCTAGTGTGAGAAACAGACTCCTCCTCATCATCTTCTTCTTCTCAAATTTAATAGCGGCTTGCAGGTGGCTTTAACGCGCATACCGCCCCCTACCGTACAGGAGTGTATAGTGCAACTTTCTTTCAGCGTCTCTAACTTAATTAGTGTTTTTTCTCTTCATGCATGGTACAGTGAAATTAAATATATTTAGTTAACTCAACCCCTTATTCTGCAATACAGTATCTCCTTCAATTCCTGTCTTAATTACACTTTTCAGTGTAATTAAGACAGGCTTATTTGTTTTTTTATACCTCGGGGGGTCCGGGTAGATTTCTTTCCCATTTTCAGGGAGTTATGGAATCATTTTTCAAGCCTGCTCCAGTTAAAACGTTACTGGTGGGAGTCTGTCCACTTTCTGCAGTGACAGTGCTATGGTAGTGACGGTGCATTTAAATGCATTCTTTACATGTTTAGGTCTTAATTTGTTGTTTTTTCTTGTTTATTGCTGGAGCACTATAATGGCATACGACAGAATACATTCATCAACATCCAGTTGGCCGAACATCCAGCCGGACCAAACGCCTCCAAACTGCCCGAGGGAGGAGAGGGAGGAGAGCTGAGCTGGAAGCTAAACGAGCCCAGCTAGGACCTGAGGCTACTCCACTACCCAGCATGCTCCTTGCCATCTGAAAAATAAGATGGATGAAAGCAGAGGGAGGTGGTTGGCTGTTGAGCCCACATCTTCACAGACACCTGGCTCCATCGTTCATCCTGGATCAAGCTGCACTTGACGTTTGGACAGCAGTCTTCCGCCATTGAGTACTGTACATTTATTTATTTTTCTGCCCCTTTCCAGCTTCTTTAGGCCCGGGTTCCACCTCTCCAGAAGTTTCAATACTTCCCCTGGTAGCTGTCTGAACATGGCATAGCCGATCTTGCCCTGGAGCTGTTTATCTAGTGTCTTGCGAGGTTATTTTCAGCTCAAGCATCGTATCCACATCAAGAGTTGACGCTCCCTCACATCCTCATCCTCCCTAAGAGTTTTGTCTTTCATGATTGCAGCAAATGACATAACCTAACACACGTGTCCCTCTCTGTGTCTGATACTGCTATCCTCCGCATCAGTTCTGGGACTTTTTAACTGCCTTTCTTTTGTTCATTTGCCTAAACATGGACCAGACGTCCCCTAGCTCGACTCCTCTTCCCAATGGTATAACAGGGTTTTCTCCATGTCCTCTTCTTTGAACCTGTTTTGATGAGTAAAAGAAAGGGGCATTCCTTTCTCTCAAAGGAAAGGAATGCCCCTTTCCTTTGAGAGTGGATAGCAAGGGTATTCAATTACAATTCAACGAGGTCCAAGTTAGAGAGAATCTCCTCATGCAAAGGTACGAAACATCACTATGATCTCTAACTTAAACTATGATTTAATGCCATAAATAATAAAGTAGCCTAGCTGACTGTCAAATCAAATAAAGAAAGTTCAATTGAATATTATCTTAAATGTATTTATTGTTAGTTATCAAATTTGAACAGGATGAAGTATAAATAATGAATACTCTAATAATAAATAAATGTTCCTTCTTGTTTCAAGTAAAATAAGGGCTGCATTTAAGAATTAAATACATGAACAGAAAGCTTTTGAAAAAAGTTCATCTTAAAATAAAGTACTTCATTTTAGTAAAAATGAATTTAACTGACTTGTCTTTGCCCTGCAGCTTTATATTCAGTTCATTCAGCCACAATATTATATTTTTCTCATACTCAAAAAAGAGAAAAGTGTGTGCAGGGACTTTTCTGTGGTTATGGAAACCACTTGTTCCATCTCTATCCCCAGAGCTCTCTTTACATCACTGTTGGGCAGTAAATGAATGTGTTAGGATTCTGATCATATCGGGCTCTTAGATTGTTGATTATCTGTTCCTACACCTTGGATTTCGGTGGTACGTTTACTCCAAAAATCTGTCTGAATATGGTAAATGGTAAATGGAGCTGCATTGTACTCAAAGCTCTTTAACACTGCATGTCGTCATTCAGCCATTCAGACACCCATTCATACACTGGTGACAGGGGCTACCTGCCCATCAGGACTATCTAACCATTCAGACCCATTCAAAGAATGCTTTTCATTCACTGGCGGCACAGCCTGCCGGAGCAATTTGGGGTTAAGTTACTTGCCTATGGACTCAACGACATGGACTAGCGGAGCGGGGGGATCAAACTGCCGATCCTCTGATTAAAGGATGACCCTGCTCAACCACTGAGCTTCATCAACCCTGGTTTTGAATTAAAATAGGAGGTGCTAAAATAGAAGCGTTGTATCAAAACATTATATTTCCCAATTATCCATCGCTCATAGCTCCAGGTCCGGATACGATGGTGTCTTGGTCCAGACCCGGACACGGCCTTCCTGTTAGTGACCCCTGGTCTATTGTCTTGTGACAAGTTGCTTCTCAATGACCTTGTTTCATTCTGTTGTAACTCTGCTGCCCTTTTTTCCCTGTCATGTGTTCTCTTTGTGATACTTATCATTGTAGCATATAGACTGAGATTACTCATTTGCACTGTGATTTCTTCAATGTTTCCTCCTAGTACGATCAAATCAAATGTGCTCACAACACATCTTAAATTTCTCCCACTCTGCCTTATCGAAACGCCACCCAGTAAATACTCCAGTTACTCCCTACACCCATCTGATACCACTGTGAGATCCAGACATGATACAGAGCCCCACCTCACATCTACTCAAGTACCTTCCTCACTGAGGCAGACTAATAACCTTTTGTTAATCATTTCCTCTACCATACCCCCATAGTTGTCTATGTGGTTGCTACCCCATGAGCAGCCCCCTTCATTCAATCTCTACACCATATTTCCCTTCTTCTCACCAACCTCCCGTTTCATCTAGGCATGTCAACAGTCTGAGTTTTACACAGTTTGTAAAAAATTTTTTACTTAATATTTCCTTCCACTCTTCGTCTGGAGATTTCAACTATGGTACACTCCACGTCTGCAGGAGAGGGATTCACCCCAAAGTCCAAAAGCATCTCTAACGAATGTAGAGCATCCTCCATCATTTTGGTTGTTAGGTCTGTCGAGTCTTATAAACTTTATGCTCAAATCACAAAGTCCTATTGAGGTTGTAACCAAGTCTCTTGCACACATAATACACCTGGAACTTCCTCTGAATCTTTTATATTCTTAAATACTAAAAATTGATGGAAGTATATGGCGTACCATAATTAGAATCTTAAAACATCTGCTCTCAACTGTCTCAGATCAATTTGACATTAATGTTGTGACAGATAATAATAATACATTTTATTTATAGAGCGCTTTTTCAGAATACGCTTTACAGACATTTAAAATCATCATTAAGAGCTACACACTAAAAACTTAAAACACACAGCATTAGTCAGACAGTGAGTTTTGTTTTCTGATTTGAACATTGAAAGATCGTTGCAGTCTCGGATGTGTTTGGGGAGAGAGTTCCAGAGGGAGGGGGCAGCTATGGAGAAGGCTCTGTCGCCCCATGTCTGGTGCTTGGTCCTGACTGGCAGAGACAGGAGGTTGGCATCAGAGGAGCGGAGACGACGGGGAGGAGTGTGGTGATGGAGCAGGTCGGTGAAGTAGAACGGGGGCCTGATTATGGAGGGCTTTGTGGGTGAGGAGCAGGACTTTGTATTGGATCCGTTGTGGGACGGGAAGCCAGTGGAGATTCTGAAGAACAGGAGCGGGAGTGGGTGAGCAGACGAGCAGCAGAGTTCTGGATGTATTGGAGTTTATTAAGGACTTTGGTTGATGTGCCATGAAAAATGTTGCAGTAGTCGATTCTGGAGGTGATGAAGGCATGGATCAGAGTTTCAGCAGCAGGTAGGGAGAGTGATGGGCGGAGACGGGCGATGTTTTTTAGATGGAGATGAAGGCCCACAAAGTTGTTTTTTTTCTACTGGTGCTTCGTTGTTAACTTCACGTTTGTAACAGAAGCAGTCTGTGGAGGTATGGGAGGTTTGTTGGTTTGTGCATCGTTCAAGTGTATTAATGCCACCAATTGCTGCTCCTCAATGGACATTTTGCTTGCTTCTGACACCCCAACTTACATGAATGCTTCAGTATATCATATTTTGTTCATTCTCTTAACCCTCTGGCTAACCTCTCTACTTCCCAGCCTCAAAATTAAGCTCATCTCCTCAAAGACAGCATTTAACCTGCCATTGCATCTTTTCTTATGTCTTTTAACCCTAACCCTAACCATACCCCACCTCCTCACCTAGCACATCCTAGCTTTCCTAACCTTAACCCTAACCCCCTCTTTAACATTTACAAAACCTAAGATCCCCCCCTCCTCAACCCAACCAGTTGAGGCAGATGGCCGCCCACACAGAACCCAGTACTGCCCGAGGTTTCTACCTGATAAAGAGGTTACCCAAGTGCTTGCTCATGGGTGAATTTTGGGTCTAGACCTGCTCTATATAAAAGTGTTTCCAGAAAACTTCTGACTTCAGGCTATTTATATAAAGTGAATTGAATTGAGTGGTTTGGCGATGTATCTTTTTAAAGATGACAAACCATCAAGATCAAATTTAGAATAGGCCTTATCCATTAATCATGAGCATTAGTTCGTAAATAAACATTCCTCATTATCTTTACCGCCATTTCCTCATCATCTTATATTATCTTAAATAGGTAAACCAGCCATTTAGAAGAGAGGTATGTTTGATAAATAACAACTTTTAAATACATGTGTTATTGAAACATATACAACTTAAATACTTTATACATGTATAGTAACGAAGTAGAAATACTTCGTTACTTTACTTAAGTCGTTTTTTTGGATATCTGTACTTTACTTTACTATTTATATTTCTGTTGACTTTCACTTCTACTTAACTACATTTTGCAAAGAAAACTGATACTTTGACTCCGATACATTTCCCCTGAAACCTTCGTTACTCGTTACAAAATCAAATCTATCTTTAGAAAAAAAATGACTCATGAGACCAACGTCGGGACTGTGGTGGAACACAGACTGCAAGCAAGCAGGTTTGGCGAATCAGTGGTCCTAGCTAGCAAGTTAAATCACTGGTTAATCACGTTAATGCGCAATCGCAAACACGTGCTCTCAAAGCCGCGGTTTTTTTATGCCCGGGATGCCAGCTAGCGAGCGACTACACTGCGATGACTGATTTCATGATGGAAGCACCTGCTACTCCCGCAACAAACCACGGTGGAGACGAAGACCAACACCCGTGGCCATATTTGCGAGAAATGTTTTCTTATGTTGGAGTGAAAGATTCATCGTACCGGATGAAGTGCCTCTTATGCTTACCCAAAGCTACTGAACTATTGGCATTCAAAAACTCCCCATCCAACCTCAGGAAACACATTGAGGTAAATTAAGATTAATCCCATGAGCCGCAACGTTAATGTTTAGTTATCATAATTAGCATAAACCTGTTCAGATATCTAGCAGTGTTTCCCACAGGATTGGAGTATATCTTTGGAGGGGGGGACGGACGACAGGTGTCTGATCTTCTAATTTAGCTACACATGGTGTATGTTAGGCTTGTAACGTTGGCTAGCTATCGTAAATCAAATGAGACAATTAGTGTAGTAGACAGATCGCTAGCGAGTTAGTGAGCTGAGGAAGTGTTGACAGTTGTGAGATTTTGTTGATTTGAGTCATCTTAGCTATAATCATTGCAGCACTAGTTAGCTAACGTTAGCTAACTTAACGTTAGCTAGCTTAACGTTAGCTAGCTTAACGTTAGCTAGCCACCACACCATAGGATTGACAGGAGCCGCGAGAGCGCAGCATTACGATTTGAACCGCATCGGAGTTGGAGATGCATGCAAATGTGTGTAGCAAGTGGGGCTAGCTAAACTCGTTATGCTTACAAAATGTCTTTCTCTCACTGTTTCAGAGAAAGCATGTACACCACCTTAAAAAATATGGAGAGCTGACATCAACAAAGAGAAAAAGGGCACCTGAGACTCCCTCCACCAGCAAGCAGACCACATTAGTGAACACCTTGACTGTGTCTCAGAGGTCCATTGACAAAGCTGTCATGAAGTATGTGGTCCAAGGGCTCCAGCCATTCTGTGTTGTTGAACAAGAACCATTTAGAGATTTTGTGAAGGAACTGCAGCCTAATGCAAAAATGATGACACGGCTGACCCTGCGCTCCATGATTGATGACGCCTCCAAGGGAATGAAGAAGGCGGTGACTGAGGCCATGAGGGGAGTTGACCATATCGCCACCACCACCGACTGCTGGTCTGTCAGAAGGCGGAGCTTCATTGGTGTTACTGCCCATTGGATTGACCCTGACAGTCTCAAAAGATGCTCAGCAGCCCTAGCCTGTAAACAACTGAGAGGTTCGCACACATTTGATGTGTTGGCAAACGCCCTGAATGACATCGATTCCGAGTTCGAAATTCGGGAGAAGATTCAGAGAACAACAACAGACAACGGCTCTAACTTCATAAAAAGCTTTCCAAGTTTTTGGTGAAGATGAGAACAACAATGAAGTCGGAAGTGATGGTGATGCATCTCAACCAGCAGAGGATGAAGAGGATCAAGAGGGGGGTGAAGAAGTGGAGTTTGTTGATGTGTCAGCGCTTCTGAATGAAGATGATGGTTTGGAGTTCCAGCTCCCAAAGCACCAGCGCTGTGCTTGTCACCTACTCAACCTAATAGCTACGGTTGATGCCCAGAAAGCAACATCCAATGAGGCATACAAGAAAGTGTACCGTTCAACATTTGGCAAGTGTAATGCACTTTGGAACAAATGTGGAAGATCCACACTTGCAGCCGAAACTGTTGAAGATGCTTGCTCTCTCCAACTGCTGCGCCCGAATGCTACCAGGTGGAACTCCTTGTTCCTGGCAGTGGAAAGACTGCTGAGGATAATCAAAGACAAGGGAGAGGGGGCCATCAGAGTCATCTGCACAGACCTAAAGGTTCCGATGTAAGTAAGAATTATGTATGTTTTATTATTTCATCATAATTGAACATAATGTCTTGAATGTCTCTAGAACTGTGGATGTGTTTCCCCACCCTTTCTTGGGCACTAATAACTGTTTCACATTGTATCCCAACTTCCACTTATCATTGATCCATTTTAGTTAATTACTCATCCAGCAATTTTTTGTTGAATCTGATGAAATGGTTATATAGTGTTATAAAACGGTGTTGTTGTTTTTGTTTTCATCACAGGTTCAATCCAGTGGAACTCGCATTCCTCACAGAGTATGCCGCTGTCATGAGCCCAGTCGCCCAGGCAACCAACATCTTGCAAGCAGAGGCAAATGCCCAGATGGGGTGGCTACTTCCAACAATCAACCTGCTGACTGCCAAACTTGACAGAGTCAAGTTGCCATTGAAGTACTGCAAGCCTTTGGTGGATGCTCTACAGGTGGGAATAAAGAATCGTTTTGGCCACATGTCAGGAGACCCTGAGTTGATCGCAGCTGCGATTCTTCTTCCAAAATTCCGAACAACTTGGACAAAGGATGATGCCACAATCAGAATGGGTAAGACAACATGGGGATAGTGAAAAATAAGTGTATGGGTGTACATTTTGACTCTTTGTAATATTGGCAAATCCACAAATCAATTATGGATGCATGGACAGTGCATGAAACTAAATGTATAAACCTCAAATTAAAACAAACTATTTAGTACAAAACCTTAGGTTGGGGTCATGACATGTTAGAAAGTTGTATTAATCCTATCATTTATATTTTCACCCTCACTATATTTCAGGAATGGACTACATCAAGCAGCACATGGAAGAACCCTCCCTGCAGCTAGGTGATGCCACCAGGTCCAGTTCATCTGATGAAGATGACTTCTTCTCTGCCCTGCAGTCGTCTCAAGCACGAGACAGCACCAAACAACTGGATGGATACTTGGCCTGTTCAGCAGATCACATGACCTTGCTGAAATCCTTCCCAGCTGTGTGCAAGCTGTCTGTGAAGCTGAACACACCTCTACCTGCCTCAGCGGCCTGTGAAAGGCTATTTAGCATCGCAGGACTAGTCTTCAGCCCAAGAAGAGCAAGACTGAATTCTCGCAATTTTGAAAACCAACTTCTTTTGAAGATGAACAGGACATTTTTCAGTTTCAAGTAATGACTGGGTTGTTACTTTCGGTGCTGCTTTAGTATTGATCATGTTTTGTTCGAGTTATGATGGTAGCAGTCGCCCAATTGCAGATTCAGCTTGAGCAAAACCTTTGCCCATTGTGTTCAACATTGTTGCTCCTGGATGGATCACAGCCAACCCAATTATTTTCAACACAACTCCTTGTCCTTGGTCATGGTGGCCACAACACTTAAAAGAATAAACCTCATAATTCTCAAAATTCTGACCCTTTGCTTTTTTATTAACAGCATTTACTTGTACTTTTACTTTCAATACTTAAGTACAGCAAATATCAGAAAATTACTTTTGATACTTAAGTACAGCAAATATCAGATACTTTAATACTTTTACTCAAGTAGTATTCTAATAGGTGACTTTTACTTTTACTGGAGTCATTTTCCAGGAAGGTATCTTTACTTTTACTCAAGTATGGTTTTTGGGTACTTTATACACCACTGCATGAATGAAATCCTACAATTCATAAGCAGAATGTGAAAATGTGAACATATAGTGCCGTTCTAGTCACCTGAACATTCAAAGCTTTATACTATATGTCACCAATCAATTTGATGGCATGCAAGGTGGCACTTGAGTTGGAGCAATTTTGGCACGTGTACAAATTTGTTGGAACATGTCACATCTCCAGACTTACAGAAAAGCCTCAAAAGGATGGCTGCCATTTGAATTTAGTGTGCTATTTTTGTTCATTATTTTGCCATTTACAGTTTGTCTCGTGCTAATTTGGGAAGCTTTCGAGTTTTCATGGAAAGCCATTGCCTTGGCGTGGTGGACAATTTGCATGTTTTCATGAAACAGGAAGCTGTTGTTACTTAACTACAAATTGTCCAATTTTGCGCCAAATTTCCCTTGATAAGAGTCCAGGCCTGAGGATATCTGCATGTCAATATTGACACATAGTCAAAGCGCCACCCACTGGAAACCGGAAGCAAACCTTATGAGACATATGTCCACGGATTTACTTGGAATTTATATTGTGCGGTCCAGGCTTGAAGTACAGCAACATTATGTATAGTGGCTGTTCTCTATCCCCACGTAGATTAAACTCCAGAGCCGAATCAATCAACTTCCAGTAACACCAACTCCAATCCCCCCCAATAATGCTGGGCTGTGAGGGCCTCTCTTTGCTGCTTACAGCTTAATTATATTTATGTATCCTCCAAAATTAAAAAAAGCATGGAATATTCGACTGATATCACACATGATTGTCTGCATTTTTTGTATGTGACTGTATATATTTTTCTTTTTATTCCTACCTTTATTGCTACTTTCATATAGTTTGTTCTATTTAATCACCTATTTTATTGTGTTAATTATATTCTAATTTAAATATGTAGAATATCAGTTTTGTTATTGTCTGTGTGTAGCGTAGAGGGGGCTACTACTGTTTCCCGTTCGCATGGACTTTTAAATTGCTCTCAAAGTCAGAACTGAATTGGAAGAGAAAGCTTTTAGATGTTCTGCGTCTACTGCATGGGAAAATCGACAGACTGATCTTAAACTTCAAAGCTCGTTAATTGCAACAATTTTAAAGCTAATAAAATGAAACATCCTTTTTTACAACATAACAATCTGGCGGACACAATAGAATTGGTTTTGATTAACCAGGAAAGATGTCAAGTCAGCTGTGCGTAATTATGCATAATTATAGACTGTGAGTGCAATGCACATACCTGCTGCTGCATGATTACAGGTAATCAACTGAAAATAAAATCCTTTATACATTCCACAAAGAGTGAGTGTCAGGGTTCAAACCTGACCCTGAAAACAGTAATTTAATGGAGAAAAGGCTCACTAACTTGACTTCACTTATGAGCATCAGACATACATAAAATACAAAAACTAAAGAAGACAATGGGCTCCATTAAAGCTCCATACGAAATAACTAGTGAACTGACCTTGATATAAGATGTTTTTGTCATTGCACAGGTAGCTGCGAATGACAATGCCGGTTAGAATCAGCCACTAATTTAACCCATTAAAGCCTTAAAGGCATAAAGATGTGCATTTAAATCTGCCCCAGAGTCTTCTAAAATACAGATCAAGAAGCAAAACTCAACGTAACTCAAACTCACACACAAATTAACGAGACATGAAAATGCTTTAAACAAATGCATTCATAACTTTTTTTCTATATCAACATGTATTTATTATTGTCGTTGTGCACACCCCTCTTCCCCTATACTATTTTGCCTATACTGCGTTAGCCAGCGCCTTGCTGCTGTGAAATAAATAATAAATCATATCATAGTTTTACTTACTCTTCAATAGGGATTAATACGAAAGCTAATTTAATCACTGACCTACTGTATCTGTTTCTCTATTATTGATAATGTGATGGTAGTTTTCCACAGACTTATCACAGAGATTGTGCACAGATTTTTATAAAAATGATACTGAATGTGTTAAAACAAACCAGGATCCCCTGTCAAGAGAAGAACGTTTTTTTTTCTCTATTTCCCCAGAAAACAATCAGTGAGTATGTAAAATACACTTTGCATGTCCAGAACAAGTCGAGTCATCAGTTAAAATTAATGAAAAGAAAGAAGGTAAACTAACTGAATCAATGTCTGCACAGCCGGCTGGAAGAAACAGGAAGTTCATCAAAGTTGTTGTTGTTTGGTCAAATACGTTGCTGGGGAGACGGACATCTGGACTACCTTGCTTAGCCTGCTGCCACCGCGAGCCAGCGCCAAAACGGAATGGATGTTCATCAAAGTGTAAGAGATTCTGTCGAAATGTGACTTGGTTAAGACTGTGATAAATGGCCCTCTATTTGATTGGAATCATCAACTCTCAGCGAGTTAAGTAATAATAACTTAACTCACTGTTATGATATTATGTCACGCTTGCACATGTATTTCTACTCTGTGCACACTGAAGGAGGTTACATCAGACAAGAATGCTCACTGTAATGATAATACTTTGTTCCCCTCTGGAAGGACGCACACAAAGTGGAAAGTTGAAGTCATAATAATGGTGGGATTTTCTGAGTCTTTTAAGCTTTTTGCCAGAAGAGAGGGACCAACGGAGAGTGGCTACACTTATGCAATGGAAAAAGACAAGGGATAGCTGGACTGAACGGAAGAAAAGGCAAAGAAAAGGAAAGAGGAGAGCCTTATTTCAAAGAAAGTGCTGGAAAACCGCACTATGGGAAAACCTGCCACTTTGAAATAAGGTGAGAGCATTTCTTTGGACACAGTGCCACATGAGATGAGTATTCCAGAAGGACCACTGCTGGATTGCTGACATTGGCCAATCTGGGGTTTTTTTCTACCTCGGCCACAGAGGGGAGGAAACACAAAAGCAGAGCAGTGGGCCAGGCCTGTGGTACATAGTGCTACTCTGGGAAAAAAGCAACTCGGCGCCTGGAAAGAAACGTTATGTCACCCGCCTCACGTGACGCTGTGTTGTGCTCTGCTGCCATGGCGACGACGAAGACGATGAGGAAAATGAACACGAGGGGAGCAGCAGCCTTAACTGTTTAAGTTAAAATAAATATAATTTATAGTAATGCATTGCATACAGGCATTCCCGGTAGATTGAAGCCTGTTAGAAGACTGGCCTTTAGTTAGTAGATAGAGAGACACCGTGTTGAAAAACGTCTCTGACTCATACCACTTACCTACTTAATTATCTTGGTCACAAACGGCCACAATGACCTCCCTCCATCGTTCCCTTTCCTTGGTAACCTCACAAATGAAGTTCATCTAGGCTAGTTTGTCTTGCACAGTTCTTGGCGACTGTGGCTCATTGGTAGCTACAGGGTTGTACTTCAATCAGAGGATCGGTGGTTCGATCCCGGGCTCCGTTAGTCCATGTTGATGTGTCCTTGGGCAAGACACTTCAGCCCGGATTGCTCCTGTAGGGTGTGCCTGCTGTCTATGAATGGGTATGACTGGTTATATAGAGTCCTGATGGGCATGGGGCACCTTGCATGGTAGCATCTGTGTATGAATGGGTGGGAACGGGTGAATGTTGACATGTATTGTAAAAGTGCTTTTCGTGGTCCAAAGACCATTAACCATTTGTTCCAGGTCATCTTTGGTTGTTCTTCTGCCTGGAGGAGTCCATCACTAGTGCTATGATCTGCCTCCATCCAAAGAGCGTGGCCCGGCATGGAAGTCCCCTCTGTCTTATTTCAGGAATGACGTTCTTGCTTTTGGTTAAACACAGATGCTTGGTCTTTGGTCCTCTCTTTAGCATCTCCTTTTAGCTTTCAACTACCTCCAATGTAAACCCACCCACATCATCATTAGACGGTCAGAGCAACTGACGTTGTTTAGATAGAGAGAAAGTCCACTTTCGGAAGAAGTCAGGGTGGATGGTTTGGTCAAACAAACATGGACATTCACTGAGGAGACCGCGGTTTGTGTCCCTATTTAAACCAGGTCATTGACTTTTTTACTTTAGTTTTGTTACGTAACAAGCATGCTTACCAAGTAGTTGTATTGCCTAACCCTGACCAAGTAAACCCATGAACTAAGTAAATCCTACGTTGGTAGTTTATTTTGAACACATGTAACGAACAGTAACTAACATTTCCTGCGAACATGGGCGTATGTCTTGAAAACACTCAAAGCATAAAAAGGACAGAACTGACAATCCGACCCTGACAAACCTGGAGCGTCATAAGCGTAGGGCTACCGACCAAGTGTTGGTATTTGACGAGTTGGGAGCGAGAATGTGAACAACTGATTCCATTTCATATAAGCTTTGGTTCCTGCCAAAACCTTCAGTATGGACTGTTTTTTAAGGGTGTATCGCTTGGAGACGCTGATTTAGCAGAGTTAGGAAAACACACCCAGGGTTTTCTTCTAAACTTAACGTCCTGTCCCTCCGTGTCCCAACGTCCTTGCTGAGCCATACCACAACAGTTAAGCCCCATATAGGGTTCTGCTACTGGGATTCTGGCCATTTTCATATTCCATTCATCAGCTATATCGGCTTTGATTTTAGAGGGTTGCGGGGGGCTGGAGCAGAACCCAGCTGACATTGGGCCAGATGCATTCGGATATTTTGAAATGGAATTTATTAATGATATAGTTAGTAAGTAGTTATTACTGTACATTTTAATTGGGAAAATACATACAGTGTATTGAGTACTAACTGAAGACGTCAAGATGTGGTTAGCTTAGCTTAGCATAAAGTCATCCCAGAATGTGTGTGTAATGTGTTGCCGAAACAGACAATTGGACAAATGTTTACGCAGAGATTAGCCAGAAGTGTGGAGGTGTGAAAAAGTAGTCTTGTCCCAACCGTGACCATGAGTACTGGAAAACATTACATAACGCAGTGTGCGCTGTGATGTAAAAAGGCAGCGGACGACTTGGAGTCATGGCCATCACATGCAGCAAGCCCTTTATGGTCACCAGATAATGTGCAAGGACAGGGAAGGAGAGCAAATTAGAAGTGTACAAGTAGATGATGAGTGCGAATGAAGAGGACAAGCAATGCGTGCTGGCAAAGATATGAATCATTGAAAACGAGGCTTGGCATTCACTCTGTGCTGTCTAGCAGCTTTGGCCTTGATAGGACGAGATGCCTGATGGAAGCACAAGCTCTGTATCCACTACCACTGAATGTAAACACACACAGACAGGGATACAGTATGCCAGGCCAGTACTGTAGGACTACATCCAACATGAAGCTGCCAGAGATCATTGCTGGCTGAAAGAATGGCTTTGTGCCATGCGATGATAAGCTCAGTGGAGGCTCTGGTCCCCCTCAGGAAAGTACACTTGCAATATCTGCCAGCTGAATGGGACAGAGCCCAGCCCTGTCGACCTAACACTGGAGCCATCGCTGACCACTGCAAGATACCGCTTAGTGGGTCACTACTCTGTGCACTGTGATATACTTATACTGGACAGATATTAGACTTGATTGTCTTTCACCTCATAAATGCAGTGGATTTAGTAGATCTGAATTGTAGTCATAAAGGAGAAAGTATTTATCAAGTTTAAATGTATTAATTGTATGCACAACACTTACAGTAGAGCAGTATTGGCAGTGCGATTCTTATTCTCAGGGTCTCTTCAACAATGCTACTACAAATATGTATAAAAAATCCAAAGCATAACACATAAAATAGTGCTAAAATAGTATTAAAAAAGAATGTAGAATAATATAAGATACTGTGGTAGACGTAAAGATGCGGTGTGTTTACGTACAACAGGTTGTGGAAGTAGTATGAAGGTAGTGCACGGTGTGGATTAGGTAAAGTGATGAGCTTGAGAGCTCAAAAGTTCAAAAGAAATTCTCATGGCCTGTGGAATGAAGCTGTCCCTGAGCCCGGTGGTGCAGAACCAGATGCTTGTACTGTCTACCAGACAGCAGCAGGCAGAACAGTTTGTGGCTGGGCTTATGGGAGTCCCTGCAATATGCAAATGTCAAGATACTCTCAAGGGTGCACCTGTAAATTGCAGAGTATCCTGGAGTCCACGTCGAACGTGAGGACCTCACTGATATGAACCCAGAGGAGCCTGCAGCTGCTGACTCTCTCCATCGTAGTCCCTTTGACGGAGATGGATGTAGTTGTCCTGGCAACACGACGTTGCTGGTGAACAGGCCGAGGTCGTCAGCAAACTTGATAATGGAGTTTCAGCTATGTATGGCCACAAGGGTGAACTGAGAGTACAGGAGAGGGCTGAGCACGCAGCCCTGAGGGCTCTTGTAAATGGTAAATGGACTGTACTTGTATAGCACTTTTCTAGTCTTCCGACCACTCAAAGAGCTTTTACATTACTAATCATTCACCCTTTCATACCCATTCATACACTAATGACAGGGGCTACCATGCAAGGTGCCACCTGCCCATCAGGGTCTCTCTAATCATTCACACACATTCATACACCGATGGCTCAGCCTTCGGGAGCAACTCAGGGTTAAGTGTCTTGCCCAAGGACACATCGACATGGACTGCCGGAGCCAGGGATCGAACCGCCGACCCTGCTCTCCACTGAGCCACAGCCGCCCCTCTTGTGTTGGGGGTGGTTAAATATTACTGAGCCTGGCTCTGTCCAAAAACTAGAAAATCTGTGATTATATTAACCCCCACATTATTAAACGTGGGGGTTAATATTATAAAGTTTTAAGGCCGACTTTTTTTACTTAATTTTCAAAACCCTATTTAAATGCAGACATGGGAGACACACATTGAATAAGAATCCCCTTTGACTCTGATGAAAAAGAACATTTCATGGAGATTAAATCGATTTTTTGTCTTTGTTGCTTGCTTGTGTAGAGCTCACCATTCTCTGGCAGCTTCAGTCATCTTCTGATGGGGTCTAATCTAAGATCCACTCTGGTCTAATGGACCAATCAGTATGGGTATGGGTACCAGTGAAAGGGATTCTAGTTGAATGCATCTTTCCCTGATAACAACGTACCATTTGCCGACTGTTTTAATAGTAAAAGCCTAGAGTTTACATTTCCAAACAGTGCGTCAAATGTAGGTGTTTTCAGTAGGCTGACATAACACTAACAGTATTATACCATCTGTATACTTGCATACGTTTGATTACTGAGAAAAAAGTATACTTTCATACATAATTACGCTATCTGTTAAGAAAAAATCATCAGATTTGAAGGAAAAAAAGATCTACCTGAAAGATATGTCATTATCCGTACAATTGTTATCACACTATCAGTCTGTACATTTTATTATTCTGTTGTTTAAGGTATAACATTATTGGGTGTTTTTTCAATCAGGTTAAGTGCAAATTATTTTATATTTTCAGGAATTTAGTAATATTGGGTACAACATTCCATATCATTGTTCATTGGAGCACGCACAGAACTCCCAATTCTCAACTCCTTACCTGACACTTGGAATCACAATCTTAAACGTACCATGTCAAAATCACTATGACATCCGTGTTTTTGGAGATTCCAAAAAGTAAGGAGACAATTTATCCATCAGCAACAATATTCAGTAAAAGAGGCTGTCTGGAACACACTGGTCCCGGCCCCCTCATGCCATTCCTAAGATTGAATAAGACAATCTACCAGTGGGCCAACTCTTACGACATCTCAAAAGCCAGGGGCATGATTTTGAAGTTCCAAGAACCCGGTTGTAGCAACAAAACAATCAAAAAAAGATTATCTCGTAAAAAGTCGTTGCTGCACACTCCTGAACCCAAACTAAAGTCATAGTTTAGTAGTCAGTACTCTCCCTCAGCCAATAGTATAACACTTCTACAACTGCAAAAAACATTCAAGGGGCCACCAGAAACAAACTATGGCACCACTGACTCCCAACACAGGAAACCCGCACTTGCCCCAAATCAAAATGCATAAGGGACTACCTGATCCATGCAGTTACTGGTAGAAGTGCACCTTTTAAGGGATCGTATGCAATTTGCTGCCCCTGCCCTATAACTGCATGCTAAAACTCAATGCACCTTTCGCAGACAGATAATCAAACATAAAAGCACCATCAACACACCGGATGAATCACATCTCACTCTCCTTGCGTCATACAGCTCCCACTCTCTTCTCTTTTTTTGAGTATTGTCAGCCTACTGGTTGCCTGGGAGGACTTTTCACCACTGTTTTTCTCATGGATTCCTTTCTGACAGGAGCACACGGGATGTTGGCATGTTCACATCCACAAATGTACTCTCAGACTCGCCCCTCCGTCTGCTGGCCTGCAGTGGAGGATCCATCCAGATCTCTCGCCCCCAGGCTGCCGTTATGTTGCAGTTTCAGCAATGTTTGGCTAGGGGATGCCAAAGGAGCAGCAAACTGCTTGATGGAGGAGAACAAGTGGAGTTGACACATGACCTCCTGAGGTTGAGTTTGATTATCAATCAACAACATATTACTATTATTCATCATTATAAGAGTTTTTTCTCTCATCCCCCCAAAAACGAGATCACTTCACCTACGTAACCTTGAACAGAAACATAACCAATCAAGAATTCTTTTTTTGTCATTTTACAGCTAATCCATGGTAATGTTTCAGATTAAAGATCTGGAAAGAACACAGGTCTGTGAAGAAATACAATTGTATGTATGTATTTTTCTTTTTTGTTGACTGTGCCAGTGATTTGACCATCACTAAACAGTTTCTGCTAACCGATCTGTGACAAACAAAACACATCTTCTCTCTCCGTTCGCAGCTCTGTCTCACATGAGGCGTGTTTACTTGCCGCTTTAGTTGCCAAAGCATTTTAACACGATTAAGCAGAAGACGTGCAATTTGTGTTTCCCCTTCCAAAGCTAAATGTGTCCTGTCTGGCGAAACACCATCCATCCTATGTGGGCTCTCTCTCTCTCTCTCTCTCTCTCTCTCTCTCTCTCTCTCTCTCTCTCCCTCTCACTCCACAGCCGTGAACCAAATTATCCACATAAACGCTCTCTATTCTTCAGCTACATTCAGGGCCCATGGGAAAGATGGAAAATAAGAACTTCTTGTTTGGAAATCCCGCTTACATCAGGTTTGAGTTGGTGATTGAATGGACCGCGTTTCTACAACACTCATAAAACGTATGAATGTAAAGGTACTTAAGTAGATACGTGTATATTTACAGTATGTGCATTCACTTACCCATTATCCCCATTATTGATTTTCTTCTTCTTGTTTGATTGTGTTTTATTTTTTTTATTTTTTTATTTAGTACAATCTCGTTCGGCTGTTGATGTGTCCCTGTTCTGTCATCACCTTATTTCATACAAAAAAGGTTCAAAAGCATAAAAAATAATCTCGAAAATAGGTATTGACCTCTTTAAGCTCCTGTGCCAGACAATATGAACGCAGCATTCAGCGCTGGACTCTCACTTTCTCAAGCAGTGGCTGAAGAACTATTTTTTTTTGTTTTTTAAACATATATTTATTGGTTTTATACATTTAACACAATTTACATACATAAATTAACCTTCCCCCAAACTGAACATATGGCAGTATATAAAATAACAATAAATAATACAAATAGCTGAATAACTATTTAGATAATTAAGTATAAATGCTAGAATGTAAAAAAAAAAAAATCACATATCAGAATGTATTAATAAGTAAGTAAGTATTAGCAAGATGAGCACGTTTGAAAAGTAGGCATATTAGTAAAAAAAACAAAAAAAAAAAAACCTTCTCCATTACAATCAATTCAAATATTGCAATCAGTGCTTTGATTAAGAATACGATAAAAATATACTTAAGTAGCCTAAAGATACTCATTCTGCAGAATGGCCTCTTTAAGCTATTATATAAGCTAATATATATATATATGTAATAGTAGCCTAATGTGTTAATCTTACTCATGCCTTAACGCGTAAAGTCAGATGTAACAGCTTGGTTGTATCTATACATAGTACAGCTGTCAAATCTGACATATAGTAGCTTAGAGTAAAAGGACGTCTGCAAAATGTGTCGCGCGGCACATTAAAATAGTATATTCTTAAGTAAAGAACTTGCGCTCACTACTGTAGTTTTTTTTTTTTTTTTTTTTTTTTTTTTTTTTTTACTGTAAGACAGTTTAATGTACTTTTTTTTTTTTTCTCTCACATGACGTGAACGCAGCATTCGTATTCCACTCTCTCCTTCCTTCTTCACTTCTTTTTTTCTACTCTCTGTGCAGGGCAGCGGGTGTGTGTGTGTGTGTGTGTGTGTGTGTGTGTGTGTGTGTGTGTGTGTGGTGGTGTGGTGGTGGTGGTGGTGGTGGGGGGGGTGACGGCTTGTTCCTGGAAGAGCCCAGCCTGCCTGCAGAGTCACTCACATTCCTGGCTGGGATTCAATGACTGAGCCAGACACACAAACACAGAGGGAGGGGGGGCGAGAGAGAGAGAGAGAGAGAGGCCTAGACGGTGCACGAGGGAGAGAGAGAGAGAGCAAGAGAGAGTGAGAGAGAGAGAGAGAGAGAGGCCTAGACGGTGCACGAGGGAGAGAGAGAGAGAGCGAGCGCGAGAGAGAGAGCGAGCGAGCAGGCTGGCTCTCAGACTGGTGCTCTCCATACAGTCGGAGAGGAGCGCGGGGGCAGACGCAGCGGATCGCAGTCCTCGACGGCGGAAAAGAGTCTAAAATAAGGATTGTTTTTTCGAGCAGTATCGACTCACATCTAACCCCCCCCCCCCTTTTTTTTTCTCTTTTCATTTTTTCGCCCACATCGTTTATTGGGAAATCCAAAACAATCGGAACTTCTCTGGAGTTTGGAGAGAGGTTTTTTTTTCTTCTTCTTCTTCTTCTTCTTCTTGTTCTTCTTCTTCTTCTTCTTCCAGATATGGACAGTCGGCGACCCGCCGCAGGGAGCGACCGGCCGGTGTCCGCTCAGTAGTCCCGGGGATAAAACTGCAACAAAACAAACAGAAACCAGCCACTCGCCTTTCTGGGACTTTTTTTTTTTTTTTTTTTTTTCCACTGGATGTTTGATGAAGCGCTTCACAATTGTGGTCAGTTCTCGGACACCGTGGATTTACCAGCTCCAGGAAAGGATAGATCCTCGCGGTTCCCGGTCGACTACGAGAAGGATTTACGCTTCTAAAGTTGCAGAAAAAACATGGAGACTGTAAGTCGGCAGAGCTTCCAGCCTCATCCTGGACTGCAACAAACTCTCAAGCAGTTTCACATCAGCTCTATGAGCTCTCTTGGCGGACCGGCGGCTTTCTCTGCCCGGTGGCAACATGAGCTCCTCTTCAAGAAGGAGGGTAAGGAGCCCGAGCCCGTCCTGCAGCATCTGCCGCCGCCGGTGATGCCGGGCCCGCTGTTCATCCCGTCGGACCGCTCCACGGAGAGGTGCGAGACGGTCCTGGAGAGCGAGACCATCTCGTGCTTCGTGGTCGGCGGCGAGAAGCGGCTGTGCCTGCCGCAGATCCTCAACACGGTGCTCCGGGACTTCTCCCTGCAGCAGATCAACTCGGTGTGCGACGACCTGCACATCTACTGCTCGCGGTGCACGGCGGACCAGCTGGAGATCCTGAAAGTCATGGGGATCCTGCCCTTCTCGGCTCCGTCCTGCGGCCTCATCACCAAGACGGACGCGGAGCGGCTCTGCAACGCCCTGATCTACGGAGGCGCCTACCCGCCGCGCTGCAAGAAGGAGCTGAGCGGTGGTGGTGGAGGAGGTGGTGGTCTTGGTGGTGGTGGAGGAGGCTCGCTGGAGCTGGAGCTCACCGAGAGGAGCTTCAAAGTCTACCACGAGTGTTTTGGCAAGTGCAAGGGCTTGTTCGTGCCGGAGCTGTACAGCAACCCCAACGCAGCGTGCATCCAGTGCATGGACTGCAGACTCATGTACCCGACGCACAAGTTCGTGGTGCACAGTCACAAGGCACAGGAGAACAGGACTTGCCACTGGGGCTTCGACTCGGCCAACTGGAGGGCGTACATCCTCCTGGGCCAGGATTACTCGGGGAAAGAGGAGAAGGCTCGTCTGGAGCAGCTCCTGGACGAGATCAAGGAGAAATTCGACTTCGCCAACAAGTACAAGAGGAAAGCTTCGTCCAGGGTGAGTGGGTCCTGTGGTGTCTTCTGGCTGGTCTTTATTCCCCCCCCCCCCCCCAAGTTGTCCAGGTCCTGTTGATGCATCCGAGCTCATCTTGAGAGTTATTCTATTTTATTCATTCTATGTAGCCTACGCCTCCCTCTAGCAGCACACAGCTTCGTTCTGAAGTTTGTTCCATGTGGTGGCCCTCCCTAAATGGGAACGTATGGGGGCCCCAAAATTTGGAGGGGCCCCCCCCCATCGAAAATGATCCGCACAGCACTAGAAAATGTCCCAACTCCAGGGAGTTCTGGATCGGTTCCTTGAGAGGGTTTTTTCCCCGCGGTTCCCACAAAATTCTAAATTTGGCCCCCCAGGTAACAAAAATACATTAAAAAAAAAAGGAATCTGGGGCTCAACCTTATCATATGGATATGTAATGTGTGTCAGTATCTGTATACTCAACAACTCAGTATTGACTCATCTTTGACATATTGCTACTAATTGGGCCTCATCCGGCAATGAAAGCAAAACGCCTCTGGCGGTAATAAAGCCATTATTTGCTTGTGAAACACCTCTCAGGCTCACTTTTATTGGCCTGTACTGTAAATACAATCTCATTTACCAACAAATGGCTCAATTGGAAACTGTAAACAACATTTAGGGGTGTGTGTGTGTGTGTGTGTGTGTGTAAGTTAAACTTGAATTCAGATGGGAGCAAACTATTCTTCTTCCTTTCTCCAAATCATCCTTTTAAATGGCATTTCATTCTACTGCTTCTCCCTCAAACACACACACACACACACACACACACACACACACACACACACACACACACACACTGAGGAAGGGATATCTCCTCCTTAGTCTACGTTTCTGCTTGTTCTGTCATCGCGTGTGTGTATGTGTGTGTGTGTGTGTGTGTGTGTGTGTGTGTATGTGTGTGTGTACCATGGTAAGGGATGCACTCCCACAGCAGTAGGAATTTTTTTTCATCATTTTGCTCATTTGTGTGTCTGTGAAGCCTTATGTGTCACATTAAATGTAATGTCCGTCTGTCTGTCATGTGCCTGGCTTCCTGTTGGTTTTAATCAGCGCTGCTATCGGCGTTGAAGTCTTTTCTTTTTTTCCCCCCTCCGGTTGTGTCCACATTCTCCCCTTTCTCCTCTTGCATGAGGCAGTTCTAGCACATTCATAATAATCAGACTCAGTGCATCCATGCAGCCAGGTACCGGCTCTGCGTGTTTCCCGCGGTTTCTGTGATCAGATACAAGACTTACGACCAAATGAAGTACTTACAGACAGCCGAATCTGGTTTTTCCATGCTTCCTACCAGCTTTGTCAAACTGTATGAGGGGATTATAATCTGTGCTTTGGTGTGCAGACCAGGCAGGAGGTTGCAGAGAGAGTAGTTGGGTGGTAGACTGATAAAAGGATCCCCCCCCCTCCTCCTCCTCACCCCTCCCCTAGAAAAAAAGGCCAGTGTAGCCATTTGCATGAGCTGTTACACATGAATGGAGTTGATGGAGCAGGGTTTAGAAGTATTGTGGTGGAAACATAATATGATCGCAACAAAGGAGAGCATTCAGCAAACATCAGATCCCCCCCCTCCCAAACATCCAGCTACCCGAGGCCAGCCCCCACCTCTGACATACACGCACTCATCCCCCCCCCCCCTCTTACCTACTTTCCACTCCAGTCTGACTGAAACCAGAACGGACCTCTGGGCAGCAGACTTGTAGATGGAGGCGCAGAAAGCAGAAGCAAAAGTGTTTACAAGGAGCCCCCCCCCCCCATCCAGTCCTCTGCTGAGGCTCCTCTCAGAGGAATCTTGCCAAAGACAGAGAAATCGGAGAGCCCATTGAAGTCCAGAAGAGTACCAAAGCACTGCCATGCATGGTGAATACCCACTCTTGGCACACACTTCCATTCAGACTCAAGTGGGCACACCTCAAGCACCCCCCACTTCCAGGGGCCTCTTCTATTTTTATAAGTGCCGACGGGGCACCCAAGTGTTAAGCCCTAGGCTCATTTGAGCCTCTACCGGGCTTTTTAATTTGACTCCTCCTTTTTTTCTCCCCCTCTGCAAGAACCTTGTTTCAAGAAACGCTAATGAGGGAATACATGCTGGGTGGGAGTTGAGGAATATTCCTTAACTTATGGCAACAGAGCTCCCCTTTGTCAGCACAATTCGGTACAGAAAAGGTTCTTGGAGGATGCAAGGCAGAGTTGCTAGACTGTGTCGAGCCGCCTTCTCCCGTTCAGCGCACGTGGAAAATGCCATCATCGGCGTGTTGTCAGCAGAGTAACCGGGCAGCTCTGTGAATATTAATGAGGGTGTTTCAAAAGTGCTCGCAGCAGTCTCGCATGCAGACAGACACAGGAAGTGATATTGTCACACTTCCCTGCCTGCAGATGCTCTTCGGAGAGCTTCCTTCTGAGACGTGCTGAATCACAGACCGTTTGAGCAAAGGCGTTTTTGCTTTTTTTTTTGCAGCATACCTGCATTTTGTGGAAGGGGCACGACTTTGCAGTAGAAGTTCAGTCTCTGTTCTTATCTGAGAGGATATGAGACACAGCGCTGACTGTGAACAGCAGCGAGCCTATGCAGCGGTCTATTGAATTGTTTCACTTTGAATAAGTTTATGTGCTGGGTGTGGAACACTTCTCCCAGTCGCTCCTGCCAGCCCTTGGCTGCAAGTCTTTTGGTTTCTGGCTGGTCCACATGTGGGTGGCACACATAATCAGTGGCTTTCCGCATCAGGATGTTTAGATAAGGGTTGCGGCTACAGATTTAGTGTGTTGCTAACTTTATAATTTGCCCTCAAGATGATGTGATTTCTACACAATCCGTCTGTTTTAGGCAGATATGAAAGACGAGGATGGGGGGGGGGGGGGCGGCCTTGCTGTTGAGCCAGCTCATGCTTGCCTCAAAAGCAGACAGTCTATGTCAAACTTGTTTTTTTTTGGCGTAGATCCTGTTCAGTTGCAACGCCTGTCACTTTTGGAAATAAAGTGTATTTTCTATGTTGAAGTCATGGAATTGGGCACAACATGTTTACGGGTAAGGGCTCATTCATTAGAGGCAGACGGGCAGTGAGCCTGTAATACATTCCAGACCTGCCACTCCTTCAGAGAGGTGAGGATGTTTTAACTGTTATAGAAAACACTCTTTACTTGGCTTAAATAAAACGGGTCTTTTGAAAACAGTAAGAGAATTCCAGGTTCCCTCTTAATCCAAGGACACATAACGATTCTAAAGTGGTTGGAAGGGATTTGAGGTGTATTTAGAATCAGTCAGAACAATTCCGTGCTTATGCTCCATTATGTTACTGTACCCTGCAGGCTGTTTCCATGCTTTAACCCGCGGTTCATTGCAGTAAAAAGCTTAAACTGAAGCTGACTAATGTTCTGTTGCACGGAACTATTTCGCCCTGTAATTGGCAAAAAGTAACAACTTTTGTCATTTGTGTGGTGTCAATATTTGCCTCTAAAGCATTACCCTCTTATATCTGGCAACCGTTCTCTAATGCGCAGGAGCTAACACTTCCCCTTTTACTTCCACTTCCCCCGCCCCTGAGAAGCCCCCACTGCTGCTTGGGGTATCTGGCCTCCAGCTGAAGGGGCCGCTTGTTTCAGGAGGGAGGTGGGGCAGTGGTGGTGGTGGTGGTGGGGTCCAGGAGGAAGTGAACTCCCCAAGGGAATAAAGGCCCATGTCCTGTTTCATATGCAAGGCGCAGTGTTGGCTAAGCCTGCTGACAGCCAGCCATGTCCACACGGTGGACAGGACAACAGCTGGTAGCTGTGCATTTCAATGGCTGCTGGGGGAATATTTCCATTCTCTCTTCACGGGTGTTTGGCAAAATGCAACAGTTGCAAAAGTCCGCTGCAATTTTGTCCTGATTGTGTGTGGATGGGAGGGAAAGTGTTTTCAAGAGATTCAATGCTGGATTTTCTGTTTTGGTGGTTCTCTGTTTTTCCTGTCAAATAGTATAATTTAGAATTTGTCCTCTGTGCTTTGAAAAGGAGGAAGCCACCAATTAAATTAGGCCTGTATAATGAGTTCTGTTGCCTGGCCAGGCTGCCAGTCTGGGTTTCTAATGGAAGACAGTCAGTCCATGCTGTGAGGCATGACTGAGGGTCAGAGAGATCAATGGCAAATTGACATTCAAGTGTCTTTACGTCAAGTGTGATTGAAAACTCCATCGCTTGTCGAGCTAAAGCGGACTGACAGACCAGCACAGACAGTGCCTCCTCCCTGGAGATGTCTGGCTGGCATTCTGAGAAAAAAGCCATTTTAAGGATGTTGACTGTATTTGCTCTTAGCTTGAATGCTATGTGTCTGTGTGCTGAAACTTTTATTAATAACGTTCCACATATGCCGGGGCTTTTCCAAAGCCTTATTCATTTTTCTTCCCCTATGCAGGATAGTGCTAAAACTACAGTTATTTAACTTAAATGTCAGTGAATATTGACTTTGCTCTGGGGCCCCTCGACAAAAAATTGAATAAGCAATAGATTTTTTCCATTGCACTGGCCTTTCCTTTTTTTTTTTTTTTTTTTCCTGCTGTGTCACGTATGACATCGTTGACACGCCAGGAGAAGGATTAAAATAGGGTTGGGTGATATTTAGCTCCAATACTGATGATAATGCTTTATGAAAAACAACAATATTCGAAATTATTATCCAGAAAATTAAGCATGCATTCATACAGCTTAGTTTAGTTTAGCAGCAGATTAGCTTTAGCTTAGCATTCAAACAGCTCCTTGATGTCTCCAAAACCAATGAGGCGATACTTTCTAAAGCAAACAGCTTCATAGTTTCCCAATAGAACTCCTAATGAGGCCGTTGTGTTGAACCTTTGCGACTGACCAAAATGTACTTTCTGACCCCCTAGTTCTATTATTAAGCATGTGAAAATCGGTCATGTTGTAGTTAAGAGAATATCAGCTTGAGTTGAAAAACCTCAACGCTACAGCTATCTGCGGCGAATAGCCAAAGCGTCATTCAGGAGGAGACAGTGACTGAGGAGACCAAGAAAAGGAAAAGTTTAAGCCATTGTCTGCCCCCCCCACCCCCTCTGCTGCAAACCCAGCCCACTAGCTCCTACATCCGTCAGCAGCGCCTTGACAAATGGACGGACGGAGTGGCGGCCAAGTTCTTCATGAAGAACTGGCTGGTCGGCGTTTTTGCGGAGGAGGAGACCAGGGGCAGGGGGAAACAAGGCTCTCTGTGGCTATGGGGTTACCTCCCACTTACCCTCTGTTCCACTCAAAGAGAGGATAAAAAGGTTCCAAGCGATCCATGTAGCCACTGTAGGGAACCCTGCATGCAAGCAGTCTGAGAAAGTCAAGCATGCAAAAGCTCAGAGCAAATGCGCTTGAGGAGCCAAGAGCATGCGTGTAAATGAAGTGTACTTCCTCACACTCGGTGAAACCCCCCTCTCAGAATATTCATATCCTTCTGATAACGCAGGAAGCTAACAAGCACACTCAGCTTGTGGCTATTCTTAAGTCTCCGAAGGACCTTGAGCGTGTCTAACTGGAGATATTGTGAGAATGGCACGGAGGGGAGAACCTGGTGACCTCCTTCAGGTGTTGCGTGAAAAGGAAACTCTCATTAAGTCTGACCCGACCGTTGGCTTGTGAACGACGATGTGTCAAGCTTTTGGTGGGCATTCAATATTGATGGTAGGGTTACTGTAGGCGGTGGGGTCCCGCGTGTTTATTTAATGAGAGGGTCTTTGAAATATTCATCAACACACATGCCATGTAAGCCCAGTTATTGTCCTGTCTACACCTCCCCAAGCACCATCCTCCAACCTTTCGCCTCCTTACCTGCCCCGTGGCTTCTGTACGGGGGATGCATAGGCAGCGCTCAGATGTTAGGCCAGCATCACACTGAATTAGCATTTTAGTGTCTGCCAAGTGGCAGAAAGCTTCAAGCTACACGCAGAATGTGAGGTTAGGAAGGAGCGATTTCAGGTGAAAAGGTTGAAAAACTCGAGACGTTTAAAAGATCAGTTGTATAATGCAGTTCTAACAGCAAGGAAGGTCTTTCATGAAACCATCTCCACGTTACTGTAATGTCATTGAAATGCTACTGAATACAAGGTCAGGAGTTAAACCCCCAACCCCGAGGTTAATCCCCTAACCACGACATAGATGCCTCCTCACCTGCAAGCCACAAATGTTGTTGAGTTTCCAGCGAGGCTCTGGATGGGGCGGCCCCTCCTCCATGAGCACATGAATTGCACACATGATAAACATCTGCGTCTTATCTGAGAGCAGTTATGCTATCTGTTTGTCTTGACACGGAGGCTTGTATTGCACGTTATCACAGGGGCCAAAAGTGAGATTTTTTTTCTCCCAATCGTCTACGGTGTGTTTTGAAGGATACGCCGTGTGACCGTGGTGATGCTTGAGAAGCACCACATCTGATATAAACGTGGGAGAAAGTATCAGTCATCATGTCGTCTCGCTGTGTTTTTCTTTCTTAATATGCCATCTCTTTCACGTATGGATGTGTTTGGGGGAGAACAGCGGGACTGGGTGACCATTGGGTTCAAACTGGAAAACACTGCCGGGGCCGGCTTTCATTGCGAGATTGGAATTGTCGGGTGGGGGGTTTACTTTGTGCTGAGTCAGCGCAGGAGCACCCTTTGTATGTGACAGCAGTGTTGGCCTCTGGAGTTGCCCAACCCCCCATCCGTGTACCCCCTGTGCACCCATATGTTTGGACGACCTTTCCCTCCCCAAATAAAGAGGTGACCCACCTCACCCCTCGCCTCACTTGAAGCACAGTCGGCCAATCGCGTGCTGCTGAGCAACTCCCACGGGGCAGATGGCTGTCTGACGAAGGCAGCTAGACTCTCACACACACACACACACACACACACACACATTACCATCCAACAAATTAACATCCGGCGCGGCAGCTATGTAGGGTAACGAATGTTTGCATGACGAAAGGTGCACTCAGATGCGTTTCAGATTTCGTTGAAGGATTTTGCGCTCACACAAAATATGAAAATCTGCGCGACACATTCCAACATTTGAATAGCAAAGGCATCCTCTGCCTCATTGAGTGTGTGATTGCGCATGGTTGGCTGGTTGGGTTTATGAATGTGTGTGTGTGTGTGTGTGTGTGTGTGTGTGTGTGTGTGTGCTTGTGCTGTGCCTGGATCAGCTGTAGGAGCTGTAGGAGGAGATTAGCATGAGCTCACTGCCTACTCATTTCCATCCCCATCTGCCTGTCTCCCACAGTGATGCTTCCCCTCACCCCCAACCACACAACACACACACACACACACACACACACACACACACACACACACACGCATTAGCACAGACATCCACACAGCACCCAGATTCCACCCCCGCAATGCCTGCTTAGTCTTATAACGAATACAGAAGCAGACAGAATCACGTGCATGCACACACACACACACACACACACACTCACACACACACACACACACACACACACACACACTCACACACGCACACGCACACACACACACTCACACAAAGACTTGTGGATAACAGCACAGAGCCTAGAATATCCTCCCATAGTGTCATGTCAGAAGCCAGTGGTCAATCCCACGCTGTTGGGACAACAACTGACGGGGGTGGCCTGTTTTCTCCACCTTAATCGTCTCTAAGTTTGGGAAGGACAGGTAGAGACAGAGGAGGCAGATACAGGGAGATTTTCAAGCTAATAATACACTGTGCTAATCTGATTTCTGATTGAACTGGCACGTTTCCTCCAAGGAGGGAGCCGCCAAGTCAACTCAGCAGGTTTGCAAAATCTCTGTCAAGTGGCTGGGTCGCTGATGTAATGAGAGATAAGGGGTTTTTATTTTAAAGAGGCACAGCAGCAAGGCTTCATTTCTATACAAAATTGAAAATCTGGTTTGTTGGTGCAGAAAAAAAACACAATTGGCAGAGCTTTTTTTCTTCACATATCTTTAATTATTCATCTTAAAATGTTATGCTACGGGGACGTATAGTGGGAGAAACGTTTGGGTCTTTGATTGTTACAAATGTGTAGCTCAAACTATTAAGTCAAATTCAGATTTTACTCCAATTCACCACCGTCACAGCTATGTAGTGCATAATGCACGAGGCTAAAAAGAAAAAAGATTCACCATAACCATAATTGGCCTTCAGTGTTTTCACCATCTGACTTATCTTAACCGTCATGGGACCAGGCAAAAAAATCAAGGAAATTCAGCGTTTCAAATGTACACTGCACATCTGCTTTGACTTCTATTGTATCCCACCATATCTAGTGCAGTCCCACCCAATATAAATATACTATTATCCTCGCTAAGACGATGCAGGCTTGTTTCACTGTGTCCTGCGCCACTGAAGTTCCTTTAGCACAAACCCTAGTTAACAGAGCTTTCACCTTTTTCTTCTCAAGCTCAAATTGTGTGCCGAGAGGGCATTAAATACTCCGCTACCCCTTTTTTTAAAATAATGGTGTGTCAGCTCTCAAAACAAGCATGTGGCGGCCAGTCCAAATGCTGGCAATGAGAAGAGCCTGAAAGGGGCTGGAGGTGTATTCTCTCTTGTTGTGAATGCAGGCCGGGTCCTGGGAAACCTCTTTGTTGTGGCTTTTTTTTTTTTTTTTTTTTTTTTTTTTTGCATTGACTCTGCAAAGGGGGATGTGGTGGTGGTGGTGGGGGTGGGTCACACTGGCTTGGCCTCAGCCATGTGGAAGGGCAGCTCCCAGGAGCTCTGCGAGGTATTATTGTAAGAGTACGGGGTAGGGGGGTAGATATATGCTGGCTAGCCATTGTCACCTCTTTTGTGTGCTGGGTATCAGCTGTGGATCTGTGATTGTGGGATGGATAGAGGTGATAGCCACCCCCCCCACCACTGTTGGATGATCAGTGCTCCCAAAGCGCCTGAGTCATGGACCGGTGCTCATTGTTTGCCTCCCCCCCTCCTCCATCCTCCCTCTTGCCGCCTGTTTGCTCATCTCTCCTGGAAGCGTTGCGGCTGCTGCCGTCCAGCACCAACGAACAAAGAGGAGAGGTATTCCTCGCAGCACACGTCTGCTCTCTAGTAACGCCCGTCAACAATCTCTATTGGTCATTATTGTCACGCACATGAAAGATGCTTCTGCTGCTCTGAAATCTATTGATACGAACATTTACTGAGCTTATCTGCCATTTTTGAATACCTCCCTACTTCATTTTACCGAGCAGTACTGCAGTTTGGAACAATATGGTTATTACGTTGAACTGTGAGGTTCCAAATAAAACTTGTCATGACAATAACTGTGATGAAGGTATCTTGACGGTTGTAAACAATCTTTGTAACTTTTCTGAAACAAACCAATTTTCAATTAGAAAAAAACTGGGTCAAAAGAGCCACAATACGTCTTTTGCAATGCCTGACAGTCCCAGTGAAACACACGTTAGAGCAGCTTAACATTCCGCGCTGTCAGTTTTCTACAGTGAAACAGAGTATTTCAGCTGTGTACAGTTACAAGAGAGTTATAAATCAAATCCTTCACGTTGGATTGTACTGTTAAAAAGTGGGTGGGCTTAGAGTGTAGCACGAAACGGAGCTACAGAGGACTGTGGCTCCGCACGCCCTTCTCTCAAAGTTATGATATTATTGACATCGGTTGGCTTACGTAAGCACACATCAATTTTTGTGTTACAGGAAGCAAATATCGTTTGATTTTGATACCAAAATGCAAAGAATTTGATTTGTTTGTGCATATATTGTTATTTAGGAACACAATATGATTGGAGATGTGACCTTAAAGAGTTAAAACGGTCTTTTTTTAATTCATCTTGATTTTTTAAATTCTCCCTCACTGCACACCTGAGGGAGTATTTTAATACCAGAGGGGTATAAGAGTCTTTAAGGATTAAGAACATGCCTTTTTCCTTTGCAGGAATCATTTAGATTAAACTACAGATGCTTTAGATTAAACGCTGTGGTACGCACGCCTTTTCTCAGAAAAGGTCGATCTTCAAACAGCTGCGATCTTTACTTTTGTTTCGTCTGCTCTGACTAACAGCCGACGTCTAGCAGCTCTCTGTCATGTTAAGGCAGTATGAGTTAATCTTAAACTGGTTTAATCAGGGAGTGGACCAATTTGCCCCATTGTTCCAGCAAAGCAACTTTGTCCTGAACTTTGACTGACCACTATACGCCTCTCTGTTTATCACAACAGTTATTTTATTAGAGGTGCTGTGAGGCCAGGTGTGCCACAAAGGAGAGACACAACAGAAAGTGGATGTCGTGTTGGAGCAGTGTAACACTTGAGAGGTTTGCAGGGTGAGATCACCGGGTTTTTGAAGTGAAACCAGTAAGTGCAGGACAGGTTTAGGCAGGTTCCAGTCGCTGAGTGCAGACTGGAGAGCAGGGTTAAACCCAGCTTGGGGGGGGGGAAGAGGAGAGAGAGCAGAACTAGACGGCTCTCATTTAGGCTGCCTGGGCAGACACAGTAACAAAGTCTGTGAGCTGTGGCCTGACAGGAAGTCAAGATGGAAGGTGTGTGTGTGTGTGTGTGTGTGTGCGTGTGTGTGTGTGTGTGTGTGTGTGTGTGTGTTGGTTGGTTGAGGCAGTGAAGGGGTTGGCCTCAGGAGACTCACTTTACTCCTCTGGAACAGAGTGTGGCAAACACAGGCTTATGGTGTGGTTAACATCCTTCCTCCAGACCGGCCAAGCCTTTCCTCCCCTCCAAGTCACCAATCTCTTGAATTAATCCATCCCAGCCCGCACTCTGGCAAATGAAGCGGCCATGCAGATGCTAAATAAAACAATATGCTGAAAGGAGAGCCCTCCTCCTGGCACAGATGCCTGCTTCTCAGGTTCAGGAAGCCTCCACCAGGCCCAGACTCGCTGCTCTGCTTTAACCCCCCCCCACCACACACACACCCCCTTCAAGTCAACCCATTGATTCCACATCCCACGCCCCCTCCCCAACACCACACATACTATTCATTTCTAATTGCCAAACACGCACACACACACACACACACATATGTGCAGATGCAGAGAAAAACTTAACAAATTCCCGCACACACACACACACAAACACAGCTTTCCAGGCATCCTCTGTCTACACTTACACACACACACGTGCACATACAATCATTACACGCACACGGAGCAGACAATAGACCTCTTGAAGTCCTTGGCTTGTAATTAATGTAATTGTAGATCTCTAAAAGACAAAGTAATGTGTGGTGTGTGTAACCGCCTCTGACCCAAAGTGAACACAAAGACATTATTCTCATTGCCTTCCTTCAGAGGAACACTGCCAAGGCTATCTTGAGCAGTAAGACATCGGTTTATATAAAGCCCACTGACACTTATATATTTCTGCTCTGGGTGTGCCTCTGTACGTGTGTGTGTGTGTGTGTGTGTGTGTGTGTGTGTGTGTGTGTGTGTGTGTGTGTGTGAGTGTGTGTGTGTGTGACAGCATTTGTGGTTTGCAGAGCTGTCACACTTTTCTCACCAGCGTTATCGCAACCAGGATGCATGTCTGCCACATTCTGGGACCCAGGCGGCCTCCGGCTTTCTCTCTACTGGGTGAACCCCATCAGATCTCTCTACTAATGTCTACTTATTATCCATAACTAAGATTAATACCCAGATGGTGGTTTTTACTGACAATGTTACACCTGGTCTGTACTTGTTACATTGTTTGTTGTGGTATGTCTTTCTCTGCTTACTTGGGAGAGTGTGAATCATGTACATTACATTGACTGAAAATACAACTTTTGTGCACATATTAATCACACAATTTCTAGATCAAAAATAAAATATAAAACAAAAATCGAAATAATTGGATTAGTGGAGATTTTGTCGCCCGGCCCTTTTTTCCCCACTGGACAAAAAACCCCATTACTGTTGGTAGGAAAGGGCATACATCTCCAAAAGGCAGTTGATGAGAGTATAGGGCATGTTGCAAACATCTGAGACATGGTTATGAAGATCATGATCTAGGTGCCACATTCTATCATGCAGCATGGCCAAGTGTAAATATGTATTTTTTTTCTCCCTTGAAGAGGTTATTTCATATAGATATAATCGAATGTTGGCAAGGATGTAAGATCCGCTCACAAGTGGTCGGGCCCAGATGCATTTCTCATTTTAAAGCACGGTTGAGGTGTGTATTGCGGCCCCTCTTATCTAGATTTGGACACTATCTGGACATATCTTGTTACAAGACACTGAGACTCAGACAGAGGAGAGCGTTGAGGGTTTTTGCTTAATTTTCCACAGAGCAGAGTCGCTGTTTGTTCTGAGAAGAAGCCGAGACGGGAGGCAGTGTTTAGTCTCGGCCCAAGGACAGAGCCAGAGGTGTTATTTCTCTCTTGTCTTTGTCTCAACCGCTCCTCCACGCTCCCTTGAACTGGTTAGTTTCACCTCAGTCATACCCATTCCTCCATCCTGCCAGACCCCCACCTTCAACTGCTTTCAGCGTCAGTGATGAAACCATTCAGCTCGGGAAGTGCAGTGAAACATCAGATTCCACTTCCTGCAGCAATCAATACATCTCTGGTCCCGCAGACACTCACCCACGGCCGAGAATGCATAGGCACACATGCACTGTCTCTCACTCTTGCCCACACCTGGTGTGATTTCACACTGTTTGCAAGTAAGAAGGTACTTTACTCAGAACCACTTACAACGGCAAGTTTTAGATTATTTTTCTAAGGCCTCGAAGACCTAAATGTTCTTCACATTTTCCAATGAAGAGATGTCACCTGTCAGTATACCAATTATTGAATGAATGGTGTTGAGTCAGTCAGGTCCCATCTTTAAAAACACTTGTATTGTGGAACCATCAATGTTGTCACACAAGCTACTTTCCCTCTAAATAAGCAGTCACCCACAGCACAGTTGTCAGTAGGTAGCTAGGTCTGGGTCTATAAGCGAGTTCCGGGTACCTCAGTGGGGTTCTTTGGGTCTTTTTTGATGCTTCCAGGAGATATATTTATTTGGCAGACATTTTTGTCCAAGCCACAGAGGATCAGGGAGGAGCCTTCAAGATTAACTGCATTTACACTCACTTCCACGTACTACATTGGCATTAAGTAACATATAAATGCCTAGAAAATTATATTTCTTGCCAAAGAGCTAGAGAAGGATAGAGAGAGTAAAAGAACATATTAGGTGAGTAAGTCATTTTGGAGAGGCAGGTCTGTAATAGATTCTTTTAAAGACTCGTCCCACCACCTCAGGAGCACACAGGAGATGAGTTTGGATTGAGATTGGCCGCCTCACAGTGACGGCCGGTCGGACAAGCCGTCATTCATTTTCGCAGATTGTAGTGAATGAGAAGACGGATGGATGGACGGATGCCTCAGTCATTCCTCCTCCTCCTCCTCCCCAACGGCAGTAATGAAATGATAGATCCCTGATGTGGATGGGAGCAGAAGTGGAGGGATGACCTCACAGCCACATAATCGCCGCGGAGGGACAAGCCGGCGGGTAATGTGTCCATTAGTCTTCCCTTTGCCAGAGGAAAAACCAACCTGGCTGGGAGACGAGGACAGGAAATGACACGAGATCTACTCTCTTTCCTCCCGCCGCCCACCCCCCCCCCCCTGCTCTGACTGACACTGAAACGTCATTTACGCTGGCATTTTGTCACAGATCATCCTCTTTTTGGTGTTTTGTCATGATTTTGTGACTTTTTGTGCTTCAAAAGTTAGGACTTTCTTGGATAAAGAGGTTTTCTAAAAACCTTTTGAACCTAAAACCCACTGGGAATCAGAATCAAACCATTGATGACTCCATGTATTGGTCTAACTCTTGCAAAAACCTCTGCATGGGACCGTCTCTGTGGTTGTGTAAATGTTTTCTACTGGGGGATCCTGTTGTTCCTTGCGTGGCCTACATATCATCACTGGGGTTCAGAGAGGTCGTTGATACCAGAGTTTACTCCAACAGAAGGCCCCTCCCCCTTTGTCACATGACATGTGTGGGGTGACTGTCAGTGGACAACAGCCAGAAGCCTAGACAGGCTTTTTTGTTCAAAATGAAAACACAGCACATACACACAAACACACACACTGAACAAGTGAACCCATGCTGTGTCACATGTTCACCTGCTACACTGCGGTCCCTCCTACTTCCCGTTTTCTCAGTACAGCCGGGGTGAGCTATGTGTTGGCCACAACAACCCTGCAGACTGACTCGGGTTGAACTTCTACCGCAGAGCCGTGGCAGGCAGAGACTTAGACTTCTGGTTTCGACACCACACAGACTTCCTGTGATGCCTCCGCCCTGCTGTCGGAGCGCGTCTTCAGCACGTAACAGTCCCCAAGTGTCTACTTTTTCTCATCCAATGTCATGTCTACTCACATGCTGTGATGAACGCTGAAAAACCCACCGGGCAGCAGTCGAGTGTGGTTGCGAGGTTGGTTCAGGTGGGGAGAAATTCTTTGAAAACTAGATGAACAAGTCACAGGAGTCACAGCACTGTGTTAACTGATTGGTGGTGGGTACTCTCTGGCCACACTGAGCGTTCAGCGGCCTCCACAGCTTTCCACATTGTATTGCAGCTCGTCGCGCACCCCACTTGCTTCCTTACTTTGCTGATCCTGTCTGTTTTCGGCGCATGTGTCTTCCTGGAAGGCTTAAATGACAGTCATATGTCACTTGTTTGGCATTAATGGATAAATCATCCCTAATGAGAAGTCACTTGACCATTTAGAATAAATCAGATGGCCCACAGAACACGGTCGGACAGGCCTCAAACAAATCAGGAGTTTGAGGTTAGTCGAACTTATTTGTAGGAAAAAGGCCCATGGCTAAATAATTAAACTCATAGTGTTGTCATAACTGACATAAACGGGGGAAAACTACAAACTATTAGTACTATCCAAAGATAAAATACTGGCTAAAGGAAGCTTCTGACTACAGTATCAGCATTCCAAAACCTGTATGTGTCAAACCAAGCTTCAGACCCTCCCCCCTCACCACTGGATAGCATGTGATCTGGCTCCAGAGTGAAGCCTCTCACTTGCTCAGCCTCTCCCAGAATCCAACAGTGGAACAAAATGTCCGGCTCTGGAGTGGAAAGCGCCAGTGTGTGCTGGCCAGCCGGCTCGGTTTTGAGGCTGCCCAGCACCCTGCAGTGGACCAAAGGGCCTCTTTGTGCTCTCCCTTCACAAAGATGAACCCCGAGCAGCAAATATATTAAAAAAAATACGCGTCCTAAAAACAAAACCAACAGCAGTGAACCAGCTGGGGTGGGGGGTCTGCAGCCCGTCACGCAGGGTCCAAGTGGAGGAGTCGCCAGAATCAGAGGTCACAAATAAGACCAGGAAGAAACAGGGGAAGGACGTTTTCTATTAGAGCTGAAGGGCCCCACCCCCCCCATCTCATTCCTCTTTCTTACAAACGAAACCACGATCGCTTTGCAAATGCTCATATTCGTCTCTGCAAACTGGAGTATCCAACAATAACTGTTGATATTTGGTTCTGATGTTTGGGTTGAAACAGAGACGTGGCTTTCTCTAGTAAAATTCCTCCGTCGCATGAGGTAACTGTTCTCCAGAGCAAACAAGGTTTAAAGCCCAGACGGTGACAGACGGGGTTGGTATTGTGAAAATAAATAAAACATACTCGTGACTATCAGCGCCTATGACAGTCATAAACAGATAGCCAGACCCAATCTACAAGCTGCTACGTCTCTGTTAACCCCGCTCACACCGGGCTTTATTTGCGCTGCGTGTGTGTTTCTATACAGTAGTGCTAATGAACTTTGAGCCTGGTCTGTGATAGTAAAAACCCAGTCGGCGGCCGCATGAGTGTTGTTTTCTGCCCTTGATGATTGAGGCCAGTCACGGCGGGGACCTGAGTATCAGCTTTACAGCATCAGATACACGCCTCAGGACCCGCCATGCGCACACACACAGCGTGGGCACACATAAGTGTTGACCGCTGGCCACGCGTGCAGGGCGCGTCGTACAAAGTCCCATTCAGGGTGTTAATTAGGCTAACCTGAAGTTCAGCGACCGGCGGTTCATTACAGGAATAGCACTGAAGTCCTAGAGAGGACAGCTTAAAAATGGGTTCCGTGTGTGTGTGTGTGTGTGTGTGTGTGTGTGTGTGTGTGTGTGTGGGTCGATGCTACAGGGCACAGCCAGCACCAGCTACCACGGAAATTTCTATTTCAGTCTGTCAGCTCGATGGGGCCGCAGACAGTCAGACACCTCTGTGGCGTAGAGTGAGGGAGGGAGGGGAAAAGCGATAATGGATTTACTTTAGTGTGTGTTTCAAGGTGCCAGACAGCGTCTCTCACTCTCTCTCTCTCCGTCTCTCTCTCCCTCTCTCTCTCTGAAATAGGGCTACGCCAGAGCTTGAGCATTAAGCCAAGGCAGGCTTGTGTGAAAAAAAAAGAAAAAATACTCTCCCTCTTCCTTTTCATGCTTGGAGAGAGCTGCAGCATTAAGTGAGAGAGGCATCAGACTAGTGTGTATGTGTGTGTGTGTGTGTAAGAGATTGTGAGTCTAATGCACCGCCTCCACACAGCACAGCGCTCTGGCCCTGCATTATCCCAAATGCTGCTGCTGTGATTGGAGCGGTAATGTGGTTGCTAAGCAAATGCAGTTTTCTTGGACTAAATCGGAATGGGCATGACTGCTTCCTGGCTGGCTGGCTGGTGGGCCGGGCTTGGGCGCCGCCGCTGCTGCGTGCTGACATGACTCACGCACAGAGACCAACACACACGCACATGGCGGAGTTGTTTCACTGCAGCGCCAGACAGATTTCAGAAAGGATTATTAGAAGACAGGCGCTTACATTTGTCCACTGGGGGGGAAAAAAGGAGAAAAATCACAGTGGTCTGTCCGCCATGTGCCTGGTGGTTCTATTTCTCAGACCTCATTAATTGAGTCATTTCCTTTTTGTCATTTTACTTGATCCAAATGAATAAAAAAAAGCAGGGAGATGACTTCCACTCGCTGATATTTGACTTATTTTTAAGTACTTGTCACATTCCAATATCAGGGTGACAAACTGGTGACTAATAATGCAACTGCTGTGTGTGTTTGCAGGCTACTAGTTATTACTGCAGTATGCTGGAACACATCACACTTCAGTAGGAAACCTGTTTGATATTTCATGATTATGTATTTACGTAGTTCACATAGCTTTGAAGGGATAGTTATGATGTGTCTGTAGGAGCTACTTCTCCATTGTCAGTGTTTTACTTCCGTAGATGGCGTTCGGAGAGACAGGCAGGAGTACCAGCATCATATATATTTAATATATCTTCACATCTTTACCTTGCTGTAAGAGAGCCCTTTCCGAAAAGGGGAACCGAAGCTGTTATCTGTGCTTTATTTAAAGCCACGAGACTCCGTTGACATAAACAGCATTGATAAGTTTCATTAGAGACAAAAGTCTCTTCAAGAATTCAAGGTGAAACATTGTGAGCAAATGAAAACTGCTTTGTATAATCTTAAAGCAGCATTTGAAGATTCAGAAAAGATGTTCTGTATTGTACAGATAGTGTCACGTTTAGAAGTCTAGTCCAAGTCACTCTTTGCTCTCTGGTTGCCATTCAGCCCGCCAGCTACGGGCTCGTGTTTCCGGTAAGGTGAAATGGTATCTGGGGGTCAACTGTCCGTCAAAGAGCGAGATGGCGTTGCGAGGTCAGTCGAGTCCGGCGGGCGGGGGGGGTTCTTGAAGGTGGTTTTAATAAAAGCAGTAGCCTTAACTGTTAGCGGTCAGCATGACACATTCTTGTCAGGAGACCTTAAAGCTGGACGGGGCCAGCAATTAGCCCTTCCAGAAGTCAAGAGGTGGTGATGTGGAGGGCCCCAAGGTGCACGCAGGGATCCACTTTCAAACATGTTTGGAGTAGTAGTACTGTCCAAATATGTGTAAGGGATTGTGCGTGAGAGCAGGATGTCATCTGCTTTTAGCTTCTCACTGGGAGTGTCACATTTCCTCACTTTACGTCGAACCTACTCCACTGACTGCTGAGTACGTCTCACTCAGTGTAGACGGAGCAAACACCCAAAGCACCGCCCCTTTGGCAATAACTCGCCTTTTCAATACCAATGAAGTAATTCACATTCCATTTGCTTATTCAATTCATACACAACAGTGCACGTGGCTGACATGTGTGTGTTGTGTATGAACGCGTATATGCAAACTGAATTGTTGAGCTCCGGACCGCCACCGCTGTTTGTGCAACACTGAATGAAGTGGGGTCCTCAGTGCTGGTTTCGAAATGTCCATTCAAGAAGGGACATCAGAGACTGATCATATAAAAAGTAACATCCCAATAGTGCTGAAAAACGCATTGCTTACTAAAACAGTTTTAATAATCTAATCATTAGTCATTTTAAGAGCTCATCAAGGAAAAATAAGAAAAAGAAATCATAAATTCCAGTTTCACAAATGTATGAATTGGCTGTTTTCTTTCTCTTCTAAATGGAAACTATACAAGTTACAGATTTATCAATGAATCAATACGTTGGAAAAAATGATAAATTAGTTTGTAACAGAAGTATAGTATAAACTGCAGCGCTATGTTCTAAGAATTTGGGAAATCCTCTTGTTTGCTGTCTTACTGTGAGTCAGAGGAGGAGATAAGTTTAGTTTAGCTTCACACATAACCTGGAAACAGCTAGCATAGTTTTGTTAAAAAAATATTCTTACCAACAACTAGGGCTTCAGCTTGTTTGTCAGAATCTTTTCGATGCTAACGATCTGTTCTTGGACACAAATGTATTCAAGTCAAACTAAGCTAACATTGTTGGCTTGCCTACATACTAACAAGACATCAAAGGTGTTACATTCTGAATTCAGAGCACATCTATTGCCTCCAAACGGCTCTCAACATTGTGACGGCTAGTTAACGCTTTGAAATATTCAATGGTCACATTTATGGTATGCATTTTGAAATGATTGAGGCCTGATACCCGGTCTAATTTAATCTGACTCTAATCTGAAATGTTTGACTGTTCCTTTAAATGGTTCTTTGCAGCAGCACATAATGTAGTGCAGCCCTGCAGAAGTGTCCTCTGCTGCTGTATGGAACCCTTTCTGTTGAGAGTGTGTTAGCGAGGAAGGCCTCATGTGGGCCTGACCTGATTCCAGCCAAGCATCGCGTGCCTGACCAGAGCGTCTCTGTGTTCTCTCGCTCTTTCCCATCCATCCATCCATCCATCCATCCGTCCTCTCTCTCTCGCTCTCTCTCATCCATTCTTCTCTTGCTCTCTTTTTTTTCTCTCTCCTTTTTCCCTCCGCATTACAGTGTGCCTCATCGCCCATGCTGCACAGTTCACTTGAAAAAACTATTTTATGCATACACACACACACACACACACACACACACACACACACACACACACACACACACACACACACACACACACACACACACAACAGGGTCCCACAAGCTCCCAGCATGCCTACCTCATTGGAGCTGAACTGAACAATTTCACAGCGGCTTTACAGCAGACAGTTGCACTTGTCTGCCTCCACGCTGTTCAAAGAGACAGGAGAACAACTTTACATATCTTGGTCAAAATTAAGAAATAAACGGGAAAAACATCTTTTTAGATAACAAACTGCATACTATTTTCTCTTACATATAAATATCCTAGCAAGGGGAATATCCGAGCGTTCACTTATTTGTGAAATGTTTCCTGTTGGATGCAAAGCCATCATCACAGATGAGTCTTGAGGGTCCAGTTTAACCTGCCAACCTGCTGCTGGACGTATGCCAGCACGGAGCAGAGGGCGTCACTGGTTCGCCTTGTTTTCTGTTTTTTTACTGGCATTGGTGCGGGCCGTCCTGCAGGGCCAGTGGATTCTTCAGAACAAGGAAGCATGCACACACACACACACACACACACACACACACACACACACACACACACACACACACACACACACACACACACACACACACACACACACTGATGAAAAGCAGTTGCAGTTGTTCGCTTAGAAACTTACTAGTTTTCTGGCTTGCGAGGATGTAAAATACATATTCACACAAGTGGTTCCAAGTGGATTTGAATCAGATAAAAACATTGGTGTGATGCTCTATCAGTTATTGTACCAAGCTGCTAGTATACTCTGCCTCATTATAAACTCCATAGGGTTTAGGCAACCCTTACCCTCCCCTCCGTCTTTCAGAGGTTCTGTTGTCGGGAGGGATGATCCAAGGCCTGTCAACCCCAATTACCCAGATGTGGGTCTCTGCCTCTATCCCTCCCACTAATCCCACTTTCTCTCTGTCTCTCTCTTTCCTCTCCATTCTTCCGGTTGGGACACAAAAAGATGGCAGGTCGAGCAACGGCATTGTTTGAGAGTCTTATGTAAGGGTTATTAAGGAATATACAGTATGTGTACTATATAAACCCGCAGGGTTTTTTGGTCCTCACCTCATTTTTATTATGTTTCAAAACATAAATAGACCTATTAGAGGGCTATTTTCTGTGAATTAGGATATAGAGAAGATGGAAAATTGCATGAATACCCTCGGCGTTGTATTGTTTAGGGTTCTATGCAACCTTAAAGATTCAATTATGCTCATTAAAATGACTGGTGTCCATAAATGTCGCTGTTTTAAAACTGTACTTTCATGGAGATCGAAATGGCTTGGAATTGTATTATGGTCAGCTTTAAAGATGTTTTAAAACTGCATCCATCGGCAGCTTTAATTACAAATGTTGAAGTAGTATTAAAGACGTTGACAGACATGTCATAGTGCTTGCCTGAGTTTGTGCAGCGGCTGGTCAGGGAGGCGGATGTGTTTGAACTTTTCCATGAAGTTCTAATCTTTTGATTCAATTTTAACGCTATACCACGCTCGTCTCCTTTGAGTCGGCAGCAGCTTCCAACAGAGTCCAGTACCATCTCCAGTCCGGACTCGTCTTTATTCTCCAGAGGAGAAAAGAGAGAAAGGTCAGCAGCAGCAGCATCAGAAATAGAGCAGCGGCCGCCCTTCCTCCTGTGGGCATGCATGCCCCGCCGGAGGAGTGGACTGGTGCTCTCTGCAGTGTCAGAAACAACGCCATCTATCTTCTACTTCAGCGTCTTCAGAATGTAAACTGTTGCCCTTTTTGTGGGAGGCCCAACATGCATACTGGGGACCTACTTGTATGGGTTGACCTACTTCACAGAACATGAGTAAATTTGGTGTGTTGCACCTCTATGTGGTTCTTCTAAGCGGCCTTGCGAGGCCGGGCCATGCTGGTCACGGGGGAGAAAGGACAGGCTGCCACCATTGCTGCGTCTTTAAAAACTCTCTCCAAGCTGCTTTTCAGCTTACCAGCAGTGCAAACTAGGTAATCGCCCCTCAGCACGAAAGGGCTTATATACCAACTGCAAAGTACGCACAATTCATTTCCAGCGGCACCTCACCCTGCTCGCTACTTTAATCGGATTCTTGTTTTTGCTGTTTTGTTCTCACGGTTATGCGAGTGGGTGTTGTTGTTTACCACTCACTGTTGTTTGGATGCACAGCACTTATGCTTATGGTCGGTTAATATGAGAGTTGGAGTGTGTGATAGGCTGTGTGTGTGTGTGTGTGTGTGTGTGTGTGTGTGTGTGTTTGCGTGACTGATCACTTCAAGCCTTCTCAGCTTTTTCCTGGTGGCAGGTGGCACCAATATGGTGTTACAGTGCTGAGTGTAAACCAAAGATTCATAAGGAAGGGGAGAGAGAGGGGAAGAGACTAATGCAGAGTGAGGCGCAGGAAAAGTGCAATAAAGAAGATCACATTCAGTTTTGTAATGGTGTCATTTTTCATATATTGTATTTTTTATCAGCAACAACAATGGTTCATCTCTAATAAAGTGTCAGAAATTGTAAATGGGAGATAACATCTAAGTCAAAGTTTTTTTTTTTTTTTTTTTTTACCAATGTAAGGTACCAAGATTTGGTGCAACAACATATATCCACATCCCCCACATAGATCACTTCCATTTGGAAGAAGTGATGATGAAGGGGGTGGTGGTGGTGGTGGTGGTGGTGTTGGAGCAGAGCTGCACCCGGGGGTTTGTTTTGGCTCAGATATTGGTACAGCCATGGAAAGAGTTAGCCAATGAATAGTGGGGAGGCAGGCAACTTGTCAACCAATTGTCCTGCCAGAGCCAACAGGAGTTCTGCACAGGCTCAACCTCCTGGTCTGAAAAGTGAAGCCCAAGGCTTAAGTGTCTTAAACCTGCATTCTTTCCATCAGGGCCAACCCACATTGTTGTCAATGAGAAAATCTCACTTCTCACTTGATTTATTACCCTCCTTAACATCATGAACATGAGTTTATGGTCTCCATTGCTAGTTTCAAGTCTTCGGTACAGCCTGATTGATAAGCCATTTAGTAAATGATGGTCCTATTTAGGGTCAAATAGACGATTAAGATGGTTAACCTTTTTTCTTAAAAAAAAAAAGTTAACACTTTCACAGTGTGTTTTCACTTCATGCAGATTCATTTGAGAATTGTTTTGCCCCCAAAAAGTCTTGTTCAGTGTACAGTTGTACTTAGTTCCATCCCGTCGTATCACATCTACTTGCAAAAAACAAAATGCCGAACTCAAGGCTTAAAAACAGAACAACACAAAACAATGGGTGACATAGGTGACTACATCCACTTCTTGATACAGTCTATGGTTCTCCAACATCCCTCTGCGCTGTTTTGAAAGAATGCAAAATAATTCTGGTCATAACTTCCACAGAGCTAGTTACTTACAGCCAAATGCTATATCTACAATCATTAGCGTTTTATTAAAAGCCATAAAGTACAATCTTTATCACCGAACATTGATAGGATGCACTGATGGTAGAAGCATCAGACTTGGCCAGACCTATATGAGAAAAGATGTTGGCTTCCTCGTTCAATCATAGCTTTTCATTTGAGGCTACAATTGCTTGCAAGGGAAGAAGCTTCCTTGTATCTACCTGGTTTAGAGATTGGGATTGCATTGCAATCAGCAAGGGAAGAAAACACAGCCTTGTGTGATTTAAAAAAAAAAAAAAATCCTGGAAAAAGTGAGTTTAGTAGGGTTCTGGCAGATAACTTGTGTGCTCTGGTGACAACACCCCCTTCCTTTCAATGTTCCTTTTTCTGCTCATATGCTTCCCATCAGCCAGAATGATCTACATGACGTCAATATGTGTGTGTGCATGCATTGGGAATGGCAGAGAAACCAGTCCTGCCTTCCAGATGTGAGAGGAAAGGAGGGAAATGAGGAGAACAGGGGGGACAAAAAAGAGTGTGACAACACAAACAGACTATCGTCGACTCAAAGAATCGCCCTGGCTCCAGCCTGAGCATGTCTCGTGGTCAGTAGTGTTTGCCACGTTGGACATGGATCGCCTGTAACCTAAAAGAACAGACATCCTTGAAGCCAGATCACATGTTACCCAACAGAAGGGCCTAGAACCACCCTCAAACTACAGTTTCCTCGTTTGCTCACTTTGGAGAGGAATCCGTTTAGTAAACGCTGCTATTAGTTGTTGTTTTTTCCTCGATGTACCCTTGGCCTTGAATATTCTGGCCTCCACACCTCCTCTTCTCAGAAGCCACAACAGCTTGTTTCTGAGGTCCTCAGTTCTAACCTCCCAGCCCTACCCAAGAGGAAGGTACTGCTGTTAGCTGCTCTGGCTGCATCCCAAACTTTCTGTTGGGCCGTTATTCAACCTGACCCCTTTCTGACCTGACCCCGGGCTCTCTGGCTGTTAAAACTACCGACGTAAAGAAGGGCTGTGACTTCTGGTCATTAAAGGACATTTGGCGCAATTAAGCCTTTAAGTGTCCCTCCCTTGATTACTTCTCAAGATAGTGTTTGTAGAGTGAGCCTGCGTTTCTAAAGGCCAGACGCAATCGCCACCCAGCACCTCCCCCTTTCCTTTTTGTTCTATTTTTACAGTGGTCCAGACCATAAAGTCAGTCAAGAGGTGGCTTTGGCTGTTTCGCGGTGAGGTCACAAAGGGTCGTGAACCTTCTGTGACACCTAGAGATGAGCCTTCTTAGACAAGTCTGTGTCAAATACACTTTTTTTATCAGTTGGCGTCGTTAAGGCTCCTAAGAGGGTACATAGTTCTCTATTATTACATAACTGCAGGGCTAAATGTAGAACGACCGTCTCCTCTAATTGCAGCAAAAGCCGAGCAAAGGGTACGGTGAGAATCCCAGGGTTCCTCCTCATAAACGGAGGATCTCTACACAGCGCCACCATTTTACCCTCATCCCGTGAACTCCCCACAATCTGACCTCCTCAGGTGACTTGACCTGAGTGGCGTGTCTCGTTGGTTGGAGCCTTGTTGTCTTAGATGCCAGGTTTATATGGCTTCAGGGTCAACTGGTCACTGTTTTACAGGGGTGGAGGCTAGTTCACAGGCAGCCCAGGCCCCTCTCATGCCATCTGGTAGCCATAAAGTCAGCCCAGTAAGCCTGACTTTTGTACTGTTTAATGGGGCTCTCTGGGGGTGAGTTTAGGTGGGAGAAGACATACGGCTTCTGTTTTGCCTCTTGCCCCTCACTTGAGGTCTGCAGTTTGATTCCTCCTGAGAACATGATAAGGTCAGAAGTTTTGCCTGTGGCATCCTTTTGATGTGTTCCAGCTTAGGGCTTCTGGACTTTTTTTTTCCTTTTTGTACTTATGATGGAGGGTATGATACTGGAGCAGGAAGCACTGAGAGTTGCAACAACTGTGTCAGTGGGTTGTCATCACGAGCTGCAACTGACCTAAGCATCTTGACAAATGTAGTAACCTGCCAAAGGCCGGCCCTTCTTCATCATTTATTGATTCCTTGCAGCAAAAGGCTCGCTGAAGGTAACATGGAGGATGTTGCCGCAGTATTCAATACGCATCCAGTTTCAAAACAGCTGACGACAGAAAAAAAAACTGCTTCACGAGACTTAAAATAGATAACATGCAGAAACGGCTGCCGACTCGCATCTTCTTCCGCTTTTCTGACACTCCGGCCGGCCTTCTACACCAGTCTGAGTGACATCACTTTCACGGGCGGCGAGGCCCCGCAGACATGTCAGATAAGAGAGTGAGAAAGGAAACATGTGAGCATTCTCAGCGCCACCAGAACGAGGCGAGACAGAGAAGAAGAGAAAAAAAGCTGGTCACAGATAAATGAAATGGTTCCCCAGTCCGACGAGTAACCTTGAGCACAAACCACGGAAAGATTCCTTCAAGAAGAGATGAAATGCTTCTCAGAGCACATTTTTGTCCTGCAGCTTAAAATTCAAAAGTACTCCAAACAGAACACATTTGACTTGTCAGAATTGATAATGTTCCTGCAGAGGAGCTGACAGCAGTTAGCGGCCCGCTAAAGAGGGAGGCCCAGGGTGAAAAAGAGTGCTCCAAGACAGTACTTTTGTCCCAATTACAGCTAATCCCTTTAGTTGCAGAGAAAGTGGGGACCCCCCGCTAGCTCTCTCTGACTACATCTGTGTGGAGAGGAAAGCTAAGCAAATGAGGGGGGAGGCAAAACTTTGCCAAGACCCCCCCATCCACCCCCTCCAGAGAAGAAAAGTCAAGAACTATGATCAGTCTTTTGTCTTTGCGATTCATTTGCCTTTTCAGATGAAATCGTACCACTTTTTTTTTTAGCCAAAGCTTGAAATATGTTAAGTGGAGAGACATTAGCCAGACCAATCCTGTTATGAGCTTCAGCCCAGGGGAAGGGAGGGGGAGGGGGGCTTCAGGGGGAGGGTGCAATCTTCTTAAGTGATTAATCACCATGTGAAAGTGAAACCTACTGAGGGATTTTCTTCCACCTCAAAATTTCAGCTACCCTCATGTGCTATTGTTTCTTTATTCAAAACAAATTTCTTGTCAAACCTCCTGAAAAGTAGTTTTGCAATGTAAAGAAAAGTCTTCCGCAAGAACCACTGAAAGGTGTGCAGACTTTTCAACTGAATTGTTAAATCAGAACTTTTAATAGTTAGTTGCTGTCCACCTTTTCCAAAAGGATCCAAACCAGAGAGCTTTTTTTTTTGGAAAGCACTGCAAGAGAAAAGATGCATTTTTAACAGAAGCTGACTTTGCGTTGACAAAGCCTCGTCATTAACACAGGAATAGTGGTTTGTCAACTGGCATCATTATGCAAACTGTGGGGTTGCAGGAGACGGCATTTAGCGGGGCCTGGGTGTGAACAACAAACAGCCTTATTACCTCATTAGGTGGTGCATTGAAGGAAAGGGCACTTTTTTTTTTTTTGCTGCCTGCAGGCCTCGGGCTAAGCGCTGAGAGAGGGATGTCAGCGGGGCTCTGTGAGACAGGAATCCAGGAAAAAAAAAATGAAACGAAGAATCGGGGAATTTTGCGCTGGGGGGTCACCACCTCTGCACAGAGAGGATGGAGTCACGGCCAATTCAGTCCTGGGTATTGTGTTTCGTATGTTAGCAGCTAATCTGTGTGGGTGTTTGCACTATGTGTGCATGATTAATCAGTAGTGCTCACAGTGGTGTAGTGTGTGGGTTCTGTTTGTGTGTTCTTGGCAGGGGGTTTACAGGCCTGATAACACAACCAGTACTGATATTATTGGACATGAAGCAGGCGTGCTAGGGTTTAACCCCGCGTCTCAAACGCTCGGTGTAGGACTCATTCATGTGAACGTCAGCACGAAAATAAGCTGCTAAAAACAAATGTGTCCGTGAGTTACAGACGGCTTTTTCCCCAGTGTAAGTCTATGGGGAAAAGTGGTTTTTTTTGGCATCAAGTGACGGACGTGGAAGTAGTATTTCCACCGTTTGGCCTCTATGTGAAATTGGCTTCAAAGCTTCTCCTGGGGATAGCTTAGGCCTCTGCATGTTGTCGCATTAAGAGATGGAGGGAAGGTCATTTGAGACATCGGTGCTGTAAACACACACCACCATCTCCTCCTTCTCCCCCCCCGGTCCTGTACCCCGAACCCCCGTACCCACACAGCCCCACAACCCCATACCTCGCTACCTCCTTGCCTTTTATAGGAAGAGATGGGGCAGCGGGGCCTTTTTTATGAGCAGTGCTCACAAAGCAATTACTGTGCTTTAATGAGGCTGTCTGGAATTTCACAGGCCCCCTCTGCCCGTGTCACTTAAGCCAAGTGCAGGAAAAATATGAAACCACTACTGAGCGAGGCAGCCGCCCGTCTTGAGACGGGAGAAGGAAAAAGGGGGAGAAAAGAAAAATCCGTTCACATGTGCATTGTGTGCACTGATTAACAAAGACTCAAATAAACCACCTCCTACATTGAATTCACCGTCTAACATAGAGAACTCATAACTCATGACATACTTACATATGGTATTTTGATTGCTTTATACAAGAAGCTCTTAAATGGTCTCACATTGGGGCCCCGGACCTGAAGAGGCCCCATACATATGTACATGTGTCTACATTTTCTGTGGGGAAACACAAATGACGAGAGGGAAACTAATGATGAGAGCAGTAACTCTTACACATGCTCTAATGAGGAAAATAACAATTAAAGTGAAATTAAGCTATTCCTCATGTAGTTGGAACCCCCTAAATGACCACTTTGTGAAGCAAGGCTTTATTGTGCAATTAGTCTGCTATGATTTTATGCTGAACGCCTGAAGACTAACTTTTCTCTTCTTTTTTTTTTTCCTTTCCATGGCTCTGTGGTGTGTTCCTGCTACTGTTTTCCATCTACAGGTGAGTGTCATTATCTGTAGTTCTTCATACTTTCTATCCCAGGACCGTGTTCTCTTTTGTTTCCATAGCTTCAGTCATAACACCATGTTAGATGTGTCAGGGGCCGTCCATTTTCACTTTGATCACACACTACTCATGCTTTCAGAAACACTGCATCTTTTCACAACTACAATATCTTCCACTGGAGCTTCAGTAAAACACACACACACACACACACACACACACACACACACACACACACACACACACACACACACACACACACACACACACACACACACACACACAGGTTAGTCATGTTACATGCAGCAGCTAATGTCGCCCACATGCAAACCTGCGTTCAGGCTTTGTAAACTGCCTGGTAGTTGCAGGAGGGAGGAGCTGCAGTGTGGGGAGGTGGTGGAGGGGAAGGGTGCGGTAGTGAAACCCCCAGCGCAGACCGACATGGGTTTAACCAAAATGGCCGCCCACCACAGGCCTCAGTGAGATGGAGTAGGGTGTAACCACATGCTTCTGCTACGTTCCACGTAGCAGCGGTGCACACTGCAACCTACAAATTGTCAGCCAGGCTTTGCTTTGTTCAACCCCATGTCTTACAACTTTTTGACACAACTTTCAGTTTGTATCAAACTGCTCGTTAGGGCGTCACAAAGCCGCAGAGCTTAGCAGAGAGCAAGTTCAAGAACAACACTGTACTTTGCTACTGCTACATTATTCTCCATTTAAGCTACCACTGAACATCCCTGTTAAAAAAACTATACTATCCATCTCTTTAACTATTAGATCACAGTCTAATTTCCCTCTGACCTTGGAAACAGTAGTTTGACAAAGAAAAAAATCGTCAGGTCCACATAAAGGGTTTTTTTCAGAGCTTTAACTCACCCTCTTCCTCAGCAGAGGGAGTTTAATCGTTAGCAAATTCACTTCCATCCACTGGTGCGGCAGAGGCTGAGATGTTCAGAATTTGTCTTCGATATGGCTCTGCAAAAGTAGATCCTAGGGATGTCAATAAAACGTAACACATCATGGTAACGTTTTTTAACGTCCCCAGTACTACAGGACCAAGAAACAAGTACCGTCATGTTTTGAGAATTTTGGCAGCGAATTATTGGTTCTCTCGACATCCCTATTAGATCCTACGTTACCCATAATGCAACGGCAAGTACTACACACTGATCTTAATGTGCTCCTTTAACATGGATGTGAGGACATGGGGATGGTCACATAGTGTACAGTGGACACAGTTTACACGGTCTACATTTAGTTTAATTAAGTTCAGATACTTTAACCTAAGAGGAAAAATCTGTCTGTTTCTCTTCTGCTGCAGTGGACTTCTAATAGATTTGTCTTTGGGAGGAGGTTGCTAAAGTCACCTCCTCTGCACTGGAGCACTTAATATTAACTGTCCTTAAAGGTTGTATTCCTGTTTCTGCACCAAACAAGAGGTGGATGTTCTTCTCTGCTGCGGGACGCCTTCTCTCAGAACAATGGCCCAGTCGTCCACCTCTGGGGAATAATGCATCAGCTCATTTGTGGGAGGGAGATGACCTGGGGGGGGAGGGGGAAGAGGGCATCCAGGTCAAGGGTCAGGGTGGCTCCATGTGTGTGTGGCGTAGCAAGGTCTACATCCTCCTCTCCGGTATGCAAATGTCTTCTGATAGCGTGGCTGCCGCACCCTGAGGACTTCCAGGGGGGTGGGGGACAGGGTTAGAGGTCATGGCCTCCGCTAAGGACAACAGGACCAGAGAGAGAGGGATGAGGTTCCGTTGAGAAATTAGCGACAACCAGCTCAACACTATATATATGCTTGTCATCTGTGAGCGTCCCAACTAACGTGCATTGAACATCAACCTTTTCATAGAACAATGAAAAATCAAAAGCTGTAGTAGCTTCTTAGAACAGTAAAATGGCCTTTACACACTGGGGGCATGAGAAATACACAACACGAACATGCAGAGTACCTACCCGCAAATATTCAATTTCTAGGGCTTTTATTGTGAAGGTAAGAATGTAAGAGTGGATCTGGTCTGCGCTGCCTTTGTCAAGGTTGGAATGAGCAATAAAGTTCCCAGCAACTTCACTCCCTTTGCATGGTGCGATTGCTCACAAAAAATTGACCCTGTTCTGAGAAAGATTTGGTCTTCCAAAAATTGACCCTGTTCTGAGAAAGACTTGGTCTTGCAGAAATTGACCCTGTTCTGAGAAAGACTTGGTCTTGCAGTGTGCTATTGCCAACAAACTCAATGTAATAATAATGAGCACACACAGTGACACGCAAAAAAGGCAGCCAATCATATGACAATGGGGACCAGCTGCAGGCCAACTGGGCAGTATTGTGTTTTGGGGAGCAACAAGCTTTTTTGTAAATTTTGTTTAAAGTTCGAGTTGACGAGCCATGACCCAAACCAGATGCAAGACTTTGTTTGGACTGCAAAACCACCATTTTGTTTGTATTCACATGCACCAAAGTTAGATTCTGTTTTGTCTACACTTAGTGCAAAGTAGAAGAAAGTCACTCTTGGAGTCTGAAAACACCAACCAAAAGCTGTCCACATCTGCAGGCTGTAGGCCCAGTCTGGACAAGATCAAGCATGATACGAAACGTCGCATTTATCACAACTTCATATATTCGTGACTTCAAGTCAAATTTCATCAAATTCTGTAAAACCACGGGAACCTCCATCAGACAGCGGGTGATTGGGTTTGGCTTCTGCTGTGTGCCGTGTTTCCATTTCACCTTGTCACGGCTGACGCTCCAACCGACACACACCGAAGCAGAAAGAGGTGAAGAGAAACGGAGGAAGGGAGAGACAGAGAACACAGGAAAAGAAACTGTGAGTGTGTGTTTGTGTGTGTGTGTGTGCTTGCATGTGTGTGGCGGGCGGCACGCCCTTGCAGGTTTCTCTATCACTCAGCTTCCATTAATTTTTAATTGCTTCCTCCGCATGGCACACAGCTCCACTTTTCACTCAGTGAGCAGAAACGAGGAGGAAGGACTCCCCGGCAGAGGAGAGGGGAAGGAGAGATGGAGAGGGTGTGGGAGGAGGGAGAAGGGACGGAGTGAGATGGAGGGAGAAGTAGGAGAGGTAAGGACAGAGAGGGGAAATAAAAAGTAAGGCAGTGGTGGAGAAAACTGCTTCCATAAGCCAGATTTGGCTGGACCCTCCACCAGAACCTCCTTTACTAACCTCCTTTCACTTTCCCCATTTTCTCCTTCCCATCCTCCCTTACATCTTTCTTTCCTCTCTCCGTATTCACCGTCCCCCAACCTTTTCTCTCAACCACTGTAGTACAGCCAGCACTCTGCTTTATCATTGTTGAATAAATGAAAAGGAGAGGAAGCCCAGAGCCTTTGATGGAAAAACAGTGGAGTTTCAGCACACTCAACACTACCACCATCTCCCTCCATTCACTCCCCCACCCTTCCAGCCTCCCCACCTTCTCTCTCTCTCTCTCTCTCTAAATTAAACATCAAAGGGACAGCCCTCCACTAGGTGCTCTTGCTCGCCCACTCCGCCAGCGATGCCATGGTGCATTTTCCTTGTTTGAAAGTCGCGGAACGTATTTCACACCTAATCTAACCCTCTTCTGCCTCTGCTGCCTTCTGTTGCTGCTGGAGTGCTCTCTTGAGTTTTTGAGTGTGTGAGTTGTGGAAGGTGGGAGTGGGGGCTGGTGAGGCTTGGAGGTACAAGTGGAGAGAAAGAACACATCAGGGTGAAACAGCTGATTGATATTTTTGTTCCGAGATTTTATGTTTTAATGCAGCTTCAAATGGTCAGTTCAGCGTATTTTCGGATCAGGGCCAACATTTTGGACACTCAAGATTGATTTTCGGTTGGTCATTGACCATTTGTTAAAAGTGTAGTAAAAGTGATACTCTCACATGTTTTTTTACTTGTAATTTGGTGAATCTGATGCTGAGTGTATAGACTCTATGTTTGAAGGAGCCTTGCTTTGTTTTCTTGTTATAGGAAAAGCCTGTTCCTCTGTTGTTCATTTTAATTTTGGGGTTCCTCAAGGATCCATTCTTGGGACACTGTTGTTTTCTCAGCAATGCTTCCTTCGGGTCATTCAAAATGCTGTTATGCTCCGTATTTATTTTAAAATGTTACTGTTACCTTTTAAAGCATTTAAGGTGCTTGCTCCAAATTAAACAAGGGTTTTTTGACTCACTATGTGCCTGGACGTTCCCTTAGATTGGTGGATGGGGTTCTGGTTGTTGTTCCTAGATCCCAGCGACCAGGACTTTGTTGTTAGAGCCCCCGAACACTGCCAATTATCGAGATCAAACAGGCTACATCATTAGCATCTTTTAAATCCCTTCTTTAAACATTCTTTTGTAGGAAGGGGTTTATTAATATTCAATATGTTGCTGGGTTTTATCATCCATCTCCTGCTATTTTATATCTTTAAAAAAATATATGTCTTATGCTTTATGACCCCCTCTGTTTGATTTTTTTATTCTTGTGTATGTTTAAGCACATTCATTGTTCCGCAAAAAGTGCCGCATGAATGAAATATATTACTATCATTATTTTGAGCTCAGATGTATGCATCCTTGATCAATCAACACTCTCCCAAGATTTTGCTACTCCAGTCTTACTTCTGCTTCTGGTGGTGAATGTTAGCAAACTTTAGATAGTTATTTCTATGCAACTGACATTACTCACTTCATTATTTCCTGCTTGTGGTTCCATTCCACTTGCTCTCAGTTAGGTCAATGACTCAAAAGAGTCTAGGGGGATCCAATGAGCCAATATCCTGTAATTGCCACTTTTGACTACAGTGGCCACTGTTCAGCAAACAGTGCATAGTCCAAACTGAAGAATGTCAGCGTCTGTGGTCCAAATGAGAGGGATTATTTTTCCATTATGAGGGGAAATTACTATTTTAAACTACATGTGCACGTTTCTTCATATACTTACTATGATTATTGCCACATTGGAAGGTACTGATAACTACAGCAACATTTCTCCTACCTACGATTTCAATCCCAAAATAAAAGTGTCAATTTTGAGTCACAAGAGGAGAAGTAGAGTGGAGAGGATAAAAGAAAGACATTGGGAGGGAGGTGGAGAAGGAGAGAGACTGCTGGCTCCTTGCCATGCCCTCTCAGTGTGACCTTCCTCGTAAATAGCACATACGACTCCCCCCCCTCCCTCGTTCCGATGGGAGGAAGATAGAGAAAGCTGAGACAGATTTAAGCTCCGTAACAAGCCCCCATTTTATTTCTGCCAGTCTCGCTTTTTTATTACAAGTAAGCCAGGTGTAGCAGACCCTCATAAACATGAGCCGCCAGCAGACTGTACAGACATCCTGACCCCCCTCATTGATCCTGTTTTATGTTGAAGTTAAAAAGATGGAGAAGAGGACGCAAGGAATAAACTTGGTTTATCAAAATGACACAAAAACGACCCAAGACAGAAGTTTCTCACAAAGGACAGCGCACACGGTGACCTTTTTCTCAAGCGCTGATTAAAATATATGACATAACTAAGGTCACAAGACCGAGGAAGTCTTCTAGAGCTCATTTGACTGTTAAATAGAGCAGTGTTGCAATTAACTATTCCATAAATTGGTTTGCCAAATTAAATTGCCGGAGTGTGACATCAAGTCTCTATGGAGACGGGGCCGATCCCTCCACTTGACTCCATGCTGCAACACGGATGTAGGACAAACAGATGTAGATTTGTATAGGTTGAAACCAAAGAACCGGAATCAAGTCAAGGTCCTGCTCACAAAACGTATTGCCACCGTTAATACAGGCATCACTGCTCGTATAATTACACACCAATATAACTTGTTACTACAGGAACTGCAGCCAAGACTGTCGGAGTTGATTCTGCGGCGAGAACAAAGTGGAGGAAGGTGGTGAAAATGAGCAAACGCTCTGTAGGTTTCCTCGTTTTTCTCTCTCCGTCCCTCTGCTCCCTCTCTGTCACTTGGACGCCGTCATCGCCGGCCGAGGCAGATGGCACGTGGATTGTTAAAAAGGGCAGCGCCCACCAATCCTTGCCCACCAACCCGGCAGCACCCACCTGGGTTCCACCTGCTCCTCTTGTCTGTTTGACCCTCTTGCCAGTATTGCACACCCTAAAGACCACATGGCTTAAAAAAAAATAATAACTGCGAGGAGAAAGAAGAAGATCTTACACTCGTTTTCTATTTTTGGGCTCCACTAACACCATTGTGCCTCCTCTTCTCTCAGTCTGCTGTTCTAATTCGAAACAATGAAAGTTAGAAACACCCAACACAAAAACATAAAAATTCTCCAATTGTTGCAAAGTAAGTCGTGCTTGAAAAATAAAAACAATCTGCACTGTCTGCATGGACCCCTGAACATGTCCAGTGGTTGCTGCAGCTGTCTTTGCTGCACGCTTCACGCATGCACTATGCAGCAATAGGAGACTTAAAGGGTGACCTATATACAGTAGCTAGCTATAGATGTGCCTGTTGTCTCTGAGTCACCCACCGTCTCCCTCCAAGGCTTCGCCATCCAGTCTCGGCCCTATAGTGGAAGCTGGGCTCTTCTATATAGTCAGACATACACTCAACATAATATCAGCTCTCTACATGGAGCATCTCCAGGATATAGGGGTTTGTGTTTTAAGATGCATTCACACCATAGAAGATTTGCTGAGTGACTTAAAGGCCCGTACAGGTGATGTTGTTTGTCTTAGCCCTTAAATTACAAATCAACTTTAACTTTGCATTTGTTCAAATGCTTGGAATTGACAATTGTGACATTTTTCACAGCCACATGATTTTAGGGAAGAGGTCGATGTGGATGCATGGGTCGGATGGGTTGAGGCATGTGCCTTTGCAGGAAAGACCTCCTTGGTGATTTTAGGAAGTTGGAGAAAACATGGAGGGGCCAGGCTGATTGTATTATCAGCTAAGGAGCTTGTTTAAACTGAAGTTGGGTTGGTCATCCTCCCTCCAAGTACACAGGAAGTATTTCCATACATACTCCTCATTAATATTAATCTCAAGCTCTTCACTGGTCCATGGTCAATGTGAAGTGTGCATGCTAGTCACGCATGTTACAAATATCATTAACAGAGTTGGTTGCAGGGCATAACATGACTTTAATGTCCTCTCAAGTGCTATCCCCAGTTAGATTTTTTTACTAGGGGAGTGTGGATTACCTCAGTGTGGGCCTTGAATAAGGCTGCTTGTTCCAAAACAGATGTGGTGTGTTGCGCGGCGCTCTAGCAGAGAGAATGAGCTCATTGTTTACAGTTGAACCTGGTGCTAATTTTTTCTGAAACGCTAACAGCTGCCTAACTGCACCACCAGCCAGCTTTAATATCGCCCCCACCCGCCACTGGCCTCTGTGTGTGTGTGTTTGCTCTGGCAGACTCCAAAAGACCAACTAGGCGCCTGATGATTGCCACCCTCTCCACTCAAAGCACCATCAGCTCCATCCCAGTGCACTCCCCAAATCTAATCTACGCAATGAAATCGATAGGAGTCACTGCTAACTATGGCCAGTGCAGACTCGCCAGTGTTGGGTTGCCTACTTAAGCCCCCCAGTGCCTGGGAGGGATCACGTTGGGGGACTTCGTCCAACACACACACACACACACACACTAACTCACTTTCGCATCTAACTGCCTTTGCACAAACCGAGGTTCAGTGCATGTGGTCACATGCTGGCTGCAAGCAAAGCGACAAATATGGAGTGAGTTTGCAGTGGGATCACAGTGGCCGATAGGCCTCTGACGCAGCTTCTTTGATACCGTCACAATCACTAGCACTTGTCCAATCCTTATCTCAGCAGCACTGTTCCACACACTGCATGTGTCGACATTTTTCATGACTAATCCATTTAAATAACTAAGAGCTATTGGCTTTGCAGGGGAGTGAACATAAAACTAGACAAATGGAGGCATGAAGCCAGTTGTGGGATGATAGTTGTACTCCCCCTAATTGACTTAAGTGCCCTTATTAGTCTTGGGCCATTAGCACCTCAGCTTCCTTCTAATTCACCACATCTATTTGCAGTCCGTAGCGCTTATCTGCTGTTGTGAGCACGCTTGCCTGTTACATTTTTCTGCCCCACGCAGGTAAACTTTGGCCTTGTAATAATTAATTCTCTGTGAAGTTCAAACCGGTACGATGTCTCACCTTGGCAGCAGCGGTGAGACGTGTGATTGCCATCCTTTAAATGTGTTTTTTATCGCCCCGTAGAGCCGCTAGGGAGGGGCTGGGCCCTTGTTTGTGGCGAGCAGCCGAGCTAAAGACAGTTTGATGTTGATTTAACCGCACTTAAGCCCACGGGCAGCTTCCTGCCTGGCTCAGCTCTTGTTACATTTGTTATTTTTCTTCAGGGTTTCTTCTCCCTCCCCCTTTTCTCCTTTCGTTTTGATATTTTCTGTCCTCTTACTTTCTCATTTCTGTTTTGGAACTGTAGTGTCCTGTCCACATGACAGGACAAAATAAAAAGGAATGGGGAAGTTTCCTCTGTTTGCTACCACATCGGCTACAACTTTTCCCCCCCTCCGTAAATATATTCTTTTCAGCGTGTACATGAAAGGCTTATCGTCACATGTTGTCTTGGGGAAGACAAAATGATAAGGCAGTACAATGAAGAAAAAAAAGTGAGTTTGGGAGAGCGGCAGAGAGGAAATAGGGAGACCTCTCTGGGAAGGAAAGCTTGTGGAAAATCTCCAGGTCTGCCAGTTCCAACTGGTACATTCTGAACTCTGCTCAGAACATTTATTTCCCTCGGCCTCGAAGAGAAAGACAGATGTTCTGTCTTCTGCTCTCCAACTTTCCTCTCTGTTCACGACCTATCGAGGTGTCCCAGTGGGCAGATTAGCCCCCAAGCTTGAATTTTTGGCGCCATTGCTGCAGCTTCCAGGCCTTATGTCAAAACTGAACAAAAGAGGTCAAGAACAGTTTGCACAAGAAACCATTAAAAAAACTAAAAAGGCTGTTTGCTAAAGTGCACAATGGTAGCAAAAGCCAGAGCCAAAAGTAATGCCCAGTTTGGTTAGATCTAAATGCATTGGTTCTTTAAGTGTACCCCTTCACGAGGTTGGTTAAGCTTGTGTTGTCTGTGAAGTCTTCCATTGTGTCACCAACATGAGCATTAGCATTTGCACCCGCAGCAGGCCAGCCAAGTCTGCAGCGCCGATAAAGCCTCACTGAGAGAGGAGACTGCTCGGCAACACACATACAAACGTGACAAAAAGTCACACAGTACTGTGCCTAGCTGATAAAACGGAGATTACAGCCAGGGAGCTTTATCTGCACTTTCTCAGCATTGAAACAACGGCCTGCAAATTCAATCTTTGATTGGGAGAGGAATTTTCTTTTTTCTTTTGAGGAAACGGATGAAAGTTCCACAGCGCAGTAACAAGACAGACTGTGATAAATCTGTCTGGGAATCTGGTCTCCTCGGCCTCAGACGTAACCAATGAGCATGATGTGAGATTGGAGTGAGTTGAGTGGAGGAGGAGGTGGGGGAGGAGGTGGGGGAGGCGTTACATAGTTTACCAAATGCAATTATGTAACCACTGTGTCATGGTTGCGGAGGATGGGGAGAAGGGCAGGGTGGGAGGCGTCTGGACAGAGAAAAGACCTTGGATCAGCGAGGAGTGTGCAGCCTAGTATGACACACTCTTAGTGAGTCCACGTCTGATGTGTGTATTACAATGGAATGGAAAGTATCAGCTAAAGCTTTCATAGTAAATGATAGTAGCCGGAGGGTCTTTGTCACAGTTTAAAGTGACAGGGACAGACAGAACAAAGGGATGGCACATGAGCAATCAAGGTTAAAGGACATGCAAAGGGAGACGGTAACAGACAGCTGACAGAGTCCAGAGACAGCTGATAGAGGGAGTCTGTGTCTTCTTCTGCTGGACTCCGTCTCTCTGGCTCTTGTCTGTGTGTCACGTACACTTTTCCTAGAGCCGCCGTCGGTGCTTTGCCCTCCCTCCCCTTTCCCTTTCTCGTCTCCTTCTCTCACAGTCCAGATATCCCATAGGGCTGTGGGGTTGAGGGAAACAGGGCTGATTGTCCAAAGCAACAGGCGGCTGGCCGATTGGCCTGGCGCTGGCAAGTGTCAGCTGACAAGGACGCGGTGTGTGTGTGTGTGTGTGTGTGTGTGTGTGTGTGTGTGTGTGTGTGTGTGTGTGTGTGTGTGTGTGTGTGTGTGTGTGTGTGTGTGTGTGTGTGTGTGTGTGTTTGTACTTGATGCATGCCCCTCCCCTGATAAATGTGTGCATTTGGGAAAAAGAAAATAATTCTTTTTAATACTCTGCATTCAGAGTGTAAGTTGCAGGACCTTCCCCCAAAAGCCCAGGAAGTTGCAGTGAGTACTTTAAATGTTCTAGAGTTTCCAGAGTTCTTTCTAGGCCTTTATTTTCAACATGCAATAATATGTTTCTTTACCGACTTTAGTACATCCTGCCTAGTGACCAGTAGCAACTTATTCTGTTTGTTAGTTGTTTGGCAGTCCACTCATCAGTGCCAGAACTTTTAAGAACAACCCCCAGATTTATATTTCCAAAAAGCCATAATTTGTCAAGAGTTGTTTCTTCCATTTTGTTTTCAAATTGGTCTTAAATTCAATCCAATCTTGCATTTATGAGGTCTTAAAAAGTCTTACAATTGGCTTTGGGAAACCTGCAGCTACAAAGCCTTTGGCAGCTTACATTAATCTTCAATAACTTGATGGTTACACTAGCATCACTGTGTGTGCTACCCCACTTGCAGTGAGAAGGAGACGCAGGCAGAGAGCCTCTTCTGTCTTTGTTTGTGTTCCACAGAAACTCACTGGTTTGTGTGGGTTTCATTGAACAGTTTGCATCTTAGCAAACTGCTTGGAAGTCAGCCCTCCCTTGCTTCTCTGGCCAGGAAACGCCAAACGTCTGAGATTCGTCATTTGTTCCATCTGGCAGACCCAGTGGAGGGGCCGAGGGCTTACATAACTAAAACAAATATCCGACATTTTAGGGGATTACATCATAAGAATGGGATCAAACTGGTAAGTTATTAGTTGCGTGTGTCTACTGGGGAGGTGCAGCGCTGCGGTTTTATTGCAAGACAAAAGATTCGTACAAAATCACTCCGTGGGATGACTTGGTGACGAGTAGAATCCTCACATTGCATCATAAATATTGCCATACATGATACTGTCATCAATGACAATGTACCTTAAATAACTAATACTGCAGAACTCTAATGAGGATGTTATTGTGTTGTTCTGGCTTATTATCACATTTGTGGGTTTGGTCATGTTTCGGAAGCATTTGTATGTTTTCTGGATTATCATTCTTGCACGTTCAAATGATCATCGGCTTCAGCGGGCGACTTGCCGAATGACGTCCGTGTTCAAAACTTTGTTCAAGCCTCCCCCCACCCACCCCACCCCCACCTTGTGCTGCTGGAACTGCTCTAAAAGAAGGCGCGAGTGCCTCAAGGAGACGGAGGGGGAAAAGAAAAGAGGGCTTTCGCACACACACACACACACACACACACGACTCAGTGATGGATTTTATTTGGTCTCTGTTTGCTGAGCCTGAGCTTGGCTGTGTTGGTCTGTTATGTCGGTTTCTATGGTGAAAAACACAGGCCATGCCAGACTTGACTAGTACAAGGAATAAAAAAAATAAAAAAACATGTGCAGGGACGGGGAAGTGGTGGGGGTTTGGGGGGGAACAAGGGAAACTCAACTCCAAGAATTCGGAGGGTGTGGAACCACAGTGAGCAAGACAGAAAGAAGGAAGGGAAGTGTATGTGCGGTAAACCCAAACACTGAAGCAAAGACAGAGAAGCAACTGACTCAACAGTCAGTGTAGGAACTGAGTCAAATAGAAAAGAAATGTCAGTTTCAGATGTTCTGAAAGAACACATGGATACTGAATATGCAATGACTTAAAACAAAGACAATGCTTTACAGCTGACCAAGCTGATCAATTATCAGAATAGTTGTTCTCCTCACACCGACCCCCTCTGCCATAGTTCCAACCTCAATGATGTGTCTGCAGCACATTGATGGAAAGCTTACAGCTTCAGGCAGATCTGGTGAGGGGTTCAGTTCAGTTAACAGTGCTAAGCCCTCATTTCAGCATGAACAGAGCTGTTGCTTATTCATGCTGTTTCCTCTCTATGAATGAAAGATGAGGTGCATTAGCGCATGCTGACCTGTGATTGATAGTGTGTGTCTGACTGTGTGCGTGCGTGTGCGTGTGTGTGTGTGTGAGTGAGAGATGAGGTATGTTAGCAGTGTCAGAGCCCGATTTATGGGGTGCATTTTATTTAACAGATTGAAGTGAGTGAAAGGTCAGCTGTGAGTGCGTGGCTGCGCTTGTACTCTGCCATTTCCTTGATTGGTGTGTTTGTGTGTGTGTGTGTGTGTGTGTGTGTGTGTGTGTGTGTGTGTGTGTGTGTGAGAGAGAGAGAGAGACATGTCTGTGTGTCTGCAGGTGTGTGAAAACAAATGTTTAGACTGGGCTCAATCAAAGCACTCTTGTTTTTCCCCCGCTGTATATGCAGCTGCATCAAATCTCTCTTTGTTCATCATTCCACATCTGTGTGTGTGTGTGTGTGTGTGTGTGTGTGTGTGTGTGTGTGTGTGTGTGTGTGTGTGTGTGTGTGTGTGTGTGTGTGTGTGTGTGTGTGTCATGCCCATACCTGCTTGTCTGTTATCAGTCCATCTTTCTAAAGCTTAGCTTGTGGTATGCAGCTCACCTGCAGTGAAAAAAACTCCTACACACAAACTGTTCCAACACACACACACACACACACACACACACACACACACACACACACACACACACACACACACACACTTTTTTGGCGTGATTTTTTGGCGTAGTGGAGACACAGCTACTGAGTCCAGAAGTAAAGTAGTCAGCATCATATACTGACACATAAAGGCACAGAAATGTATGTTGGAGCACACACACACACACACACACACACACACACACACACCACACACACACACACACACACACACACACACACTCACACACACACACACTTATTCACATCTGTCTGCAAACAGGCGAGGTGACTCACTCATAGTCTCTTTGCCCTTTTTACTCCTGCTATTGGTGTGTGTGTGCAGTCAGCACTCCCACGCATGCAGTCACACACACACACACACACACACACACACACCTTTCACACACAGTGAAAATCTAGCCCAATGCACAAGCAAACAGATGTCACTCTGACCGAAAAAAACAACAGCATACGGCCTGTGTCTGGCAGGTCATTGTGAACCCTGGTATCTCAGTGTCTGTGTGTGTGGAGGTGTGTGTGTGTGTGTGTGTATGTGTGTCTCAGCTGACTTGTTATAGAGGACCAGTCAGACCGGGGTCTGCTTTGACTCTGTATCATCAGTTTAGTCTACACTTCTCCACAAAAGCCATTGGTTTACCGGTTGTCTTGGTGACGGCTCTGGTTCTCACACCGGATGCCGGCTGCTTCCATCATTCGTGCAGCCCCGCCCCCTTTTAGTCTGAAGCTGAAGGCAGGCCCAGTGTGAACACACACACACACACACACACACACACACACACACACACACACACACACACACACACACACACACACACACGTGAAGGTACTGGTTTATATTAGTTCTTTAATGGTGCTCCAGTGAAAATCACATCATCAGCTACGGATCTATGTAATGTGGATGTCTGCTGGGGTGTTTGAGAACTCCATTTAAAGGTTTTTGCCTTAAACAACCTTTCTTGCGTTACTGCCTCTTTCTGTTAAGGGGGTGTGTAGGGACACGAGTACTCGAAGGCAGCCCACCCCGCCTCTTTCCCCCCCCCCCATGGCTGCCGTGCTTCGGAGCATGTTTGCTACCCTCGGGCGCACACTTACTGTAAAACCAATCCTTTTTAATTAAGACAGACTCCAGAGAGGAAAAGACGAGCGACTGCTCCCCCCACATCCAAACACACATAGTCATAACCCCAACATCCTGTCATTTTTTTTTTTTTTTTCCACTTGCATCATGTTCATATTCCTTTTTTCTAGAAGCTAGTGAGCTGTTGCTTCACAGTGGCCCTTCTTGTTTTGATAGGCGGGTGTGTGTGTGTGGTTTGAGACCCAATGACACACTGTAACAAACAGTAGAGAGTTATATGTAAGAACTATTGTTTTTCAATTTCTTTTTGGTAAACCAACTTAAATGGCCTTCCTTGCTTTGCTTGTCCCTGTTATATGTGTGTGTGTGTGTGTGTGTGTGTGTGTGTGTGTGTGTGTGTGTGTGTGTGTGTGTGTGTGTGTGTTTGCATACAAACTAAAAAAAGAAAGAAATCAACATCATTGCCACTTCTTATGTTCTTGTCCCTGTTTTACTTTCCCTTTTTAACAGGATAAAAATAATGTAGTCGGCCCATCTTTATTTTTAATGGCAAATATCTGGTTTGTAGAGTTCTGTGTTCAAGAAGAACCTCTAGTACCAAAGCCTCAGGTGAGGTTTTGGGAAGTCTTGGTTATGGGTTGCTAAGTTCCTGCAGTGGAAAAGGGCCATTTGTTGGCTAGCTTAATTTTATCCACCACCGCAACGATATATAGCAAGCCTAAAGCAATTGTTTGCCTTGCTACCCACATTCTGACCAAACAAGATCTCCAGCCTATTACTGTCTCCCCCTCGCTCCGTCATAACACCAATATCTCATCCAATTATGCTGATTCATGAGGTTTGACCTCCAGCTGTGACCCGTGGTTTTAATTTCGCTTCCTTCTGCCATTGATTGGTGGGGGGGTTAGGGTGTCTGTGGTTCCTTAAGAGCCAAACAAAATCATCTGAACATCATCTCTGTCTTTTTTCCACCCCTCCCATCCCCGCTGTTATTGTCTCAGCTCCTCTTACTTACTTAAAGTGTGTCTGTTTGGGTTGGCGCGAGGTTGGCTGTTGAGATTTTAATCTGCTCATCGAGCCATCTGCCGCTGTATTCGGGGCTACGTATCTTGGGGATTAAATCAGAGGCTTTGCGGCACGTGAGATGTTACTAGTGCACACAGCAAGATACGCGCACGCACGCATCCAGCCACAACAAAACAGGGCCGACAAAGACGGGTCCCATTGTGCAAACACTGCAAAATGCACACACATGAATAAGTGCACACATGTTCAGCAATGCGAGAGTGGAGAATGTGGGCCACTGCCACTTTCCCTGCAGCTCAGATTGCCAAACGACTCTCTGCCGCCCGCAGCTAAAGGCCCTGATTACCATTTTATTAAGGCATGTCATTATTCTGATGCTATCAATGGAAATGAATTGGCAGACAATTGATTTACAATAACCCTCTCCTCTACGCCCGCCCCCCCGGGAGACTCTGGCGCTCATTGATTTGTTCCCTCTGTCTGCTCCGTCTGACTGGCTCTAACTGGGCTTTCACCTATCATATACTGCCCCACTTCAACGTGACAGGGATTGAATATACTGCTGGGTTTCATTAGGGTCATCTGCTTTGGGTCTGCTACCTGGACAAATGGAAATGTAATATCTGTGTCTTGTAGGCCTCTATTATGAAAGATCCTGTGGTTCTTTGAAGGTAGAACTGGGTAGTTGGCCTGCACTGACCACCATAAACAACATCCACACAATCCTAAACCTCATCAACGGAAAAGTCAAAGGCTCGGATCTGCAAGGTCCCATAGAAAACCTACCCAAACCCATCATCCATTCGTTCCTATTCAAGAAAACAACGAACAAAATGGGATCCACCCGGAGCAGATCCACGAGGGTGTTTGACACTTTGCACACAGACTAAAATGAAATTTTAACCTGGAAAGATTTAAGTTCTGGGTCCAGTCTTGGGTTACTAGGGACCTAGAAGACATTTGAAGACCTTTTTAGTTCAAAAATGTAATTTTGTTTACAAAACGATTTTCATATCTATTTCATGAGTAAAAATTTGGTCAGCTTTGATTTAGGGCGCTTTCCCTAGGCAACATTTAGTCCGTTTTAATCCAGCTCTGGAGGGGATCACCTCTCGCAAGCGGCCAAAGCGTTTCCATGCGAACCCTATTTGCGGCTCAATTGCAGTGAGAACATAATCCGATCCAGTAGCAGGATGTAAACCAAAACACAGGTTGCCTTTGTTGAGATGGGTAGAGGTAAACGGCAGGTTATCAGGGACTTTTGCAAGAGTCCAATGTTTCATTGACATCTCGGCCGAAGAGAACATAAAGAAGATGCCATATAGAGTCCACAAAAATAGTTACATTTACAAAGTAATTCCAGGTCAACTAGAAAAAGAATTCATGCGCACAGTAGATGGGTGCAGAGTCAAAGTGTCTCTGATTCCCTGCAAAGAAGTGTCAGACCTCGAGACGAATTCGCTGTTAAGAAAACGCCCCTCAGCAAATCATTTTTAGCTTTAATTTGTGCACTGTGAAACAGAACCAGTCTAAATGGGAAACAAACCTAAAGTATCGGTTTCACTCTGATTCGGACTATAGCCCTTACATGTTTAGATAGAAGCCACAGGATATATATAAAGTACTTAGACAGAACCTCATGGGTAAAGACAGAACATCTACTTTCTTTTTAGCACAGTACTATTTTAACTTGCATAAGCCCAAGTTGCACCAATGCTGGCATGCTTCCTAGAGTTATGTGGCTGCTGGTAAAGTTGTTCTACGCACTGATTGGAGGGAGAATAGAAAAAAAACAAACTCCCAGCTGGCCATAGGGCACGCAGAACATCATTAGTGCCAAGTGTCTGAAAGCTGTCAAAGACATTCCCATCACAGTGCAACTGGAGTGCTCGCTAACGACCCAGACCATTATGCATCCACTCCCCGAGTAAGCCAGCAGACAGAGCCCTGCAGACAGTGAGATGTGACTGTGGTTTATGCAGCCCGTGTGCAGTGGCAGCCATTTTCTCTCACCTTAGTCGCATGTGTCAAGAGTCTCGCTGAAGAGTCTCTCACTCCAGGAAAATATATGAGACAGTTTTGGGACTTTGCCTGGACACATTCTTTCCCCTCAAATACCTTTATGGACTGCAGCGGCGGATGGAGTTCACCACGCTCTCCGCACTGTCCCTTATGATAAATATTTCAAGTGTGGAAGCTGGAGCTTCAGTCTGCTGGTTAATGACTTGTAATGTTCTAGTTTCCTGCTGCAGCATTATAGGTACATGGCTGGTGTCTCTTTTCTTAAAGGTCCCCAAGACACACCACTTTAGTCTTGTTGCAAATTTCCCCGCTGCGGGACTAATAAAGGATTATCTTATCTTATCTTATCTTATTTTAAGAGGACATGACCTAATGTCTCTCGTTCAAGCACTTCTCCTTTTCTTCATCTTGCAATTGCAAACTTCCTGTCTGACAGACTACCATTTATTTTTGTTGGGCAAGTTCAGCGTCTCTGTTTTTGTTATTGGTTTGAGAGTGAGATGTAAAATGCTGTTCAAACACCACAGATCAAATGCAAATGCAATCTTTCCTACTGCAAGTGGATCAGCAGCAGTAATATGAAAAAAACAACAGATGAACCTTTTAATCTCCATAACATTAGACTGTCTGAGTGAAGGGAAGGCAATCACAGGCTCAGGTGTATTCACTTGACAGTGAGAGCTTTTAACAGATTGAAACAGTGTTAATGCTAATCCAAATGTCCTGCTCTGTTGATGCTACACTATCAACCATCTACTTTAAATAAACGTAGTATCCGCAAGGTCATCATCAAGTGACAGGAGGGTGTGGAGCAACCAAATGCTGAATAAGTTCAATATGTTTTAATTAACTTTCATGAACTGAAAACACAGTGGGAAAGGGTTAAATTTGTAAAGCAAAAAAATGCACAATGCCATTGTATCACAAGGTAGCATACCCTACTTTATGATCTATAAGACTCTAAATGGAGCATCATTTACTAAATGAACATCATGCTGTATTGAAGAAGACTTGAAACTAGAGATTGAGACCATAAACTCATGTTTACAATGTTTACTGAGGGAATAAATCAAGAGAGAAGTAGAGTCATTTTCTCATAGACTTCTATACAACCAGAGGACAGTTGGGACATATGCTTCACTTTGTTTTGCTTTAATTGTGAAGGGGAAAGGAAAGGTATGTTTGTTGTGCTGCAGGTGGAATTCCTGTGTGATATAATATTTAAGGAAGTCATGAAATATAAGAACTTAAGAAATGCTTCTCTTTCCACTTTCATGTCATCATCTTATGTTGGATTGGGTTGGAGACATGAAATATGGTGTCTATGGTGTCTTGAAAACATGGAGGGTCTAGTTAAGGGTTTTATAAAAAGCAAGAAATAGATCAGTGCAATGGTGAGGATTCTGTACCCACCAAACATTATAATTACCCTCCATTGGTCTTGTCAGACATTCCCTGCAGCCTGCATTATATAGCCTATATTTATATATAGCTACCATAAGGGCAGTATATCAAGCTTTACACAGCAGCACACCTCATTCATTCAACCCCCCTCCCCCTTGTTTTCCACTTGAAGACCACAGCTTTCATCTCAGCAGCCCTCATGTGTAGAGATTGTTCCTCCATGTTGGATGATGGGCTCAGAGTGGCGCTCTAATTGACCCGCCAAGTCTGCAAATGCATTAGTGCGGCTGTGCTCGGCCCACTTAATGCCCAACTACAACAAACACGGCCATCAATAGACGTAGCTTTATGCGCCGTATAAGGACGCAGTGTGTTCAGTGGTCTGTCTAAAAAGCAGGCAGACCCGGGCGGCTGGGGCCTGGTCAGGAGAGTGGCAGTGGCTAGTCGTGGTGTCTGAAACAGCTGACAGGCTGACCTAATCCTACCCCCACAGACAGGAAGGAAAAGGAGTGTAGCCTCTGGCCATCGGAGCCGCGGTCTCTCAAAGACTGCTTGTTTTGTGTACAGCGAGGGGTTAGTCATTGGGCAAGCGGGCGAGGATTTGCAGGCAAACTGCACGGCTTAAAGGGGAGCTTGTTAGCCTAACTCACATTCATCTCTGACTGATGTTATCAGCTCTGATCATTCCGGATAGAAGGCATTTAGAAATAACATTTCTTTAGCAGAATTCATTCCAAATATTCTTAAAAAGAAAATCCCAAATTTACTCCAGAATTGTATTGCCCTAAAGCAAGATTAAGAACATAGACCATGACTTGGACACTTAAACTCCGGTTTCTTAAGCGACACACATGTATCGACACACACACACACACACACAAGCTCAGTTTTTGCTACTACGTTAGAAAAACACCAAGAGAATTGATTAAGCCTGATAAGATGTGTGCAGACTGATCTGTGACTGGATCTGAATTTGTAGGACCGTAGCTCGAAAGAAAAGGACAAACTGATCTAACATGAAACAATCGCCCTCACAGTGTGCCTCACAAGCACCCAGTGTCTCCCTTCTTCTTAACCCTCTCCATACGTTGGTCCAAAGCTCAGGATGACTCATTTCTCACTCATTTGCGTGGGTTTCCAGTTATTTAATTGAGGGGATAGAGCAGATAGTGGCCAAAGGATTTAGCTATCATTGCTGAACCCCTCTGGTGTCAATCCCCCAAACAGTCCTAATCCCACAAAATCCAGTCCCACTTGCTCGATCTCCATGCGGCTCACCATGCTTTTGGCAAAATGCATCCAGTGCATATAGATGAGGGGAAAACAGTGGGTTTTACTCAAGGTAAGCACTTCTTCTGTCACTGGAGCATGTAGGGGTTTGAATGGAGTGTCTCGCTACAGTGCCTAAATTAGCAATACTACACGTTTTTCACTAGAGTTCCTGCTACGCCCATTCACTGTATTTCCAGTTAACACAGGCTGTAAACACAGACTGTGTCACACGGCTGAACCGAGTGATCACACATATATTTATTCATGCATCCGGTGCCAATGACCTGCCTTGTTTACGCAGGCTCATTTACTCCTCCAGGTGCTCCTGTGGATGTGGTTTTAAGAGGGCCCTCACAGACTCACACATTGTTAGATTCACACCTTCCATTATCCTCCAAACCGTCATATCACCTTCGGTGTCTCGAGTGCCGGAGGCTTGTTTATGTTATCAACGATTCAGTTACAGCGGCTGAGTCACAGCAGACCACTCCATCTGCCAAATGATCACCCCACGAGCCTTTTTATTTATGTTGTAGCCGTTTACTGGAAGCTTTAACTGAACTGGAAGTCAAGTGTGACGAGTCCAGGCTGCATCCCATTCTGTGCCACTATAGACCTTGTTAATCCAAAGAATATTATTCAGTTCATTTGAATTTGATTTCAACACTCCTGCTCTATCTATTTAATTAGCTGCTGCCATTTCACATATACTCAATATGCAGTATAAGTTAGAGTCCTGATGCCCGTTCGGGTGGGCCTCCAATATTTATGGGCCTTTCTGGGCAGCAGGTTGTGTTTTAAGGTGGTTTATTCACCCATTCCCATGAATACGATGTTCAGGATACAACATGATCCAAATGTCTGATGTAGTAAATAGCGATGTTTCCATTCAATTATCAAGTGAACTTATACTGTCTGTAATCCGCCAGTAAACAGAGAAGAAGTAGAGAATACAAAACGTCTTTGTGGAAATGTGAAAGTTTTATCACATTTTTCTGTTACCATTCAGCTTTTCTTTTCTAAAGAGTCTAAAACAGCCCTGGATAAACACACCAGTAAAAGGAGTTTCACTTTTCTATGACAACAGGGCTGCTTCTTTATTAATGCTCCCTCCACTCAATACAGCTTTATTATACAAGTTTAAGATGTCATAATGGAGTTTTCATTATTCATGAGGCATTGTAGCCATGATAAAACTGTGGTGGTGCACCACAGATGGCTCTATGTAGAGGAAACGTTGCATCTCACTCCACCCCAGCAGACAGTGTCTTTAATGGTGGCAGCTTTCAATGTCTCCCATGAGGCAGCAACTTCATAATACACCGCCCCCACCCCTCCCTCCAGCTCTGGGTCACAGTGAGATAGAGACAGACAAGGCGAGATTGCAGGTTAAGACTGTAATTGGTGGTCGGCCCCGGTCCCTGGTAGTGGAGGGCTCCAGGGATGAGGCTTTAGCAGGGGTAATGATGTCTGTGAGATGAGAGGGGATTTGACTGCAGGCCCCCACGCTGGCTTAAGTCACCCTCATCCTCCTCTCTGACAGGAGGATCCATGCATGGCAAACCCAATATGACAAACCATTATCAGCCATCCACCTTCCAATTTTCCAAAAGTCCACCCATACCTTTGAGTCCACTTAATAGCACAATAATCTTGAATGGGTAAAAGTTATAGATAGGAACCAATTAGGCATGTCAGATTTCAAATTGGAGCCCAACATATTTCCAGAGGACGTAAACCTGTCCTAATCCTTTTCAGATTAGTGACAACTTCCTGTTTGTGTTCAAAGGGTGGGAGAGGGCTTGGTTTGGGGTGTCCAAGAAGGGTTGAGAGTTTGATGTAGACCAGTTTAGTTAGTTTTCTATTTTTGTGTACGTGTGTATAAATTTGGCGACTACAAACAAGTGTGCACACATACACATATGTGTGCAAGCTGGCTGTGTTTGTCACATGTTAGGTCTTGTGCAGCAGTCTGGACCGGGGTACCCAGAATGCCTGCTTGTGTTCCAGTGCCCCGTAAGTAATACTTGAAAATCAAAGTGCCAGCATGTGTGTGTGTGTGTGTGTGTGTGTGTGTGTGTGTGTGTGTGTGTGTGTGTGTGCGTGTGCATGTACGCCCTCTCCCTCCACTGCAGCAGACAGCAGCAGCATCCATGCCCCCACCTCCCACCCCTCCAGTGCTATTTATGTATTTGCTTAGCCATGCGACTTAACCCTTTCACAAGCAACCTCAACCTCGGGGCGCGTATCACGCCAAGCAGAAATATGCCCTATGCCCCGCATTCCCCGATGCTGCACACACAGAAACACACACAGAAACACACGCACTCTAGACTCTCTCCTCCCCTCATTACCCATGATTCATATCTGGCTCCCTTTTTAAAACAGGCCAGCTCTTTGCACCAATGCAAGGCAAAGAGCCATCAGCAGATTTTTTCCCCCTATCGAGCCGTGAATTTTTTTTAATTGTTGATGTTATAACAAGAAAATATGCAAGAATTGTATAAACAGGCCAAATATGGTGCGATAAAGGAATTGATATCCATCAGCAGCGCATATTGTAAAGGGTGAGGTTGTCATCTATCATGAACCAGTAAGCATTAAGATGTCTTTATGTGAGATTGGACACACATCCAGAAGTGCCTGCACACAGGCCCAGATCAATGGATATGTGCATTAGAGTATGAGCAGGGATTAGAACATCTTTAAAAATGGAGCAAAATTGAATTATCCTGCTTTTAGATGGCTCTGTAACATTTGCTGCCGAAGATCATAAAAGGGATGTTAAATTCATTTTCTGGCTGTATTTGTCCATCTCTAAACTGGTCTGGAAAATCGAAGCTTCCACCATAAAATATTTTCGCAATGTTTTGTTTGTGGATATGGCCTTAAGCTAAATATCAAATATCAGTGTCATCCTCCTTCAAAATGATGAATATGATAAGGATTGATTGATTAGACTATTTAGCCAGCAGTTATTGGTTATTTAGTTAAAATTCCAGCAGAAAACATACAACATTTGAAATTGGCGAGAAATGTAAAATGATCTGACGATATTATAATTGAATATTATCTTATCATATTTTTGTGTTGCCATGAGCGCATCACAAATATGTGAGTATCTGTATATGTCGGCTGTTAAGTCACAAGAAGCTGCAGTACAATATGCTTTAGGTAACTTAGACATGACAGTTCATTTCATTTTACACTTTAAATTTAAAATGTAGACATATTAGCTAAAATTATTGAGAAGCTAATTTAATGAATTCTTAACCAAACTATTATTAGCCGATAAACAACTCCAAATTTTTGGTACTGGATATATAAATCCACATTGCAGGCTGAACATGTAGAGGTTCAATAGAGAATCTGAACGCTAGCTTTACATGCTGGCTGTGACACTGCATCATGCACACCCAGCCTATCTATCTTGCATGTTAAATGTTAGCATTTGATCCCTCTAGAAACAGCGAAAGCCAAGGAAGGGATGGAAAAGGAAAAGCCATGGAAAAGTCCAGCTGTATTTATTTACCCCCCCTACCCTCCCCCATCTCCATGTTGAGCTTTTGAGCTTTCCGTCTCCTCGGTGGGCCGGTCCCTGGCTCTCTGCGGCTGAGAAGAGCTGGTCTCTAACCATTCCCACGGAAGGAGTTGCCAAAACAAATTTGGCTAGAGGAAACGGAGACCCTTCTACCTTCCCAAACCTCCAAATCTCTTCCCTTTTCTTCCCCTTTTTCCGAGTGTGTGTGTGTGTGTGTGTGTGTGTGTGTGTGTGTGTGTGTGTGTGTGTGTGTGTGTGTGCGTGTGTGCGTGTGCGCATACATTCAAAGCTGTTCTGCATGGCCTTCAGGAAGCAGTGGGAAGACTTGCGGCACAAGAGGAGTTTTTCGTTGCCTTCGCTATTATTATTATTATTATTGTTATTGTTATTATTATTATCACTCTGTGTTTTCCCACACGTATCACTGTTGTCATGTGAAACTTTGCAAACAATATTTTGGTGATTTCCACGTTCTCACTTCAGTTAGAACATCTAAATCACCCTCCACGCGCTGTGAAACTTCTGTGACCCCCGTGGCTATTCATACGTTTGGTTATGTTCACACTGCAGGCACACACTGCCAAAATTATATTTTTTTTGGGTGACTCAGATCATTTTTCATAACACTGTTGCATCACTTGGAATCTTTTTTTTCTTCATTCTAATTTGGGCCACTTCATTGGTCCCAGATCTGATAAAGGTCATTTCTTGGCAACGTTGAATAGTCATGTCCGAGTTCGTGTGATTGACTTTCACCCCAAACACCCCCCAAAAAAAAAAAAAAAAAAAAAAAGTCCTACACCAGACTGGCAATTTACTGCGTAGCATCGGCTAGATCTGGCAAGAGTCTGACAGCTATCCGGCTCTGCTCCATAGACTTTCATGCAGATGAGATGTTCTTCATATTCAGGCAGGTTTAGTGGATTCGGAGCTAGTCATGGTGAAACGTTTTGTAGTCGTGATTCTTGTTACCCAGAGAGGTTGGAAGAGGAGATATATGTTGCCAAAACATGACAACTTTACTTAAAAACCTGTGGAGCTAAAATTAGCAAGTTACGTTAGCACACCATTATCTAGCGTTAGCACTTCTATGCTAAGCTAGCTACTTAAGCTATACTGAATGCATATACCTGCTAATTTAGCTTTTTAATGATTCTGCCTGCTTCTACATGAAATCACTTTTTTTTTTTCAAAAAATGTGATCATTTTTAATTATGAAATGCAGTTAGTGACAGTGTGGGCTCCATGGTAACGTAGACAGCTTGACAGAGTCGCTGCATGGGGGCGGGCTTAGCAAAGGGTCAAATGAGTGCTAATGCTTGCAGTGTGAACGTGGCCTTTAAGACCCATCACACAGAGATATGGTGGTCTAGCTGAAAACGAGGCTGCCCGTCTCATGCCCTTTTAGATAAGGAGTAGGAGTTTTATCTGAGAAATGGTGTGTTTGTGTGTCCGGCTGCTGCTCTCTATTCACACTTGATCACTTGCCAAAAACTGTTTACATGTCTCTGGTTTCTGTTCTTCTTTTTTTTCCACCCCTTGTTGCCTTTTTTTCTCCCGTTCTTTGCCTTACTGTCCTTCCCTCCTCTGTTTTTCCTCATGTGTTTGGGAATGTCGGCCCTCCTTTCCTTTTGGGACTAGGGGACTTATTTAGCTTCTGGTTCTCTCAGTTGTGATAACAGTAGCATAGGTTAGCATTGTGTAGCATAGCCTGAGTGCTAAGGTAGTTGCGTACAAGATCCAGTTGAAGACCCACTTCATCCATTTCATATTAAGTGGTGAACGTAAAGCGGTTACAGTAAAGATATTTATCACGACATATTCATCACATATGGAGAGGTTTTGTTTTCCTCTAGTATCTTTTCAATCACTTACAACAAGCATTTAACCTTAAGCCTAGCTAGCGACAGCAGCTTTGGGAGGTCTCTCCTCTGTTTAGCCTCTCTGGACTCTTCCTGGAAGTGGAGGTCGCTGGAACATCAGCAGGCCCCCTGTTAAATATTCTGAGGGTCGGTGTTGAAATAAGAAGGAATTGAAATGTCAGATTTCTAGTGTTATACTGTCCCTCAAGGAAATCGCTGGGCGCTGACAGGCGAGCATTTTTTTGTACGGAGCAGCAAGTATGAGTGCAAACTGTTTTTGGCAAGGGGCCGTGGAAACATAGTGTCTTTTTGTTTTGCTTGCAAGTAGCAGGAGAATGTAGGAGAGGCTTCCCTGCTAATGGGATAAATGATGGCTTGTGTGGGGAGCGGTGGTACAGGCAGGTACCGCTGGGGCCTCCTCTCTGTATATAGCTACCTACATATAGTCCCAACATCTGCCATTTTCCACACATACACATTTCGAGTCCCAGCACTGTTCTCCAACAAGCTCAACAAGTTTGTACTTGCTCTTTGTAACTTCAAACTCTGAGTGAATGAACGTGTTATGTGCTGAGCGCAGGAGAAATTACTCCTCGCCGTATCAAAGTGAATATTCGATGAGGTCATTTCCAGTGTAGTCAGCAAACCAGTTCATCTTGAAGTCGGATCTGCGCCTCGGCAGGACCGAGAACCAGAGATTCTTAAATAATAATAATTTTGATGCTTTGCAGGGCAGCGCTGCAACAGTTTGACTGTAAAGTGTTTTTGCTATTTACTTCATTGAAGACAGAGGCCCTATTGTTCTCTGTGACTCCTCAGCCAAGGAGATGATGGTGGGATGAACAAGTTGCCAAAATTGGAGCTCTGTGAGTGTGTGTGTGTCTGTGTGTATAACCCACAAACACACAGACGAGGAATCTCAGTTGAGCCGCGGCGCTCACTGTATTTTTATCCTGTAGGTTTGTATGGGCGTGGAGCGACACACACACATTCACTCATACACAGTTGCAGTGCCGTTGTGACTGAGATATGAGCGTAGCAAGGTGGTGAGAACGACACAGCAGCTCACTCTACCTACGCTGCTCATAACAGTTGTGCTCGTAGCAGTCATGAAATCGCTCAAGCCTCAGGGGGAGACTAAAGCGCCGCATACAGCTTGTTTGTTTTCTCCAAGGCCAGCGGCTGATGAATTCAGCCTGGAACCTGAGCGTTCCAGGTCAGCCTTTTTTTTTTTTGCATAAATAGTGGAAAGACATGTTGTCCAACACCTGTTTGTTACCCACTGTATGTTGGGCTTTTGTGGTTGCATGGCTGCATGAGCTCTCATTTTGCCTCCAGGAGGGCCTCCCCCCTTCACAACACCAAGGGCCCCTCAGAGGAACATGGAGGGAGGTCAAAGTCAGGTCACAGGCAGGGTGCGGCTCTGCTCACCCTCCTGAGGGAAGAAAGAGCAAAGAAAACAGGTTGTTTGCCCTTTCATTTTAGCCGAATCTCGGTTGAGGGGGTGGGGGATGTTGGGTTAGGCAACCTGTCAAGCACCATGTTACTACAAGTTGTCTGTCTCTGACAGCATGCAGTCTTGACACTTGAGTCTCATTATGCGGTCAAAGCAGAAAGGAATCTTTGGTGAAGGAAACATTAATGATCAGTGTCATGTTCTAGAATACGTAAGGTTTACACAGCACTGAACTGGCATCAGATGTCAATTAGTGAGGGGTCATGATTTTTCAGATTTTCAAATAAATTATACAAACGTTTTAAACCACGTTTCACAATCTTACCTCTGGGGATGTGATTTGGTCAGTTGTCATGGAGATTATCCAGGCTTCTAGATGTGAAAATGTCATAATGACGGCTGAGCAAACTTCCTCCGTTGAGGCAGACCATGACGCACAGTTGAAAGCTATAGAAAAAGGCTAGTAAGGTAGAACTTGAGTAAGGATTTTATTGTTTCATAGTGGTGGTTTTTGGTGGTTTGTTATCATGGCAGTAGTTGTGGTTTTGGTTAATGACCGTCATCTTGTTCCATGAGTTTGTAATGGAAGCTCTTTTTTCCCCTAAGCCCTTTATTTGTTCATGCTTTCTGCAAGTTTCTTTATTTTGCTTGCTCTCTTTCTCTACGACTAGAATCTTGCTTGTTTGCAGAGGACATCCTGTAATCTATGAGACAGGAAACGCACACAGACAGATAGACCAATAGGGCGGGGTGGGGGTTGTGGGACAGACAGTGAGAGGAGGGAGTGGCAGCAAATGAAACTAGGAGGCGGGTTTAGATGGAAATTACAGATTGTGTCAAGAAACAGATTCTGTCACAAGAGCAGTGTTATTCAATTCGGGTTTTTTTTTTGGTTTTTCTGAGCGACACTCCTATTTTCAACACCACAATGTCGCTGCTGAAGCTGGTTTAACCTCAGACGAGAGATCCTGTCCTGAGATCAAGTTTTCAGACGGCAGTCATTACGAAAAAACCACGAGCTCCCTCGCAGGCCTCTTCTGGCATCTGTCCAGCAGAGCTCAACAACAATTACCTTTCCTCCAAATGTGTTCCTTTCTTCACTGCTTTAAACTCCAATTTAAGTTTTCACTAAAAACAGAGCTTCAACATGGATACGCTGGTCAGACGTTGTGTCAAACGCCCCATTACGTTGTGTGACACTAAGCTGTGTTTTTTACTTCCACCAACTCCTGGGCTGGAGTTTGATCAGCTGTACAGAACTCTCCATGAACTCTCTCCTGACCGACTCATCTGGAGCCCGGTGGGACGTTGCTTCCTCAGTTTACTTGCTAACAGAAACAACCCTTCTGATTTATAAAAAAAAATAAAGGTACAACAGGAAAAAGAACACAGTGTGTTGCCAAAGAGCACAGCTGATTTGGAACATTTCCCGCAATCCTTAAGCGGTCTTGGAGAGCATTTCAGATTGTCCTCAACTTATTGAGGGATCGTATTATTAACTGCCTGAAGGCCAACACAGTGAAAGTGTAACATGCAGTGCACGTTTGGGGCGGGGGGATTTCTTGGCTCCTTACGGGTTGTAATGGTATACCGATATCATGGTATCCGCTGTATTTAAATTTGCTTATCTACGGCATTGAAAAAATATCACACTCATTTTAAAAGCTCACAGCTTGTGTTATTTTTTATTAAGTATCCATATAACATTATAGTTACATGGTATTTTTTTTTTATCAGGTTTATGATTCTGATTATAATACTGTATACCGTGATATTTTCTGACACTGTTATCGTACCTTGAAAATCTCATCCCGTTACAAGAAACCTAGAAAAACTGTATAAGAATTGCTCATTGCTTATGGACTCCAGGGAAGTGAAGCAGAGTTTTGGTGTTAATTTAACATCTGCATCCAGAGAGAGAGAGAGAGAGAGAGAGAGAGAGAGAGAGAGAGAGATTGCTTAAGAAACTTGGAACTGGGATCTTGAGTACTGAGAAACAAAGACCAGCAAAAGGTTTCGCTACTGGTACAAGCCTCAAGAAATCCAATACTTTATATTGTGAAAAGCACTCTTCATGGTATTTTGTCTAACTGCGATAAACATCAGTGACCTGCAGACAGAGGAAGTGTTCTGAAACTGAGGGTTTCAAAAGGCACAGACAGTCTTCAACTGAGAAGACTGTTTTCACTCCACCCATCCTGTCTCACACACACACACACACACACACACACACACACACACACACACACACACACACACACACACACACACACACACACACACACACACACACAGCTGTACTAACAGACATGTACACCCACATCCACTCGCCCAGACACGTGCTCACACATGAGCCCCTGCATGGGGGCCCCTTTGGCAGCTGAGACGGGCCTGCCTCTCTCACTATTTCCACATATGCTTCCCCATGACTTGAGGCTTTGTGACTTTCTCATGCAGGGGCTATTCCTAGCTGCCATGTGTGAAGTAAGGGGCCGTAAATGAGCGTTCAAAAGCTTCAAAAGGGCCGATATTGATACTTTGTGCCGTTGCTTGGCTAATGTCACGCCAACAAACTCGCTCTTGGACCACAAGGCAAGGCAACTCCTCACTGCAAGCATTGATATCGATAATAAAGTGATATCGGCCTGTTAATATAAGGCCAAAGTCATTTCCTCCAGGTACCAGGGTAATGCTAGTGGGGAGATATGAGTAGGTGTCATGTTCTCAGTGCGAGGTGCCGAGGCGTAGGCGGAGGAGTACATAGTTGGTGCAGACTGGGCAAGTCTAACGCACATCTCGAGCTAATCGGGAAGCCTTATTTTTAGAAGTGTGACATCCTGTCTATGTTGTGTAATCAGCACCAGATCACAAAGGGGGCGGGGCTGCTAAGCGCACGTATTTTTAATGTGTCTTTGAAGTCGGCCCAGCTCTATCATATGGGTAGCCCTGCTTATCAGGAGAGCACTGGAAAGTTCCCAGGGAAAGTGTCTGTGTGTGTGTGTGCGTGTGTGTGTGTGTGTGTGTGTGGGGGGGGATTACACCACTCCTCACCTCTGAAAATTACACCACTCCTCACCTCTGCACTGGTTTACCTGAAACCAGCCCAAGGGTCCCTGTGAACCAGTGCCACGGACATCACCAAACCCACCCATCCAACAATTCATCCACCCATCTATCCATCCGTCCTCCCCCCCCATCCATCCACCAATCCATCTAATCATCCATCAGGGTATTCCGAAAGTCCCTATCCCTAGCAACACTTTCCAGCTCTTATTCGGGGAACCCCAAGGTGTTCCCAGGCCAGACGAGATACATAATCTCTCCAGTATGTTCTACTACTGCCTAGGATCTTCCTACCAGTTGGATGTGCCCGAAAACACTCCAAAAGGGAGTCGTCCTTTCTTTAAGGCTGAGGCCAGCCACTCTTAGACATCACCAAGCCTTGGGTTTGCTTTTTAAAACAGGAATTCCCACTGTGGCCGTCTGTTTGCCTCATGTCTCACGGCCCAACTGTTCAGTAAACTAGTCATGCAGATTTCCCCCTCCGCCCCCACCGCTGAGCTCGGCTGCCAATTGTTGACCCCCGACGCTCTGCTCCATCCAAGATTACCGGGGCCGGATCTTGCCCTGATGGAAAGCCACAGTGTTGCCAACCGGTAATCCACGAGACGAGGACTGGCACGTGGCACAGAGACTTTGCCTGGAGGCAGCCCAGTGTGTGTGTGTGTGTGTGTGTGTGTGTGTGTGTGTGTGTTTGTTTGTGTGTATTGAACTAGCCTTTTGCCTCTGGCCCCAATATGTAGGACATATCTCTTCATCTCTAGATAACCCACAAACTACCAGCCACAGTCAGGTTTTTGTTATACTGTAGCGTCTGTCTTTTGACTAGATAACACCATCAAAATATACTGTTATTATAAAGACAAGCTTTTCAACATTAAAATGCACTGGCATTTTAGTGACTCCGTATCTACACACTGTGGATGACACAATGAAATGCATTGTGACCAGTGAAATGTAGATTTAAATGTCATTTAGCTTGTATTTTGGGGGTCTTGTGTTGTGATTTCTTCAACTATTATTTTGCTACTACACTAGCAGTAGCGCTCCAGTGATAGCAATATCAGTCAGTTGGTTTGTTCACCGGACTAACATATTTCAGCAGCTATTGGGTGGATTTGCATTCATTTTGGTACAAAATTTACCCAGAGGATGGCTCCTCGTGATCTCCAGACTTTTCATCTAGGGCCGACTTGTCACCGGTGGTATCTTGACACGCTTTGGGTTAACTAATCAGGCTACGGCGCTGTCCTACTAATGCATGTAAACTCGCCATGAAATCAGCAATTTAAAACGCCTGTGGTTCTAACCCAATCCAATCTGAATGTGCTTAGACAATACATCCAATAAACGAGGGGTTTGCAATGTTCATAAATGCGTGGAGAAGTCTTTGAAATGAAACTTCTAGAGGTGTTCTATCGGAGCAGACAGAAAAGGACGTCATCGGTCATTGAAGCCTTCTGATGTCGTTCTGGAAAGTCGTTGAAAGTCATGGGGTTGTACATCGAGCCGCGTTGCTGGAATGAGGACAGCTGCCACATCGGCAGACCTCAGCGGTATTTGTCCGTCTAGCCACGCTACTTTCCTGTGAGAGCAGCTCTGATTACGCATGTGGCATAGCATGACACACTGCCAACAGTATCTAACCCCATTACAAATGACCACCTGTTGACACCACGCAGGAGGTGTGTGTGTGTGCGTGTGCACTGAAGCAGTTTGCTGGCTGCACGCTATTGATTCCTGAGGAAGATCCTCAGAGACAAATAAGAGCGAGAGAGCACCACAATGTGTACCAGAGAGAGAGAAAGAGTCATGAGTGAGTAAATACACCCCCTTTAGAAATCGGTCGGTTTGACAGAGCGAGCCCACATATGCATTACATGTGTGTGTGACCCCCACTTCAACACACGACCTGAGAAAGAGTAGAGAAACGGGCTGAGAGAAAAATTCCACGACGGGACACTTACTGTTGAAGGAAGACGTTGAACTTTGTTTCAGTAGTTGGTAAAAATATATTTTCCTCCACATGTTCTGTTGCTGCTTAATAGAGACAATCATTACTAGCAATTAAAAAAAAAAAAAGTTTTGTATTCCCATTCAATTAAAATATATGCAACATCAAATTGGACATTTGTGGTTAGAATGAAATACTTGCAAATAAGGTCCATTTTTCCATCATTTTCTCCAGAAAAAAGAAGAGTTGATTTATATTCTGCATTACATGCCCACATAAGACCCATACAAAGTAGTAGGACTCGAATTTGGATAATTCATGTCCTCTGTTCAATCAATAATGCATCGGAATGGAGCGCTGCTGGGATGAGTCCTAAAACCTGCAAATTAGTTCCCCCGTCTCAAAGACAGTGGGTCTTTGGTTAGATGTCTGAAATAAGGTCTGTGTTTACCACAAGCCTAAGAGAGTTGGACATTGTGCTATAGGATACAGAATATGTCAGTAAATACCCCTCTGGGGAATTTTGAAGCTTTAACGTGTCTTAAAAAACGCTGTTGCTAACAAGTGTCCAAACGAGACGAGTATTTTAGATTGTATTCAGGCTCCAAAAATCATAAAAGCGGTGTTCATATGTGAAGATTATCTCGCTGAACAAAACTTGTAATTGTCATAAACAATATTTTCTGCAATTATAAAGAAAATAATGGAAAAATCGCATTGGCTTTTTGTCGAGGGAACCAGTGTGATGCTAACTTCCTGGTTGGCCTACAAAAATATGTCATCCTGCAGCACTGTATCGCTGGTAGTTTGTGTGTGCGCGCCTTTGTATGTCTTTGTGTGTATGTGTGTGCGTGTGGTAGCTAGTGACAGCCACAGCTTGGAGAGGCTGAGGTCATAGCTACAAAGCCAGCCTAACGGGGGGAGAGACAAACCGCTATTTGTTTGTCTGTATGGATGTATCTGTGTGTGATAGACAGACAGATACACACACACACACACACACACACACACACACACACACACACACACACACACACACACACACACACACACACACACTGCCCCCAGTTACTTTCTCTCTAGGCTGTGCATGAGCAAACACACCTACCTGTATTGGATTGTGTGTGTGTCAAAGTCAATACACACCAAAACACTACATCGAAACGCACACTCACACTTCCAGCTATCAGACACCTCCGCTGGCACTATCGCACCAGGCCTCCTCACACACACACACACACACACACACACACACACACACACACACACACACACACACACACACACACACACACACACACACACACACACACAGTTATTGGCCTGGCTGACACAATTGGGTGCATTCTCAGTTCACTGACATTATAGTGTGACAGCCCTTAGCCAGCTGTTAAGTTGACAACTTGTGCATTCATATCACTAGTGGGAATAAAAATCAATTGGGTTTTTTTGCACTTTCAAACCTGTTTGAAGTAGTACAGATGTTTATTACAAATATTTGTAGACTGAATGTAGTCCTCATCATAAGTTTGTATGTACACGTCTCCCTGAATTTTATATAACCAGATCTCATCATCCTGCGTTTTTTAAACTTTAAACAGCATGTCCTCCTTCTCTTCCAGGCCTCCGATCCCATCCCGATCAAAAAGTCAAAACATGACGACTTCCCATCGCAAGCCCTGCTGGCGGACAAAGAGAAGCAGCACGACTGGCTACAGTCTCTCGCCGCCTCCAATAAGGTTGGTGTTGCCAAGCTCGGGGGGGTGGTGATGATGATGAAGATAATGATGATGCATGGAGCATGAGATGAGGTGTCATGTAATATCATACAGAAGTTTTCGGATGAGGGTAGCGCTTAAATTTAGATTTGGCAAGCCATGCTAGCAGAGGGGGGTAACTGTAGACGCCACGCGCCCCGCAGATTCACTTAGTGAGACAGAGAGAAGAAACACAATATGATGGATGTCCCCTCTGAAGATCAATATTCCCTAAAGAATCGTCTCTGGAGGCATGGTTCCAATGGTGGTTTACTTAGAATGTCTTCAACTACTAATCTTCATACTGACCCCTCTCCAGTCACACAGCACAAGTCTCTGTAGCATCATTACTTACACTGATATATTCACACCTTTTTTAATCAATGGACTGGTCTCCATGAAAAGGACTAATAAGTGAATATTTATCACAAATAAAGCCTGAAATATTTGACTGATTCATTTTGCTTTTCCAGACCGTAGCCAAGGTCGAAAAGCAGTTCTGACAACAAAACGACTCTTAAGGCTGTTTTACAACAACAAGGATTCATTTAGCCTAAGAGTAGTTTTAATCAGAGTTCAGCTGAACTTGGTTTTAAAATGAGTAAATCCAGATTCAAAATTAAGCAGAGCTCTGTACGCTTAAAAACTAATTCACGAAAAGTTATTATATTATATTAAATGTAATAAATATGGAGATGCTTGCTTACCAAAATTTAAATAATGAAAAATACTGGGGGTTTCCAGTCTATCACAGGGCTGACATATAGAGACAAACAACCATTCACGCTCACATCCACACCTACGGGCAATTTAGAGTCATCAATTAACCTAACCTGCATGTCTTTGGACTGTGGGAGGAAGCTGGAGAACCCGGAGAGAACCCACGCTGACAATACATTCAGAAATGTTGCTTCTTTTGTTAAATGGAAAAAGAATTTGTAGAAAACATATATTGTCAGATTCAGGTTTTATATGGGCAATAGCATCAGAAGATTTAATGCGATATCCAGCCCTTACTGTATCTAAAAATGGAACAACTGTTATTGATCGCTCTGGCTGTATCATCACTTGTGATTTAAAGTATTATCGTTGTCTTTTTTTCAGGGGCTTAACTGCATTCAGCCCAGACAGAGGCCCTCAGCTTTCAGACCCTGGTCCCCCCACATCTCTGCAGGTGACAAGGAACCATCCAGTCACCCCCTGGCCCTGCTGAGAGACAGGTGAGCCCATCACGACGAAGTCCAGTGGACCAAACCGCCATAGATCACAAAAAATGCAATATCTGGACATCGTGAGAGAAGCAAGATGACAGCCATTTTGGTCAGCTGGATCTGATGAGCTCCCAGCATGCTCTCTCACTTGTCTGGGTGGGCTGCTGTCAGAGGAGTCAAGTCTGACTATGCCACAGCCTCCCACACTCCACCATTCACACACACTCATGCTGTGGGCAGCCACTTGGCACGGTGCTGCCTATGCAGGCTGCACCATATCACTCTTGATCTGCCCAGTTTCTCAGGAAGTGGGAGGAAAGAGCTGCAGGCATTTTATTAGAATGTTTCTCTTCCCTGGTTGGCTCAGGCAGCTCAAATCAAACCACACAATCTGGTACTGGCTGTGTTTGCTTGCAAAACTCAGCTGTTCTTGATGAAGTAACCTTTATTGATGTAATTGTACATAACCATCATGAGATATTAAGTGACATTGTCTGGTGTTCTTTTAGCTTCTACAACTACAAGAGCCTGGAGAAAGCCGTGGCCCCCAATGTTGCCCTGCCACCACTCCCCCAGGGGAAAGTGGGCCCCATGTCCCCGTCGGTACCCAGCACCTCCCATCCAAGAGGGGGGGAACCCCCCGGCGAGGGTGCCAACTCCAGGCCTCGCAAGAGGAGAGCCACAGGGGAGCTCCAGCCCCCAATGCCAGAGGCCCCCTGCCCTCCGCCCTCAGCTGCCAGCAAGCCCCCGGCACCGCCAACACCTCAAGAGGAAAGGGACTCTGAGGTGGAGATCGAAGTGGAATGCCGCGATGAATGTAAGCAAAGACGTGAGACTAGATGTTTGTGGAATGTTAGGTATGGGGCTCGACCACCGGAAAGGCACCACTTAATTTCTTTCTCTTTGGTCTCTCCCAACAGTCACTTCGTCCCTGTCCTCCCTGTCATCACCGTCCTTCACCTCCTCCAGCAGCTCAGCCAAGGACCTGAGCTCGCCTGGCACCCAGGGGCCTATCTGCACAGTCACGCCGGGCGAGGTCACCGCCCCGCCAACCACGCCCGTCGCAGCCGCCGTGACCCCGTCAGAGCTGGGCCTGGAGTCGGAGCTGGAGAGCCTGAGGCAGGCACTGGACAGCGGACTGGACTCCAAAGAGTCAAAGGAGAAGTTTCTGCACGAGATTGTGAAGATGAGGGTGAAGCAGGAGGAGAAGTTGGGATCGGCCTTGCAGGCCAAACGCAGCCTCCAGCAGGTAGGGCTCCGCTCATATACGACGTGTATCGGAAGTATGTTGTCTGAGTTTGAAATGTGTACGTTAAGTAAACAGATAGAACCAAGATATGTTTAGTCGAGCTTAGCACAAAGACAGGACTACACCCTCCAACGACTCCAAAGCCAGAGAGCCACAGCGCTCAAGTCATAAACTTCACCTGAACTGGTTTCACGCTTCAACACTTGAACATTTTCAGTCATGCATAAAAAAAGATTCCTGACTTGCGTTCGCCCGAGAACTATAAAGGGATTTGGAATACATTTAAAAATGTTCATACCACATATAGTAGCAAACTCTTTCACCTAAACCCACCTCTGTGGCATTCAAGGCAACCCCGGTGTTAAAGTGTCTCTATTCTCACACTGATATGCTATATATATACAAAGTGTGTGATTGCATTGTTGTGAATGCCCCGTGCTTTGTATCACTGTTGGCTGAGAGAAAGGGATTTCCCAGTCCTCGCTGGCAGCTCCAACCAACTTTAAGCTTCTGCCTGCATTCTTGAAATCCAACGAGACAGAAAGTTTTCAAAGTTGGCTCATGGAGGAAATTACTTGAGCTTAGGCATCAAAATGCAGAAGTCGATTTGAAAGTCATTATCACTGTCAGCAAAGCTTAGCATGAGTTGGCAAGTGATAACAATGAGAGCGGATGTTGCTGCAAAGGGAAAGGCCAGACTTCCATTTTTATTTTTGGTCTTGGACCGAGAACAAGAAAATGCCGACGAAGGAGTCTGTGTGGGTGAGCGGCACAAAACGCATCCTGAGCAGAGAGAAAAGCAATTCAAGACGGACGGCATTCCACTTTCACTTTCCATCAGTGCTCATCGGCGAGGCAACACAAATCCAACGACTTACAGGCTAATCAAAAAGTGGTCCATTTTTAAAGAAAACACTGGTGGAATCCCTGCTGTGATTGGCTGAACTAACCCTGAGGGCGTTGAAAGAGTGCCGATTTAAAGCCTCTCATGTGTAAAGGTCTTTTTTGTCGGACCGACAAAGCTTGATAACAGACATGTTTGTACTGCTAAGTTCTCATGAGAAGGCTGTGGATGTGTGTGTGTGTGTGTGTGTGTGTCCCTCCCCCCCCCCCCCACACATGTTCTTCCAGTGATTCAGAGGAAGGAAGCCTCCCTTCTGTCAGCCCACATTTTGCCCTAACCCCTGACATGGCTCAATGTAAACACTGACATGGACCATGCAGCCTCCTGTAACACAGAACAGCTCTCGGGTGTCAGTGGCTCAGAAACAAAGCAAAACAGCCATGAGACAGACATATTCACCAGCATTCATATAGGATACTGAATATTCTCAACGATTCTATCGAATAATGTGAAAAAAAGAAAGGAGAACAAAGCACATATCCTAAGTGGATAATTGCATATTTACTGTGTGAACCCCAAAATGACAGTCTTCCATCTCTTCTTCCCAGGAGCTGGAGTTCTTGCGGGTGGCCAAAAAGGAGAAACTGCGGGAGGCGACCGAGGCGAAGCGAAACCTGAGGAAAGAAATCGAGCGCCTGCGAGCCGAGAGCGAGAAGAAGATGAAGGAAGCCAACGAGTCGCGGATCCGCCTGAAGCGGGAGCTGGAGCAGGCCCGGCAGCTGAGGGTGTGCGACAAAGGCTGCGAAGCCGGCCGTCTTCGCGCAAAGTACTCGGCACAGGTTAGTCAGCGTGCACGTCCGCGTAGCTGTCCAAAGAATCTGTCAATTAAACAATAAACTAAATAAATGTCACAAGATTAGATGAAACTCTTGTAACCTCTCGATGATTCATTTGAGAGACAGGAGACATGGGTTAATTTGAATTCAAACAAGGCCGTGCATGTAGACCGATGTCTGCAGAAAGTCTAGACCAGTATGTCAACACCCTCGGAGTAATTGCAGTGTTTCAAAGTTTCGTGTGTCTCAAAAACTCTCAAGGTCAGCGGAGAAGAAGGCAAGGGAAAAAAAAACAGACACATTTCCTCTTCCCCATTCAAAAATAAACGGGTGTAGCCTCAAGTGCACAGACGAAGGATACACCCTCCTCCTCCCCCCCCACCCTCCCCGAAAGGAAACAGGAAGAGACGTTGACTTCCCTCAGGCACCATGGGAAATGCAGATTAGACAAAACAAGAGGGAGGTTACGCTCTCAAGCTGCGTCTGCGTTCCTCCTCTGCAGAAGGAAGGCCGTCATTAAAACTTTCAACTCAGGACAAGACAAGAGAGCCGAGGCTTTCAGCATTAACCATGTGCTCTCAAACGCCACGTTTCTGATGCCTGCTGCTAGACATCAGCCTGACACAAGTGACAGGAGTGAAATATTACTTTATTTCTTGACTAGGTTTCTGACAGCAGTCATTTTGACACAAATGTAGATAAGCTATAATTAGAAAGCCAATCTGCCACTGCAGCAAAATCATTTGACGGGAATATCCTGATTGCTTTTGTTTCCCAGCTTGTGGCGGTACCCAGCTTCCAAATGTCTGCCATAGGACCAGTTCCCAACCATTTTATATGGAATTATTTACACAGAGAAAGCCTCTTCGTGCTGATAACTTAGTGGAAAGGTCTTTTTAATATTCACTCCAGCTTTCATATTATAATGCTTAAAATCACTCTCAATCATAAAAGTTAAAACAGCCAAGGAGTCTCAAAGGGCCTAAAAACACTGCTGGACAGAGGTCTACATTAGGTTGAAGGACCAGAATGCACTGGGTAAAGTGATCACATTCTGATCACAGCATTGCATTCCAATTCTCCACCACGGACGCTGGGTTTCATTGCTGCCATGGATTGACTGTAACCTGTTTCAGTTTCTTTTATTCAGAAATTCACTTTACAGTCATATTAGAATGTATCCAATGTCTTGTTTCACGCATTATCCAGTGAGGTTGAAGCTTAAATAACACAGGCTTCCAACGCCCTTAGGGGCCCAGGCCTTATCCTCTTACAGCCGCAACCTCAGCTTTCCTCCGCTGCATTTCTTCAGCAGCACACCCCTAGAGGTGGAAGCTAGAGAGCCAGGCTGAGACAGTCTGTAGTTCTTCCTCGCCTCCAACTTCTTCACTGTTCCGTCAAATGACGGCGCAGGACGCAGGAAGAGCAACAGATGTTGTAGCAGGAGAACTCTTTGTAGGTCAATATAGCACAATGTGGAATTTATTGCTTCAATGGACTACATTTACCATCAACGCTGATTGGAGCACATAAAGGTGGCGGATTTTCCCATTAAATTTGGGATCTTAAAAAAAACGTAGTCATGGGCTGGAGTTGGAACATTGTTCTCTAGAATGATGCTGAAGTGTGTAAACATGATTATGATTGAAATAGCCCCATAAGCAGTCTATGTAAACAGCTCAGCTCTGAATAGGAACCATCGGCTCAACGGTTGCACCATTACGCTCACATCTGCTTCCTGCCATGTGTTTTCCAGATCGAAGACCTCCAGATGAAGCTGCAGCACGCCGAAGCCGACCGCGAGCAGCTCCGAGCCGACCTGCTGCAGGAGCGGGAGGCCAGGGAGCACCTGGAGAGGGTGGTGAAGGAGCTACAGCAGCAACTCTGGCCCAAATCCCACAGCGACAAGGATGGGATGCCCATGGACACGCCAGCTGACAACTAATCCAGCAGCTGACCACGCCGCCCCGCTATTCTTCCCCCATCACCACGATCGCCAACATCCTCTGCCCAAATCAGACCATGAACACACCCAGGCATCCTGGGCCGGCCACATCGCACCACTGTCCGTCACGCTCGCCCTCTAGAACGCAACGATGAAAGACTCGATCAGAGACGAAAGAAACAAGGAGCTGTGTCCTCATCCCTGCCCACGAGAAGTCAAGTGAGTGGTTTCCTTGGACTGGAAACGGCAAAGTACAATGCTGCTTCAAGGAAACAGGTGTTTCTAAAAATCAAGCACTGACTCGCACATTACAAACTCACTGAACTACACGAATGAAAGAGAAGCAGCACAACGTGCGGTTGTGCCCGGCAGGATTATGGGATGAGACGTCCGTGATAATAAATGCTGAGAGATGATCATATTATATTGGTTAATAGGTGTAACAGCGGTGCGTCCAGGAGGGCGAGGCTCAACCCACAGTTCCCCAAAAAGTCTCTGCCACCGTCCCTCACCACGAAGAAGATGGTGGAGGATTCTGAAGACATTCTAAGCTATTTAAGAGACTACATAGCGAAATGTAAACAAAAGAAATAAAGGACAGTTTCTTTATCTCTCTGTGCTATTGAAGTTTGAAAAATATAAAAGATAGAAATAAATCAGAAGATGAACAAAAACAAGCAAATGAACTTCCCACAGTGCCACCGTGGTTTTGTCGGTTATTTTCAGGAAGCCATCGCAGTCCACTGAGGGGAAAAGCGTTGAGTTCAAAGTTCAAGAGACCTGTAGTTTCCTCCCATTGTTGTTTTATTAAATCATTTATTTCTCTGAGCAGTGGGCGGGCTTGTATTTGGGCTGATATTTTCTCTCCTTGGTGCAGACCCCGAGGTTGGGAATTGGAAATAAAAACATGCTGTGTTAAAGGCACCTTTCTAGAGAGCGCTTGTTTTGGATGATCAACACCAAGATCCGACAGTCTCAGTGTTGCTCCCACTAAGTCACACACTGGTCGCCGTTTGATTTTTAAAGCATTTGGGTCAAAACCTTAAAGCGTGTATCTTGTAAAGATAAAATACTCCAGATGTGAGCGGGGCCTCGTTGTCTGGTCTTGTAAGCGCTCGAGTGATGAAAGCCGGCATGTTTTTCTATTCCAACTGACATCAGACACCATCGTCTATGACATCATAGTGGGCTGGATTGGGCGTCCTGGGCAAGAACCACAAAATGTTCATTTTAATTAAATTAAGTTATGTAAATATAAATGTATGTTGTTGTTTTGTTTCTTTTGACTTTACAATAATGAATCGCACTTTGTCATAACAAGATACTGTTATAATTGTAATTGTACTCCCACTATTGTCTCCAATCTTACTTTGAAAAACATCATCGTATACATGACTGCTACCATATAAATCCAGTAAGCATTTTGTTGATTATATGCATCTCGAATAAATACTGTTGTTCTGTTTCCATAAAGGCAAAGTCTTGTAAATAAACGGAAAGAAAAAAGGCTCTGCCTGTTGCTTGCTGATGCAGTCTGGGATTGTTGGAAAGTTTCTCCCGCTTTTGTAATATAATTGACACAAATATCGCTCGAGCACCCGGTTACAACTCCCAACCAATTTGACAAAATTTCATTAACAGCTTTCCTCGGCCAGGTGAAAGGTTTATCTGAAGCCTGAACAAAAAAAGGCACCTGTTGGAAGAGTAAAATCAGATTTTATTCCAAAGGCGGAGGCCACAAATCTGCCGTCACACAGTGGGTACAATGCAATCAGAATGTACATTGTGTTAAATGCTATGTTTCCTTTTTGGTTGTTGATGTTGTTTTTAAACGTGGAGATATTTTATTGCTTGTCTGTTATGTTCACTTTTTTTCCAATTGAAAACTCATATTTTCTTTATGCATGAAATTTGAGTTTGCCATACATATAGTCAGTTATTGGGCATTGATGCTGTACATGTTAAGGTTTTATTGTGTTATGCATTTTAAAGCAATTTGTCTTATTTAGAAGAGGAAAAGGTAATTCAAAGAAAAGATCTACACATAGTATATTGCTCTTAAGAAAAACAAACTTCACACTTGCAAAAAAACAAAAGACGATAAAAAAAGAAGACGAATAAAAGAATAAAAATAAGTCGATGCAATGCTGGACAACCTCAAGTGCCTGGACGTGGGCGAAAGGTTTCCAGATTAGGAAAACTGATGACAAAGCTGTCGGGGCTGGGCCTCTCATCATCTTCCTGTTTGCAGGTTTCAAATTAAAAGCCCTTCCCTTGCTCAGCAGCTCTTTTTATCAGTATTCTTAAAACCAACCAGTTTACAAACTTTGTGTTCTTTTCCAGTGCAGAGAACAGTTGAACAAATGCTAGACGCTTGAGGCTTGTTTTTCCCTGAATGAGTGCTTTATTTTCTTCATTTGAAATCAATGATATGCATGTTCAAACAATTTTTATAGAAGATCTTATAAAGCCACTTGCTTTGGCGAATTGTTACTTTGGGTTGTATATAAAGACTTTCGAGGATGATAAAAAGGGCATTATGTTAAAAGCCCTTTTCTTACCTAACATTATTGATGTTCTGCGTCTGCGACTTTAGCAGACATAAAATTGGTACATTTTGTAGTTGTTTTTACACTCAAAAGAGTCGATAGCCTATGTGTAGTTTACTCATGGTTTTCTACAAAAGAAGGGAGACAATAACGACATTGGCTCTTCACTCTCCCGCGCAAAATGTAAAAAAGCAGTTTAACAGCGTCTTGTTTTCTAAAGGAGAACCATTTTGCTAAATAATGGACGGTAAAGCAAGCAATAACAGTCCATATTAATAGACAAATAACTAGCCAGTGTGGAAATTTGAATAAGAATTTACAATTGTAAATATTTTTTTCATTTACAATATTGTATAATATATGTACATGGTGTTTCCTTTTTCAAAAAGAAGTCGTTTCTTAAAATAGCTGTCTTGTTTTCTTTTGGTTTTTTTTTTAAATTGTGTTTTAACTGAACAGCAGTGCGTAAGAGAATATTCCCTACATAAACATTTTAATCCATTTCTTTTCTTTTTTTTCCTTTTTTTTTTTACTGTAGAGTCTTTATATTGAATGACTTTTTTCACCAGTTCATATATATTTTTAACAGTATGTTCAGTATCAGATAGCAGGCCTACCGTATGGGTCACACACAGGACTACGCCACCTTGCTGATTGTTTCCCCCTCATCCTCATGTATCTTTTTAGCCCTGTGCTGCTGCTAATACTATATAAACCTTACAATTCTAGAACTATTTTTATGTAAGAGGTAAATGTAAGCTTTCCCATTCATTAATGCCACATATACAGTATGAAAAAAAAAGCCTGGCTTCTTCATCTATCCTCCTTGTTTCCCTCATCTTTTCACGCCTTTTTCCTAAACCCTCCTCCAGCAACACCCTTCCTCTTCTCTCACGACACGGACTATATTGTAAAGTAAAGGACTTTATGAGATTATGTTTGAAAATAGCTATGCTTATATACTACAGTGACTGAATGTACAGTGTATAGATGCATTACCAGAAATAAAGTTGTTTGTCCAGATTGAACGACCCAGTTTCTTATTTTTGCTGCCTGTGTGGTTAACAATATAAGCCCTAAATATCCTGTAAATATGGCAGGATATTGTTCTAATTTTTTCCCAACGATGAGGTCTGGACCCTCAAAGGGATCTCAGTGTTTGGTTTGTCCGCTCTGGGCTAATGTAGAAACATGGCGACGCAACAAAGCAGGCTCAGTGAAGAGGACCCGCTCCCTGTGGCGAAAACGCACAATTATTAGTTTCAGGGGATTTATACACATATGAAAACATTATTATGAACAATTATATTCAATTTCTGCCAATAAATCTCCCCAAATTCCACACACTGTTCCTTTAAACTAATCCTAATTACCTTGGACCAGACATGGGATAAGAAGCCAAGATGTCAGGGAATCAGGGATTCAGTTTGTCTAAATTTAAGTTGCCTTTCTTGCTGCTCTGAGGGGAATTTCTCTTCAGTTTTGTGAAGAAATCAAGATTGAAACTCTGTAAATTGAATAAAACCACCTAATATGGGGCTAATTTATATGTTTTGACAAAAGGCTGCGGGTAATCAAAATCCTCCACTGGGGACCATGAAAGGGATCCAAAGCATGTGCTAATCTGGTCACAAAATATAGTATAGATATTTTATTATAGATTTACCTTTTACCAATGTTGGTTGTCGGGCAAAAGTTTCATCTGGAACTAAGGCTGGTGATATGAAAACATGTCTTCTCTTTAAAGGGCTACTTAAAAGATAAAAAAATAAATAAAAAAAAGGCTGCAATTGAAGCAGCAGATGCCAAGACTTTTAGTCCATAGTATGGCTCAATATCCCCCCAAAATGGCTCCTACATTTCCTATAATGCAACTGAAAACCATCCACTGTTATATATGTTTTCAGTTTGTTTTCAGTTTGTAACATGCATGATTTCTATTATAGTTTCCATGCTGAGATAACCCTGATGACATCACTATGACATCGACAGAGTTATTTTCTCAGACATTTTCACTCCTCACAAGGATTTAACGTATTTGTTAAGCATAGAATTTGGGTAAAGCGGATTGCCCCTTTAATTCTGAAGTGTCTATATGAATATTTTATGGTTCTCATGCAAACATACAGATTTGCTGACTCCGACTGACATGAATCAATTCATGCAGATAGTATTTGAAAGTTAAAACTGTATGTGAAGTGAGCTAAGATGTCTGAGGTAAAAACTGAGTCAAGACCAGACATGTTCCAGATTTATTATTACAAAATCATCTGGCACATGTTTCATTTTTGTTATGATCAGGAAATATTTAGAACTTACTGATGAGTATTCATGGTCTGAAAAGACAAAGGAAACACATCTCAAACAAGTTGGTTTCAGCCTCACAGGTTTGAATCCCTAATTACGGCATTGGGAGAACCAAAGAACAGCAAATACAAGCAGCTGAACACACTAAGACAAAGACCAAACAGAAGGAAAAATATCAGATTATGCAGAACTCCTTTCAGCAAAACCATTGTGGAGTTGCTTCAGTGCAGTGCAGAGGCCACGTCTCCGCACACCAAAACAACACGAAACATTCCTCTAGTTCCACCCTCTCATCCGGTTTATGTACACAGATATGGTTTTAGGGCAGCCGTTGGAGAAACCTCTATAATTACTATGAAAACCTTAAGAAGGAAAAGATGAGCTGCAAACCCTTAACTGGAAAGGAATGTGCACCAGGTCTCAAGTTAACGCCCACTCGGCCTGACAGCATTTGATGAAAACATTCATTAGTGTGTACACACACAGCAAGGGTCACATGTTTGTGTGTGCACAGTACAGATATATAGTATGCAGGGTATGGAGAAGCAGCAAGTGAAGTTGGTTTCTGGTTTGTTTAACAGCATACCTGCAACTCTCTGAAACACAAATGAATGACTTTAAGAACCTTCAGAAGCTGCTTTAAAATATATTGCATACCAAAATAATGACAAAAGAAGCTAGCACAGACTCTGCAATTATGAATGTGTAAACTATAAATTAACAACAAAGTAAGCTATAAACTGAAAGATTAAAGCTTAACCCACATAAACATTTGCTCCACTGAGAAGCTAGCATTGTCTCTTCTACTCCAGTCATAGGCTTCATGAAAAAAAGAGTTGAAAATGAAACAAAGACTTTATGTTGAAAAGACCTGTTGTCTCGACAAAACTCTACACTCGACTGCTGAGTGACGAAATGACGTGGCTCTTCCAGCGATCGATAGAATCCATGGGCCCAAAGAGCATGCGCACTAAGCTTTCCTTTTACCCCGCCTCACAGCTCTGTGACCGATTCACATGAACAGTAGCAAAACATTTTTTTTTTATCAACACAAAATGCAAGTGAGGCTGACCAACATGTCATGAGTTTTGCAGGTGTCTGGTCATAAACCAAAGTATTAGGAGGAAACGTCAGGGGATCACTGAAGCCACTAGGACCCCTGGGAACCATGAATACCCAAACAAATGATTGTGCCAGACCATTTCCTCGATGTGGAGGTATTTTATTAGATAACTGAGAATATGGACTTGCTAGATGAAAAGTAAAGGGTTCACCAAAGCTATTAGCATATATCTACTGGGGAATGTGAAAATCTTTACAATCAGATGATTCATCCATTAAAAACATCATTCAAAAAAATGCCTTTTTATTTTCAGAATTAACGTGAAGCATATAACCCACCTACAGTTATTCACATAAATTTGGCTGCTGGAGTGTTTTGCAATCTGTTTTTATTTGTCACAAACACCCATCGTATTGATTGTGGACTACATTTCTGCACAAGCCTGAACTGAGACAGAAAACCATCCTGTATCCATGTTTTTCAGAATGAACCTGACTGGTGCTGCCAAAGGTGAGACCTAAAGCTATATTTATCTGTTACTGACGTTTGGCTGGCCAGCAAATGCAAAGTATTGGATACACTGTTTATTTTGTTTTTCCTACTGAACATCCTGTATCTAGTTGCAAGAAATGACAAGCATGGAAGTAAACAATTAGCACAGTGAGAGATAGAGACATATTTTTACCTTTTGATGCAAAACATGGGTCAAAAGTGACCTGAGAGAATGATTTTGGTTTTATATTTTCTGCATATTTAGCATTTTGGACATGGATGTGAACAATATGAATTGGTCTGAACACTCTTGGTAGCAAACTGTTGACCTGTAAAAATATAACTAAAATAGAATACAGTTGTTCAACCTTACTATAGTTGGGACAGATACACTGGCCATAATGAATCCATCCAAATCCAGGAGGGTGTATTGCTCTGAATTTGGACTAAACAACAGCATGGGCCATTGTCAATTATCTGCCTAAAAAGGGAAAGGCTATCATCCTCCTGAGCAGCATGTATGACGACAAAGTGGATTGCTGTTGCTGGCCCGCTGGAGGGACAGGAGGCACTGAAGAACATAGTGGTCAGACTTTTTTGTTAAAAAAATACTTTTTTCGCAATCATTTACCCTGAAAAATGATGATTTTCTTCACATAACTCGGGTACAGTAAGTGAGCGGACACTGGGCCGGATGGAGGCACCTCTCCGGCTGCTGCGGCCCACATCGTCAGTGCGGTTTGGGCCGTGACGTCGGATGGCTCTCGGGTCTTTTAATCCAACAGCAGCACCACACATGCCTATTGACTGACCCACTTACAGCAGTCACATGAGGAAGAACACCCCACAGTTAGCTCATTAGTCTCTGGAGTCTCTGCAGCTCGCTCAGTCTTGCTCTGCCTCCACGTCTCCTGCTGTTTTATAATGTACAGTCAATTACTAAGTCATGTTTTATTTATAAAGTGCAGTTTTTTCAGTTTTTATGAAGGGTGGGACAAGTGTTTTGAGACATGCTGGTATGTCTTTCAGACGGGCATGTTTTATGAAGCTAGAAAGATTCATGTTTATTATGTGAATGTAATCCAATACAACCATCACTTTTGTGCATCTCCTCATGATTTTCTATTTTCATAGTTTCAAACCTACATTCATTGTAATCGGGCTTGGTGAAATACCAAGAGGATATTCATTTGTTCCATGGATAAGACCATTGTGGAACATGTTGGAAATCGATGAGTAGGACTGCTTTATTGCAATGTTGCAATTTTCCATAAATCTTTCCAACAGTAGGATTGACTTTGTATTTACCTCCTTGCATTAAGCGATACATTTAATTGGCTGTCTGTTTATCTATGATTTTCAAGAAAATTGACCATATCACGAAATATTGATTTCCCGATATATCCGGTTGTAAGCTGCTTTACTCATGGACCATACTCGGTGTTTCACGACTGAAAGCTTCCTAGTAGAACCCAACGCTCCCCGCCGACCAAAGACATTTCATTGTGTTTTTTGCCAAATGTCAACAACTGTGGAGCCATGAAGTGGACCCTTTTGATTGGTCATGTTTTAACATGTAGACTTATCCCAAAAGCTGACAATCCAAAAACACAAAACAAACAGCTAAATTGATATGGTTCCCAACTTTTTAAGCTTGCAACCCTGTCTCTTAAAATTACGTTCCGATACAACTACATTGCATTTTCAGTTAAGTTTGGAGGGAAATGTATTTTCTCCCGGATTACGGTCGCAGTTTTCAAACACGTGGGTAACATTCGGCCCAGTGTGCAAGTTTCCGTTTGAAAAAGACGACTATTGCCACAGCTGAAAAGTTTTTTTCACAGACTATTTGAAGACGTTGATTGAACGTTCGAATTTAGACCACATTTCAACGGCATTTGCAATAATTCTATTTTTAATTCTCTACATTTGTCACAGTCACGCCTGTTCACTCTTCCTGCACTCTGTCTATTTCTCTCAGCTCACAGCCCAGCCCCCGCTCTCTCTCACCACACTCTCCCTCACTCACCTAATCAGCCTCATGCAGTGCACCTGTCTGCCACGCCCACCTCGTCAGCACAATCACTCTCACCTGCCCACTCTGCTGCACTACTCACCCAGTCTCACACACACACACACACTCACTGCCAGATCATTCTCCTCATTATGCCAGACCTTCCAGCGTTATTCCCCGGACTGATTTTCCCGTTGCCGACACCGCTTGTTTGGACTTCTCCGCCTTGCCTCTGCCCCGGTAACTGACTCAGCCTTCCGTCCCAGACATTACATTACATTACATTACATTACAGTCATTTAGCAGACGCTTTTATCCAAAGCGACTTACAATAAGTGTATTCAACATAGGTATTCAAGAGAACTACTAGTCACCAGAAGTCATAAGTGCATCTCCTTTCTTAAACAAGCATCTAAAAGCATAAACCAGAGCAAAAGTATAGTGCAGAGGCAAATTACTACGAAAACAATAATTGCAACAGACTAATACGAATACAATAAGTGCTACAAACTACTACGAATAGGATAAGTGCAGTAAACGAATACAAATTCAATAAGTGCAGCGAACTGATACGAATTCAATAAGTGCAACAACTAATACGAATGCAATAAGTGCTACGAGGAAGGCTCAGGGTAGTGCTTCTTGAAGAGGTGAGTTTTCAGCCAGACCACGGTATTCCTACCTTGCCTCCGCCCCGGTTAACCGACTCAGAAACACCCCTGCCAGAAACACTCAAGAGGCTCCCGAGTCAGACAGTGAGGCCTCGTCGTCCGGCTCCGAGAAACCCTTCCTCTAATCAACGTCTTCAAATAGTCGGTGAATAAACTTCCACTTTTGAACAACTTCTGATCGTCTTTTAACCATCACCGTATTTTAAACGTCTTTTGAACCTCCAAATGATCACAGTAAAATATGTAGCAATTAAATACGTAGTCATAGTAACACATGAACAGTTTACACTGACAGGACGAAGAAGACCATCTGACACAGGCAACAATTCATTTGTTTTTATTGATACAACTACATTCTTTAAATGTTGTTGTCAAAGCCTCCCAGGAGCCTGTTTCAGATGGTCTGGCATATTTCAGATGGATATCCGTAAATTAAATAAGCATTAGAATAACATTTTCACTCTTGAACCAGTCCTGAACGTCTTTTCACCGGTGATCATAGCCGTTTTTTAAAAGTATTTTCAACGGAAAGATGCTCACTTGGATATTACACATTATAATACTTTATATTGTTTCTGTGTTGCTGTATGCCAAACAACAATGTTCTGATCCCTTTATACCAGACACTTGAAATGACTAATGGGGCCTTGTGGTGGGACTCTGTCTTTTAATACCTTTGTTATCTCAGTTCAATATATATATATCAATATACTGCTTCATATTCCGAAATAAATATTTGTTTTATTATTACACCACAAGCTGTAGACACACTGTATAGTCCAATATAAGGGTACCACTGAAGCCACAGTTCAACTCTCCGCCGGAACTGTTACTGACGCTCCAGTGCTGGTTTTCCCCCAAAAAACGTATTAAGTTCAGTTTAATATAAGTTCTGGTAGCACATTTTTTATTTTTCAATATTTTAATGAATTTGTAATAAAAAAAAAAAAGTTTCCATGTTCTGTTATCTAGTATTCCATATTTTTCCTGGTTTTCGGTATCAGGCTCTGAAGACCACTAACCATGCTGACCAATTGGGAATGAGAGAGGTTCGTTTTTTGCCGCAATTGCAGTGAAAGCCTCCTCACCCCTTTACCATCCACTATCACCTGTGTCAGCCTGGGGAAGATTCATGAATACAATCTATAGGCTTTTGTTCTATGAATGGGTTTCATTGGCAGGGTCAGCATCTAGGACCTTTGAATAATTCCAATGAAACTTTTGCATTTTTTTAAACTATTGCTCATGTTCACAATGCATGGTAAAATCCCACATTAATTTATGATGCAGTAAATAATGAATAAGAACCTTAAGGATAAATTGGTTAAAAATTCTATGCTGTCACTAGTTTTGCATCTTATTTGTATCATATTAGGCAAATGTGAATGTGAAGCCTCTGTTGATACTGTTCATCATTACATTATTCCACACAGAAAACAACTCACCAAAGACAGCAGACTTGACCTTTCCCCCCTTTCTCCTCTAAATGGATACTTCCCTGCAGCCTAATGGACTCATCTCTCTCTAACATTCGCAAACGTACACACAAACATCCACTTGCCTTGCCAGAAAGGTCACAGTCAGCCGGTGCAGGTCAGTGGGGCCCTAGGCAGGTTCAATATTTATGGGTGGCTGCAGCATTTTACCGTCTCAGCTTGACAAAAATGATCAGCATCTTAGGCACTCTGCCTGTCAATCCAGCGGCTCCACACATCACATCAGCTGCCATCGCAGGCAGCCCTGCAGGATGTCACGGTGATGAGCCGCCAGGATGTCAACCGGAGATGGCCAATGAGCTAAGCTTCCCCAGCCAAGGAGAAGTCACTCTGGGTTTTCCAAAGCTGGCAGTCTCATCATCCATCTTGAAGATTATATAAAATAAAAAGAAGAAGAAAGCCATGAGGTAAATTTAAACTCTCGGAACCCATCAGCTAATGGTCTGATGAGGATTTAGCCTCTTGGGACAACGGCCAATATTTCCGGAGGCTTCCGGCGATATCCACGACAATAGTTCCCTTTTTCAGTGATTGGGTCAATGTTTACGGTCTGATAAGCAACTTGAAACGTGGGAATTGTGTTGGGACAAATCGTTTACGGCCAATCTCCATATCTGCATATGCAAATTGTTAATTCATTAGGGGTTGCGCTATTGTATGCATTTAGGTCATTATGAGGTTTAGACATTTTCTTGGAGGAAATGTTAGAATCCGGACATCTTTGAGTTTTAAATGAACACCCAAGCGTTGATATAGAATGGAGCCTTTTAGATCGTCATAAAGTTCTTCTAATTTCTGAACGTTTAGCACCCAATTTGACTGTGTGCTCTGCATTCTCAAAAAGCAGCTTCGAGTCGGTGTGTAGTAAAGAATCAAGACACAACAGCCCTCGAATAATCTCAAACCAAGTAATCTCAGTAGAAAAATGTATTGTTTGCCTTGGAGTCCAGGAGGTCAACTCTGTGGCCTGAGAAGTGTGGGAGGTTTATAGAAGAAGGAGTCATGACAAAAACAGAAGGGTCAATGAGCGCGGTGGACATTTAATAAGGAAAAACACATGGCAGGCCTTATACATGTCAATGTTGGATATTGAAGTGATTCCTATTTACAATAAAATTCACACAAACACAATGGCTGGATCATATCTAATTTTAGACAGAGGAAGCTTATTTTCTTAAGAATTACGTTTGCTTTTGATGGATCACAAAAAAAATTCAAATCATAGTTTGCAGAAGTCCACATAAGGATGACGCTGGGATGGATGGTTTGGTCAACACACGACTTTCACCCAGGATACCGCTGTTTGTACCTGTGAAAACAGACGTCTGTGACTTCAATTCAGAACAAATATACTTATTTTAAGCCAAACCATGACGCTTTTATTGATCATAACCAAGTAATTTAGTATTATTTCAATTTACAAAATGAAGCATGTGTTTAAAACTGCAACCGCAATCCGCAACAAAATGTGTTTCCCTCAAACCTAATAAAGAATGCGGTTTAGTTGTAAGGGAATGTCATTTTCTAGCAGACTCTAGAAAAAAGGTTCTCTTCTATTCATGCAGCACTGCAGGCAAATTCCTTCAGGTGAACTGAGCTGAGATGACACCCAGCTGTCAGTTTAACACAGAGGGACTAACTTTTGGCTGTCTAAGGAAACCACAATTCATGAAAGTGACTCACTCACTTACTCATTGGTGTGCTCCCAAGGAGAAATAATGCTTTGTTAATTTTGTGTCAAAAGTATTGCCAAAAAAGTGTTCTTTGAATATAGCCTTGATGGATCGCTCTCAGATGAATGGACCAAATCTGAATTTATGTCAGAGCCAGTGGCAGCAAAAATCTTGATTTTCTCCCACAGTACCCCTTTCAATTTACTAAGCCCCGCCACCTGCTTCTCTGTTGAGCAGCCCAAACTGTCACTAACTGCACTGGCTGAATGAATGTTATCAATTTTAGGACAAATACAAAAAGTGATTTCAGAGAGAAGCAGACAGAACGGTTTACAAAATGTGTTTTAAAGGATATATCCAGGATGAGAACAGGTTAAAATATAAAGACAGTGGAAAAGTGAACCACCATATCCCCTGGTGATCGAGGAAGAAGATAATGAAATAATGAACAACATTGTTCCTTTAAAGCTGGCTAGGTCTGTAATCACTGTAATGATTAAAAATCCAAAAGCAGCATGTTGATGTCTCTAATTTCTCTTGATAACATAGGCCGTGACTGTTGAGACGGCCGAGACAGCGCAGTTGAAAAATGTTAGTGCCATAATCAACCAGACGCACGAGTCGCCTTCCACAACATGTCAGTTGTTTCTGTCTCAGCGAGACCACCAGTTGGAAACGCTCAAAGGAAGACAAAAAGCTTTAACTTTGGTAACTTTTAACCCAGAATCATTTGTTGAGAGTGTGGAGTGACCAAATATAAATGAAGTTGGAGAGTAACATTTAGTTTTTCTCGGTGTAGCTGTCCTGTGGTTCACCAGATTGTTCTCTTTGGGCCCAAATAAAGCAAATCAAAACAGAAAACAGTCCAGAGCTTGTATGGACCGCTCAGGACCTGCCTGCTGCGAAGGCGTCCTGGCTCCCTGCCTCGTGAATCATTACCACAACAGCTCAAAGCAAGTCAAGGATGTGAGCATAAGTGTTTGAAGAGCTCCACAGCTGAAGCTTTGCGGACGGTGGCAGGGGCGTGCCCTCACAGAACATGACAAAGTGAATAGGAAGCCTCTGGCAGTGGGCAGCTTTCATCAGGGCCTGTGTGGGCATGATTTCATAAAGACTGTGGGCACCTGTGGGTGACTCATGGCTGCTAGTCTGAGGCAAAAAAAACAAACTGCAGTGATGAGAAATATGAAGACCACATTTTCTCACTGGGATTAGTCAACTTACAAGGTAGGAGCGGTAACAGCCTTCCCCAACTCACGCTTCCTACTGCTAAAGCAGGGCCAGCCTGAGTAGGATTTCTATTGTGACACGACTGTCGCCGTGATCAAAGTTAACCCAGAACAGGGAAGAGAATAGAGAAAAAAAGATTTCACAAAGGAAAGAAAAAAAAAAAAGAGCTTCAGCTCAGTTACAACACGTAATTCTGAAACAAAGGTTGGAGCATAGATCTAGCAGTGTCCCCCTGGGGGGAGAGGAGCTGGCAGAGGCAGGAGCTCTACCAAGGCAATATGGCTGCACAGCACCCAGCAAGGAAGGGGGAGGGAGCGACCGGCCACGCTGGGTACCACATCGCCTCAAGTGGGTGCAGGGTGGGGGTTGAAACTGGCAGAAGTTGAGGGACGTCAGTGTCACTGTGATGAAGCAGAGCTGGCGTGATGTGCCCGTCAGCATGGCGCTGCATGGCGTCTACATACAGTACAGCTCCTTTTAACGTACTGTGAATGTGCACATTTGTTTACACGCAGAGAAGACAGTGCGGAGCTGGTGCAGGAGGAGACAGCATGCTACCGGCGTAGGCGTAAGACACGGGGAGAAGAAAAAAGGATGGGAGGAAGGGCGATGAGAGGAGAAGTAGGATGAGCGGGACATGGCGGGGCTGGCTGCCTCCCTCTTCCTCCCACTCCGTCTCTGGCGTCTCAGAGGAGATGGAGGGATACGAACGCGGCGGCCCTGTGCCTCCGTCTCGCCTGCAAATGAAGCTGTCTTTGCGACGACTCCTGCCAACTCTGAGCTCCCCGTCATTTACATACTGCGTCTCCTGCGGGGGCGTATACGAGCTCCAGCACTCCAGGAGCAAGACTTGGAGGACCTCGCTATTCAGTTTGAAATGAACGCATCTCACATGGGGCGCGAAGCACTTCCCGGGCTAGCACAGAGTACACAGTTGGTTTAGATGCAGAAACAAGGAAGAGGAGGAGGAAAGGAGTGGTTTGTGAATTGACTTTGAAAAAAAGATATAACTTCAATGAGAGAAAAGAGAGAGGAAAAAAAAAAAAACAGGCAGAGAAACGGGCACCATGGTGCTTGAGCTGCAGGGGCATATTAAAAAATGAATCAAAGGCACACACTGGCTCTCCCACTGAAAGACACAGAGAGCCCAGCTCACAGCCCTCCTAGTGCGATCGTGTCAATCACCGGGGCCCCACGCTCATGTATGCACACACTTTGGTGGATATTTTCCACTCAAGGGCTCCGTACATGCACATGGCTCCACGCAGCAACAAGAAGACTCAGGGGAATACACACATACGCACATGAACACACGCTGTCTAATTCACTGTATCTCCCAGCCCTGCTGGAAGATACAGTGATTTCATCACAATTTGAATTGTTTTCTTCATAAGTATATCTTCTGGGTGAACTGAAACAGCGTTTACACAGTGGGAAGCAAAAACTCCAGACTGAATTCATTTGGAAGGTGGGTCAGCTGCTCCTTAAAGAATTGAGTCAAATCTCAAATAGCATATTTTCTCTTCTTTCAAAACATGCAGATAATTTTTTTGGTGTCCTGGTTATGAGATTCCTGGCTCCACCCCATTCATATAATTGTCAATTCTGATAATCTTTAATAGTCAAAGTCATTTATCATGAAGAAAATAGCAATCATTGATATTTGAACCTTGTTTTGCGTCACTATTTTCTGCTTTCTTTTGGTATCCTAAGCGTTGAAGCCTCTGTAGTATTGATCGATCACGTTGGACAAGACTTTGGTTGAATGCAGGTTGATGATTTTGCTTTTTATTGGTTTAAAATTGTAAACTGGCTACTTGTGAAACCATCTGGTTGTAGACGTCGTCTCTAAAGTCCAACTCCAGTCTCCCATTTCGAGTTACAAATCAGACTGTAATCAATGTGCAGCACTTGGAAAAGGATGTCTTGGCCCGGTTATCTGCTGGTTACACAGAAACCCTTGAAATATAGCTCCTTGAGCCACGAGGCTAACCGGTCTTCAGACTGATAGCAAACAGGTTCAGAGATTAGCCCTGCATGACACAACGCAGTTCTCTCATTCATGGAATGAATCCAGTCCGGCAGTGCAGCATGGCTGTCCAGAAAATAAACTGCAAGGTCACCTGGGAAATAAACAGTAAAAGTGGAACCAGGCTCCACTTTTGCTTCAACGCAAAGCAATCTCATCATTGGCTAATCACATACATGCAAGAGCATATTCCTGGTGTATTGCTTTGTAATAAGAACGCCATAGTTTTATTGTTTACCTTGAAATCGTTGTTAAAGACAACATAGTCGCTGCTGAGAAACTTTCCAGAGTGCCAGGCAAAGCGCCCGAGCCCCCGGCTCACCTGCTGGCAAAACTCTGCGGTCATTTGCATCATCTGGTGGACGTTAATCTGCTATGCTGTCGCGCTGTAGTGACACAGCGAAATTGGCAAAATTTCACTTGAATGAATTAGACCTCAGGAACATTATTTTGGAAATGTAAGGGTTTTGCCCACGGCTATCCCAACACACCTCTCTTCCAATTTCTCCATATTGCTCCGTTCGCTACTACAATCTTCAAATGTTGAGATGCAGATTAAGATGAGATGATGAAAGCCTCATTTGTTTGGTTGATTTTTGGTAAACCCCACTGGGTTTAGGATGAGTCATCGAACATCTGAAACCATTTTACAGAAGAGAAAAGACTGGGGTTTGATTTTTTTTTTCATATATTTTGGAATATATTAAGAGATAAACAAACAATTAAAACATGGACACAGGATAAAAAAAAGTGTATTTTTCATTCCACTGGGACTTTTAAACCAAGGAATCGCCAAATTGGCACATTTGCATTCTTTTTCCTAACAAGGGCAGACATCTTTCCTACTAGAAATAGGGATAGATTAGTAATTACTAGGGCCTGTACCGGATAGTTTGAAGCTACATTCATGAGGTTGAATATGATTAACATTTCATGCAACAGAGTACCGGCTTCCCCTTCTCTTCCCCTCTCCCTCTCTCTTCTCTCAAACACACGCACAGCAGGTGACACAGTCCTCTTCTCTTTGTTTCGTGTCATGTGAAAAGATAGACGTAATCATTTCCATTCTAAATAAATATTCTTCTGCAATCCATATATGTTTTGTCAAGCCTTTCAGAAACTCTATTTTCACTGCGGTCAAAAATGTTTTGCTTTCCCGGGCTCACCTGTATTAACAGGTTAGTAGCAATCTAACAGCACCATAAAGTACAACCACAATTATACATAATTGGACGTATGCTAGCATGTTGTTACTTTTTCTTCAACATAAAGCGAAGCATAGTGAAAACATAATAAAAAAAGAGAAAGTGAGAGACTGCATATAGCACAAAATTCTAACAGGCGTTGCATAATTTAATATTTATATTTGTATTTTTATCATGGACTTGTAGAGACCATTATCGTGGCCAACCAATATCTTTTTGAACGATAATCTCTTCATCTCATCCAGCTGGAGTCAGAACGTGAATAATGTTTGAAATGCTAATGTGAATGCGCGGTGGCTATGTAAACGCAGTTTTAAAATGGCACTCAACCAATCCTTTCTTTGGTCAGACTTTACAGCTGTGCAACAATGTGCACAGATGCAGGGATTAAAGTTTTACACTCTTCTGCGTGTGTTTTCCGAGCTCAGCCCATGGCCCCCGGGTGCTTCAGACCTCTGAATCAATATTTCAGCGCGCCGAGGCGTCACTCAGCCTCCATCCACCTGGAGCGCTGCCAACATCCAGTTTCACTGCTACCATCAGCCCGCAGTGCGTGGCTTCTGCCCACACACACACACACACACACACACACACACACACACACACACACACACACACACACACATGCACACACAGGAGCATTAGCAGTCAGAAACACGCTATCACAGCTCTTTCTTGTGTCTTGCCAGGTGGAATCATACATAATGATAAGTCAAGTCAAATATAGACCTGTAGGGTTGAAATTAGTTTGAGCAGTCGGTAAGAATGTACATTCTTCTAAAATGAAAATGACGCTCAACCATTTGACTTATGCCCTGTTGAACACCAGGGAGTCACCAGTAAGTCCTGGCTAGAGGAATATAACGTCTGAAGTGTGGGTGTATTTACATGATTACAGTTGCAAGAAATGTATTCAAGTCTTTAAAGTGGAGCCTTAGGGAAGATCTAAAAATGTTGATGAATAGCATTTGTATGAGTTGACAGTAACATAATCAAATTGATAATGGCAATGCGTAATGTAATGTTTTTGAGTTGCAGGATCTTCTGGTAAGAAAAACATCAGACATTGCTGTTTTTTAATATTTAATGAAATTTGAGAGTTATTCTGCGTAAACTAAAAGATGGTGATGTCTTAAAGCACAAGGAACAAGCATATCAGTACAGAATATAAGAAGAATACTAAACAAGCCGGGACTGCACCCTTTGTAGACCAAGAAGAACATAACATAACAGCTAAGTCCCGCCCCTTGAATGCAGCCTGGTCAATCATGCCGTAGCATCGGCCAGCTCCGACGGAGATCCGACACCTATTTGTCTCTGCTCCATAGACTTTCATGAATTACTTTCATATTTTCTTCATTTTCAGGCTGGTTTAGTGGATTTGGAGCTCGTCATGGTCAACAGTGATACTTGTTACCCAGAGTGGCTTGAAGGAGATAAAATGCCTGATTATATAGCCCATATGTACTACCTTCATACACTGTCCAGAGGAACATGAGCACAATCAACCATTTGTAGAGTGCCCTTCTTTCTCAGACTGTCCTTCGGTCAGCTCCGACCAGTGACCGACATCTCTCCGTCTATGCTCCGTAGACTCTCATGCATCAGTTTCATGTTCAGGCTGCTTTAGTGGATTTGGAGCTAGTCATGTTTAAACGTTGTGTAATAGTGATACTCGTTACCCAGAGAGGTTAGAAGGAGATATAAGTTTATAAAAAATTACGTTTCTACGTAAAAAAAAACCTGTGGTGCTAACATTAGCAGAGTACATTAGCACATCATTAACTAGCATTAGCACTTCTATGCTTCGCTAGTACTGAGTGTACACTGAATGTCTACACATCACTGTAACAGCGAAAAAAGACCCGGCTTATCAGGAGTTGTTGTTATACCAAGTTTTTTTTTTGCTCCTTAAGTTATTAAAGCGTAATGTCACTAAATATAGAAGCCTTGTATATGTTTGCATTAGTTAACTAATGAACGTTAATCATCTTCATCTTCTTCTTCATCACTAATGTAGCTTGTCTTTTCTTTGAATCAGCTGTTTGTTGCCATGGAGACCAGTCTGTTTGCCTTAACGTTGATCAGTCGCTCCGTTTGATTCGTTGTAACGTTCAGAACTGAACTCTTCTGTCTTGATCACCAGGTGATGTGGTGGTTCACTTTTGCTCTCTGATCTGTACCTTTAGCTTATATCTTTATCTTTTAACCTGTTTTCACTGATGAATCAGTTTGACATTCTGAATATATCCATCAAAGACATATTGTAGACCCTTTCTGTCTGCTTCTCTCACTTTGAAAATTTCCCAAAAATTAGATTATGTTTTTTCAGGGCGTGCAGTTAGTGACAGTGTGGGCTATATGGTAGCCAAGGGTCAATTCTATGCAAAAATCTTCACCTTTGGAACCAACCGTAACTTGCACCTCTGCAACTCTACTGCTGTTTTGCTATTCCACTTTTGGTGGTGGTCATGCTAAATAAAGACAACATGGACTACATTTAGACTAATAATAATAATACCAATGAACAACCAACAGTATTCTTATTAAACTCACCATAACCATGATTGATAACATTCATTTGTGGTGCTACACTAATGTTTAACATTTTTGGGGGTATTTCCAGCCTTTATTTGATAATGACAGTGGAGAGAGTGAGGAAAGACAGTAAGGGAATTGAACTGGGAACCACTTGGGAATTAACGCCAATGTGGTGTGCGCCCTAACCTCTAAGCTATCGGGTGGCCCCGTTACACTCATGATTATGTTCTTTCAGTGCAGTCCTCTAACTGTAAACCCTGGACACACTGACTGAGTCGCTGAGTGAATGTCTGCATAATTAAAGCGACAGGAGAATCCGTCAGAAAGTCCCCGAGCATTGGCTGTGACAGCAGGGCTGCAGAGTGGCCCCAGCCTACCATGGAGCAATTGAAGGTCAGGGACCAGCAGCCTCTGGGGCAGTGCAGGAGAAAAATCAACGGGACTCTGCAGCCAGGGACATTAGCTTTTGCTGCTGAGATGGAGAATCTAGTCACATAACTACTCAAGTCAGACTGGATTCACTGACCAGAGGGGAGTACACACAATATCATGACTGACCTGTAGCGTTGAATGCTATCCATTAAACAGCCTTGAAGACATCTTTCATTATAATATGAAGCAGAATGTTTCGTTTTTGTTGACACAGAGTCTAAAGGAGAAGGATATTTCACTATGTAGAACTTTCAGCGGTCAAGTTGTATATGTAGCGCCAGGTATTGACAAGGAAGAAGAATGTGTGAAAATAAAAAAACATTAATGCATATAAGCTCCACCAATGGGTTGTAATGGTATAAAATGCCATTTTAAATAATATTCCTGTTTTATTTTAAGTCTGTGTCATTTAAAAAAAATGTTTTTTTTATCTCCAATATGGTTAATTTACTTTTGGCTGTCTGGTTAATTTACCAGACAGCCAAAAAGCATGGCAAAGGAAAACAACAGTGAAAAAAGCTAAAGGCTCTCTGACGCTGATGAGTTAAACGCTTCTCATGCACATACAGGCTTGGCATTGTCTTGTTTAATGACTAATTACTAAACCTGCTATACCTGTGTTACGAGCCATTTACGTAAGTCCTCTTAGGAACAGTAACAGGTCACACACCTCACTGACTAATTGATTTGATAACTGAGAGATAAATGTGCGATCAGGCAATATTTTTCTCTCATAATGGGAATTCATGCAAATGGTAGAGGCAAGTATGCAGGTCCCAGTCCATTAAGCTGAATAGGGGAAGGATGGCTCATCTTTCACATTCTTCTTCCTGTGTGTTTGCACTGATGATTCACAGTAAAGCGATTGGGATTAATTTCAATTCATAGATTTTCATCCTGTGCTCACTTTAGCTCCACTTGGAGGACTCTCATTATATCCAGGAGTGCTTTTAAGCAGACAGGAGGTGGCTAATTTGAAGACTGCATTGATTTGATCCTCCTGGACAGCAGCAGCCATAATTCACCTGTGCAGCAAACTGCAACCATGTTTCCTCTGTAATTATCAGTTCTAGATACAATATATTGACAGGGAATAAGCAGCATGAATGGACAGCTGACAGCCATTATCCTGCAGAGTTGGTGATAATGTAATTTTGGCCTATGTGTTAGTAAGCCATTAGCTATTGACACATTCATAGGAAACTCATTAGGAGCTCTCTTCTTTTGGTTTGGTCTCTGCCAACTCCTGAGACAAATAGATTTTAAACTGCAAACAGGTTTATAAGAGTTTGTGGGGATGAAAACCAAAACAATGACCTAAAAGAGGCAGAAAACTCTGTAGAGCTGCAGAGTAAGTGATCATTGTTGCGGATTTGTCACGATGAGTGATCCCTATTCACCTTGCATATATTTTCAGTTGATCTATAAAAAGAATATTGATGAGGCCTGCTTTAAATTAGTCAAAAGGCCAATCATCCTTTTTGTTTTTTAATAGCTGACAACACAGATGTTAGCCTTTCTATTGGGAAGAACATTTTCAATATAACCAAAAAATGTAAAAGTTATTTGACCTTTGGCTAAACCCCGCCCCCTGCTGCTACTCCGTCAAGCTGTCAGAGCTACCTTTGAGCCCACACTGTCACTAACTTCACTCCCTGACAAAATATTATCTATTTTTTGGGAAACAAGAGAGAAGCATACAGGAGGGTCTACAATGTGTTTGAATGATACATCCAAGATGTCAAACTGATTCAGCATTCGAAGCAGGTTAAAAAGATAAAGATAGAGGCTTAAGCTACAGACAGCCGTGTAAACGTGAACCACCACATCACCTGGAGATCCAGGCAGAAGACTATGATATTAATTACAACACTGTTTCTGTAAAAAATGCATTCAGTATGCATTCAGTATACCTTCAGTAGCTAGCGTAGCATAGATAGATAGATAGATAGATAGATAGATAGATATTTCTATTTCCGTGTCGTGCAGATAACGTGCCCAACCCTCATGGGTTTTTAAGACACAAAAAATACAGCTGCAAGGACAAACATTTCATTAAGTTTCATTTAATAACAAAATCATAGAGGTGTTAATGATGTTCTAACGTACTCTGCTAATGTTCCTCCAGAGGTTTTTAAGTAGAAACTTATTTTTTTAGAAACTTATATCTCCTTCTAACCTCTCTGGGTAACGAGTATCACTATTACACAACGTTTAAACATGACTAGCTCCAAATCCACTAAAGCAGCCTGAACATGAAACTGATGCATGAGAGTCTACGGAGCATAGACGGAGAGATGTCGGTCACTGGTCGGAGCTGACCGAAGGACAGTCTGAGAAAGAAGGGCACTCTACAAATGGTTGATTGTGCTCATGTTCCTCTGGACAGTGCATGAAGGTAGTACATATGGGCTATATAATCAGGCATTCGATCTTTAGACTGCTCGGTCACCGTATCACACAGTGAAACACATGACTGCATGCAATACTACACCATGGCTTGTTTTCTTCACTTTATGATCAATAATGTGGTTCAGAAGGACAGTCGAACCGACAACCCTGACTTGTTGTTGATAAGGAGCTCACGTGTCTTGGACAAAGTGCTTGTCTTTGTCTGTGTGTGTGTGTGTGTGTGTGTGTGTGTGTGTGTGGGGGGGGGGGTGTGTGCAGATACAGATCCTGCATAGATTTACAGAGGGACAGGAGACTCAGGGTAGCATACAGCATGCCTGCACACACACTCACACTCACACACACACACCTACAGAACCCTGACCTTGGGGTCCGATGAAGGGGCCCTTCTGGCTTTGTTGTGTGGACAATTATTAATGTGCAAACTGCTCCTAGTTAACTCATAATTAATATGTTCTCCGCCACGCACCATGCCTGTGTGTGTAGAAATGTAAAGGGGTGTTTTTGCTGTTTGTTAAGGGAGCAGGCTGAATCCTGTGTGTGTCAGTGTCTGTGTTCTGTGTGTAGGCGATACAGTGCAGTATCAGCGTTGGAGAGAGTAAGCAGTAAGTAGGCTTGAAGAGTGGCCGTGGTGAGTTGACTGGCTCAGTGGTGGACACGTGTTGGCTCACCCACTCGCTGCTCCTCTGGTGCCGCTCAACAGACGCTTGGAAGTTACGGACAGGAGGACGGTCTGACTGACCCTCACTGCAGGCTCACGTACGCGCACGTCACAGTGACGAGAACAATGAGGGCTTTCTCTGGTGAGGACCGTGTAAAGGATTTGTAAGGCTGAGGTATCTGAGGCTACAATGGAGGGCGAGATTGGCAGATCGCTGCCGCTATCAGAGCCGTATCCAGCGCACTACATCTCTCCCTCGCATTCAAAATATGGTACAAAACAACACGGCGACGGACATAATCCAAGACTGCGACGCAAAATACCCGAATTCCAGGTTTCAAAACGGCAGTTCAAAATCCAATGGGTGACTTCACAATGACTATGTACACTTTTTATATTCAGTCTATGCCGGCACCATACAGACAATAAGAATTGAAAAATAAAACCAAAGACCACCAAATGGATCGGCCATTGGGGAATGTTCCTGATGATTTTACTTACTAAGGATTTGTGGCACTTGTTTATGGGCTAAACAGTCAAATTGGGATCATCCCTTCTCACTAAAGGACGGCACTGAGGTTTTGCAGCGGTAATAAGGAAGCAGAGCTGAACTGCTGAAAACTGCATATTTCATGCAATACGTATTTTAAGGCATTCCTGTTTAAAAATGTAAAACGTGCAGCACTGTTTTATCAGTGCGGCACCAGAGAGGCCATAGTCAGAAACAGTGAGCGAGACAGCCGGAGCAAAGAGAAAAAATTTAATGAAAAAAAAAGATGCATTATAAAGCTACTTTACAGTAGCAAGTCAAGTCTGAAAAGGGAGAGTACTCAGTTGGTATTGATCTGTAACCACACCACTAAATGCAACTTAATCCTACACACAGTCCCTTTAAGTGGGCCGTTATATATTCATTTTGTGTACTTACATTATCAAGTCAAAAGAGTTTAGAAGTTTTACCAAAAGTGGTTGAGTCACTGGTCTTTTTGTTGAGCTGACAGCACCACTATATAACTCCTCCTCACACATATGGAAGCCTTCTTCCAAAAGTGTCTTCCCTTCAACCAATCTTCCAAGTAAAGTAGAAAACCTTGTGTTTCAATAAAGGGAATGAGGATGGTGGGGATTTTGCTGGCTAGGACATTCCTGGGCGTTGCAGACAAGCGAGGCAAGAAGACACATGGTAAGTTAAAGGCACAACGCAGAAACACTGAAAAATAAATCCCACTCAGAGGAGGAGACGAAGAGACTACCAACTGTTAGTGATCTGGGGATGAGGAAACCAGAGCACGGCTGCCAGGTGTGCAGACAGGAGCAGGTGAGTTGAGTGCTCGCCACACAAACACACACACAAACACACAAACACAAAGGCCCAGATCCAATCCAGTCCCAAAACCCTCCCACCCTGTGGCGGAGTGAACTCTGTTGGGTGTAAATACAGCGGTAAACTTGTGTAAACCAACAGTGCAAATAATAATGCAGAAAAAGGGCTCTATGATGTAGTGTGTAACATGCAAATAGATTAGAATATTGCACAGTTGAAGATATAAATTGCGGGGTTATAGCTGCTGGTAATATTAACAAATAGATGTTTAATATATATATAGGCGGCTGTGGCGTAGTGGAGAGCAAGGTAGTTCTCCAATCAGAGGATCGGTGGTTCAATACCCGGCTTCGGCAGTCGATGTGTCCTTGGGCAAGACACTTGAACAAGTTGCTCCCGAAGGCTTGCCATCGGTGTGGACTGGATGTGAATGAATGTTAGTTAGAGTCTGATGGTGGCACCTTGCCACCTCATCAGTGTGTGAATGGGTGAATGATATGTAATATACTACTGATTGTAAGTCGCTTTGGATAAAAGCGTCTGCTAAATGACTGTAATGTAATGTAATATACAAAACTCAATAAAATTAACACATCTACCATGGTTGTGGCCCTTACGGTTGACGTGGTTACAGTAATTAACCTGTGGTTAAGGTTTGAGAACGACAGGGATCATGGTTGAAAGAAAATAAACAAACAGCTTTCTCTTGTGTTAAAGTTACACATTCTGTTGACCAATCCATCCTCACCTCCTCCCGAACAGACTTTGTGGCTCTGATATTGTCACCTGACTTCCTGTCACCTGACTTCCTCTTTAGCCACTGCGAGAGGGCTTTCGAGGGCTAGTCGAACACAAACACTGTGTATGTCGTAATTTTTCCCTCAATGATAAAGAAGCAAAATTCATTTTTGTTTACTCAGTATCCTGTAAAAATAAATGAATAAAATGAAATATAAAAAATCTCACTATAACTTAGTAGCATTTTTTCTTGTGTCTTCCCCCCCAGACTGAAACTGGAACCCTGGTTCCACAGAAGAGGAGCTTGATAACTGAAGGCTCTGTCTCCCATCCTACTTTTTGATTCTCTTGGAAGCACAAGTAACCCTGCATTGATGGAGCGCAGCTCTCTAGTTGGGTAATATGGAACTATAAGTTCCTTTGGATAAGACAGTGCCTGGCCAGTTAGATCTCTTTTCTTAGTTTTTATTAGAACACGCGCTGCACCATTCTGGATCAACTGTAGATATTTAAGAGACTTATTAGAGCAGCCTGATAATAAGGAATTGTAGTAATCTAGTCTAGAGGTAACAAATGCATGAACTAGAAGGAGCCGCTGCCTAGTCAGCATTATGTCAGTGTTAAAATGCTGATGCATGTTACAGCTTTATCTCTGCTCTGGTCTTATTACATTAGACCATGAACGCTGAGTCTGAGCTCCTCTCCACCCACAGCGGCACAGGTGTGCTGAGCTACTTCAGAGAGAGGCGCCCCTGTCACAGTCTGTTTAGGGGCCAACGTCCTGGGGGGGGAGGGGACGACGACTATCAAATTGCACATGATTAATGCAGGGCCCTTGTCTGCTAGAGCGGTGGTGAAGGAGACTCTATGCCTTGAAGCATCCACAGACCGGCTTCCCAAAACTGGGACTCGCCCCCCCCCGGCATGCTTGTCCGAAGTGATTGGAACCCGTGCAGACCTACTGCGGCGGCTCGATGCCAAGATGAAAGGAGTTGACCTTGAACGGTTCAAAGGCAGAGTTTAACCTCCTTGCGACCCCCACCTTTCTTTCCCTCAGCTCCCATCTCTGCCTGTTGACCTCTCCTTATCTTTCACCCGATCGTTCCCATTCCTCCTCTGTTGTGTCCATCTCTCACACCAGCCCTCACTGACAATTTGTCTTGTTTCTCTCTGCTGCCATCGCTGCTGAGACAGTTCCAGGTTAACTGGCTCAGCATAACTTGAATCTCTAATCCTGTCACATTATAGGCCCATTCTTCCACCCACTTGAGTGCATAAGAGTCTCGCCTTCCCTTGTCTATAGCTTGGTTGTCCTTGTTCTTAGCTGTTATGTCTATTTTTGTACACTGGATCTCATGCGAGAACATTCTTATCTCTGTCACTTGCCACTTTCAGACCTGGACATAAAACTCACCTACCTATTTTTTTTTTTTTTTTACTAATATAATGTCATCTCTCTGCCTTGTTTTTTTTTGTTATTGGTGTTTTTGTTTCTGTTTTTACAATGAAAAGTAAATTTTTACATTTTACAAATAAAATGTATTATTATTAATATTATTATTATTAATATTATTATCTTAACTCTCTTTTGTTCGTTTTGTTGGCTCGTACTAGTAAGCCACATCAGATTCAGCAAACGCCCCCAACCTCAGGTAACTGTATGAATGACCAGAGAAGAAATGGACCCGTATGAAAATCGTCTCTTCACAGCAAGCTTAAAATTGCTTAATAGTAATGAAATATACAATCCATTAGTCAAAAATGTAGGCTTGGATAACAGCAGACCAACGTCACATGACTCCTCCGACAGGTCTGGACGACTCTGAAACTGTGTTTGTTCAAAATATGAGAAAATGTGTGAATGCTGCAGGTTCTCCTAAATCAATCATACACGCTTGATTGTTCATGTTCACAATAAAGGTGATCTGATCGGACAAATTCCTTCTCCCTAAATGACAAAACAAGTCACTTTCAAACCATGTGTTCGCTGTCTGATGCAGTGTTCCTCTTGAGGTCCCGCAGTTCGGTTCAGATCTATTGTCCCTTGAGGGGAAATCTGGTTCTCGTGAACTTGACAACTCAGGAACGCCTGGATGGAATTCCTTCAAATTTAGAAGAAACGTCAACCTGGACTCGAGGATGAGCTGATTGGATTAAGTTGGTCACTGTGACGTCACAAAACACTCAAAAATGAATATGCTAATTATGACACTTTCACACAAATGTCCAACAAGATGAAATTAGATTTTTCTGACTCGTTTTCTTTTGTGTATGATGTAGACAGTTAACTTTAAAAAAAAGAATTAAAATCATTTATAACATGGTACCTTTGGTCTTTTCTGTAGTTTTCTGCTTCCCCTTTGAGCTTTAAATTGCCGATACACAAAAAACATTAGGATGTTTGTTGAAAGTAATATGATGAAGAGATTATTGTAAAATGAACCGATAGAGGGGGTCACAAATGCAAAATAAGAGAAAAAAAGCAGACAGACATGTACAGCATTCACTCTGTTTTAACAGTTTCCCTTTTTCAAATGTCTAGAACTTGCTGCTTGGACTCAAGAGCGACTATATTTCTAGGCAGCACAATGTTCCCTATAAAATTCACCACATTGTTATTTGACTTGTCGCGTTTATTCGCACCTCCTCTTGGATTGAATTTAAGCGCGCCTCGGCACAGCGGTGTAATTAGATGGAGCACTGCAGCATATGGAGTTGCCGGTTGTGTGGTGGTGAGTGAGCTCTCCAGTGAATGCTATTCACTTTGGTTTCCATCCAACATAAGATTAAGTCAAACATATGGTGTCTGAAATGCGATTATTCTGGGGTCTCCTCTGTTCCTCTCCGGCTCCTCAACCGTCATTGGTTCACAAATCCGACACTCCCTGCATACTAAATGTAAAAATTTCGATAATATTACAGTTTGTGTTCGCCAATCGTCCATGCTTCTCTTATTGTTATGTATTGGAGGCTGCACTCTTTGATAAAAGTAACTCACTGACATGATTCTGGCTCTGTTTGTGAATTGAAACCATGAAAAATAAAAGTTGCTCCACAGCATTGTCTTTCAGCACTGTTGTAGTATGTAGGTCGGACACCGGACACCCCAGACTTCTCGAGGTTCTTCTCAGAGACAAAGCCCACAGGACATGTACAGCTGTGACATTTTAGAGGCTTTGTGGGACACTGAGCTGAGATACGCACCATGTTCGCACTCCAAGGACCATACCTCCGGAGCCACCTACAAGAGCTACAAGATAAAGAAAAACAAGAGCGTTGTCCTGATGTGTCCCATTCACGACACTCCCAGAGAGTGTTGCAGCTGTGTGGCTCATCGCCAATACAAAACACTTCCTGTTATTCATGCAATCAGTGCCGGAGTGCAGCTCTGCTTGTCAAATTTCTTAATTCAAGATACATAAATCAACATGACAAGCTCGTATCATCTTCAGCATCGGGCTACTGCTCATGATACACTGCTATCCCCTGGCTTCACATTTGTGCGAGGAGGAGCGTAAGCCTAGCATGAGGGTCATTTTGGACAATTCTTTACTTTTAGGAACAGTGTTTGGTGCCATGGAAGGATACCGTTTGTCATTCATGTAGTGAGGAAGAAAGTAAGGGCCAGGTTGTGCTAGAGCACAACTAGTTTGTAACTTGTGTTGTCCGATCATGTTGGAAGGAACACGGGTTTGTGCCTTCTTCCAAACGCTGAAAAGCGGGACATCCTTGAGACGGTTGAGACGCGATAATTGATTAAATATGGGGACAACAGTGTCTCCTGGGAGGCAGCAGGACGCCGCTAGGAAGTGAAGGAAGTGCTGCATTCTGCTGGCACATCCTCGGTGGGTCTAAGGTGGCGTGTGACGCCCTGACGTGTTCCTGTACCGCTCATCCCGGACTGGATCCTGTATGGCAGTGATTTTCAACCACTGTGAGAGATCGTCAGGTGTGCTGTGGGAAAATGTCCAAGCTACCCAACAGTGCCATGGTCCCAAGCAAGCTCAACAAATTGATGGACTTGTCATTAGATTGTCAGCATATATGCTCTATTAGGCTACAATGTGTCATTTTGTAACTTTTTGGTTGTTGGTGTGCCGCGGGATCTTTTTAATGTAAAAAATGTACCGCCGCTCAGAAAAGGTTGAAAAACACTGCTGTATGGGACTGCTGCACGACACAGAGGACATTCCTACTGTAACGTACTGGTGCTAATTTTTTCACAGAACATACAAAAGCAGAAATAATTCTAATCCAGCTGACTCGCCAATAGGAATAATTTGTTTCTCACTACGCTACAATCCTTAAAATAGTAATAGGGCAATACCAGACCTATTTCAGAGAGACGTTGTCTCTGTTCCAGAAGTCATGGCATATTGGAATCAGTTTGTTAATGATATTGGTCTAGATGATTCTTCTTAATTGGTGAATATGTTTATGAGTCCTTCAAAATTATTCATAAATATTACCATGACATTCACTACATGAAGAAATGTATTTAAAAAAAGGACAAACCCAAACTTCTCTTTCTGTGATAAAATTTATTTTGAAAAAAGAGTGTTGTAAACATGAGTTTATGGTCTCAATCGCTAGTTTTAATTCTGCTTCAAAACAGCATGATGTTCATTTAGTATGGTCCATTTAGAGTCAAATAGACCATAAAGCAGAGTATGCTTTAGGACGTGCTTACTGTGATTGACAGGTCACTACCGCTATCAGAGCCGTATACAGAGGTTTTTTTGCGGAAAAAAAAAACAGGGCGACGACGGAATCCAAGATGGCGACGGCAAAATTGCGGAACTCAAGGCTTTAAATATAAACAGTCCACTTCAGCGAAATCTTCTGGTCGGCAGAGCAGGGTTGGTAGACGCTGATATCTTGGCGATGTCCGGGAGGAGCCAGGACAACGTGTGGGGCTGTTCTCAGGTTATCCACATACACCATCCCCGGTTAATTCATGGCTCTCTGTAACAACCTGGCACCTCCTATTCACCCTCTCCACATCCATCTCTCTGCCTGCTGCTCCTCCTTGCCACTTCAGATCTCAGCTGAATCCCCACTCAGCACTCCTGTGGGCTTTTGAAATGTTTTAAAGTCTCTCTTTTTATGTCTTCCTTTCATTTAGAATCCTTTTCTCTGTCTACCTTCACCTCCCCGCCCCCGGCAGCCCCTCTGTGAGAGCCTGATAGATGCTCTCCAATATGCAGCCGACATAAATCTTCCCCCGAGTTGGCCACAAATATCTCAGCAATGTTGATTTATAAGAGCTGGCTGTCTCCCAGAGAGGCTGCTGTGCTGCTTGTAGGCTGCACGTAGATGGGATGGATTCCTTAATAGCAGGACTCTTAAAAATAAGAGGCGTCACGTGGTCCCAGTGAAGGGAGAGGGAGAGAGGTTATTGCGTGTGTGGCTGTGCAGCGCTGATGGAGAGCAAAAGGGACTCACCTGTGAAAAAGGTCAATGAGGCAGTAAACTGGTAAATGGGGAGGGGACGGGAGATGAGCAGGCTGACAGATATGTGAACCACATACCGCGTCGAGAACACTATCTCCTACATTTGTAAGCACCGTGCAAAAATGGAGACTTAAAATGATTTTCATGTCTTGTGTAATTTAATCACCTTCAGCAGCCACCTTGTTTTTTCTTCACCTTCTGTTGAGCCTGGCACTATTTCTCCTCTGTGATCACAGAGCGAGTGGAGGGTCGTGGAGCTTGGGCTGCTTCACTCGTCTGACTTGTCAAGAAGCCATTTGCAAAGGAACAAGGAACCGTTTTTAGTGACCTATTTTCTGTTTATGAATACATTAAGGCCAGATATTAGCCTTCTGTTGAAATTCAGATATGATATTACTGGGTGATAACCGCAACAATAAGTAAGCGTAGAGTTTTATCGAAAAACTGTTTCAGACACTTGTTTGTGTTTGGCCTGAAACATTTCAAATGAAAAATTCAAGTAGTAGTAGTAAGTAGTGAGCAGTTCCCTGTTCAAACTCATTTAGGAGGTCATTACAAATTCTATTATAAAGCCTTCCATTATTCAGCATCACTGAGCTTAAAGTTATATTGCAGAGAATGAGCCAACCAATATGCTAGAATGCTGTACTTAATGGTGAGATATTTATAACTAATGATATGAATGGGCTTTTGCTGTTTTTATACCCCTTGGTTCATGATTACATGCATCACATAGGAATTGATTTTGTAGTATATTAACAAACTACATTGTGTTATTATTTATAGGTAAAGTTAAGACTGCTGGATGGACCAGCTTGGAATACAGCTGCCTGCCGCTGCTGGAAATTGGGCGGATGAGAGCAGAGAGAACGAAAGCAGTAAAGTTGTGGCTGGTAAAACCGAAACAATGAGCTGAAAGAGGCTAAAAAGCTCTCTATCTGACCAGAACTGCAGCATGGTTAATAATTATCTGTAGCGTCGACACTAGGTTATGACAACTACCTCATTACACACAGTTATTTGACCCATTATTGATGTGAACATTTAGACTGGAGCAGCTGCAAATTACAGGCCAAGGGTAAGAGAGGACTGGGAACTAATTTGTTTTAATTATTATCTTAGAAGAAATAAAAAAGATGCCTATTACAGCCTACACGGTTTGTGTGGAGCTAGCAGAGTCCTTCGTGTTACCACTGGAGTGGAGATAAGCATCCCTTTGTCCTTAGCCTGGGCTGCAGCAGATAAACACTGGAAAACACTGAAAGGGTGTCTCTGTTATCTGAGCCTCCACAAAGCCAGGCTTCACCAGGGACAGTTCATGTTGTGGAAGAGGTAGACAGGGAAATGGAGAAAGAGCAGGATGGAAAAGAGAAGAGGACCCGTGCGTAGGCAGTGGAAGGATTATTTTATGAATTTCTTTGTTAAAGGAAAACTATTTTGCGCTGGCCTTCAAATGCCCCTTGATGGATGAATAAGGCATATTGAATTGAATATTCCACCTGTGTAAACAGATGTATGATGTCGTATGAGGCTTACGGAGGAGTCTGAGAAAATAACTCTGAGGATGTCATTGTGATGTCACCAGCTCAATCTAGTTTGGGCTTGGATACTACAAATGTATAACAGGAAATGTGGTACAAACTACAGATGTAGACTTTTAGGGACGTATGCATTTACCAGACAGGGAGGGTTTAACCAAAAGATACCATTGGTTGCATTAATGGAAATGTAGGATCCAGGTCTTGTGGACAAAAAAATAAAAAATGTAAACCCTTCTCTTGTGACTTGACTGATCTAAAATTAAAGCAACAGAATGTTTGGGCCACATATGAACAAACTTCAGATTACAACCTGCATGGATTTTATTGTTCTGTTGTTGGCTAGATTATTATATCAGACTGAGGTTAGCGCTGCAGAATATTATTATTATATTTACTCTTTTGGCTTCTCTCCCCAATTTCATCAGAGCTTCCATTTTTCTCTGGAAGGAGTATCAGTGGATGAGCAGTGATTGTTTTCTTTGAACCCATTCAAAGGAATAAAGGGGGTGAAGTGATTGCATGCTAACATATTTTCCGTACAATCAAATTAAATAATCATTCTAATCTCAAAATTGAAACAAATTGAAATTACATTCCAGACTATGTGTGACATAAATATACAGACAAGTCAGTGTGAGTTGTATGTAAACAGGTAAGCAAGACGCTGAAAATGTGTTTCAGCCTCTTGTGACCTTCATATAGACCTTGAGGTCTCAATGCCTCTTCAAGTTGAGCTCCTCCTTCGTAAACACACACACACACGCACACCTTCACCTACACACAGACACACACACACACACACACACACACAAGGTAAAGGGCAGTGGGAGCGGCTTCCATGTGGGGAGAGATAATGAAAGTAAACACAAAGGGTCCTATTTAAATTGTCTATAGAGCATGGTGTAAAGTGCATGGCCTATGTGTATTTAGGGCTTGTCAAACTCCACTTTGGTAATAAACTGCACAATCTGTGTGCAAAGTCAAGAGCGAGTATCACAAATGAAATCAGAGATTCATCTCGCATTCCCTTTAAAAGCCAGGTGTGCCTGCAGCTGGCACAATGCTGTTTAAAATGATTTACTTGGCAAATTGGAGAAGCGAGCAGTTTTCTGCTGAGGAAAGCATTTGCTTGTCCCAAGTGAAAGAGTTCAAGCAGACGATCTAGGGGAGCAGCGTCTCCCTACCCCCGTCACACCAACAGCTCTGTTTGATTGCATATCAGAAAATGCACCAAGAGCGTATTTATCTGAGGAGGAGGAGCACTGTTGCGTGTACCTGTATGTGTAACAAGCATTGTGTATGTGAGTTTTGAACTTGCCTATGTAGGTGGAACTTACTATCTAAATACTTCGTCCCTGACTTTAGTTTGCGTTGGTCAATGGCACAATCACTCTCTGCTTCCTCAAGGTAGCAATGCCCCAACAATGCATCAGACCCAGGGGGAAGCCTCCAGTTCTGCCGAGTGAAGCTGATGCAAAAAGAAATCTGATTGTATAGAAGTCTATGAGAAAATGACTCTACTTCTCTCTTGATTTATTCCTTCAGTAAACATTGTAAACATGAGTTTATGGTCTCAATCTCTAGTTTGAAGTCTTCTCCAATACAGCATGATGTTCATTTAGTAAATGATGGTCCATTAGACCAGAAAGCAGGGTATGCTTTAGGGCGGGCTTACTGTGATTAACAGGTCGCTGCCACTACCAGAGACGTAAACGGCGTCTCTAAGTCACACCTCCACATTCCTTTCATGCAAAAAAAAACATGGCGAAAGCTCGACTCGAGGCTTCACAACAGCAGTCCACAAACCAATGGGTGAAGTCCCAATAACTACGTCCACCTCTTATATACAGTCTATGGTCTGACAGTGCACAGATGGGCGCAAGTACATTTGTTACTGACACAATGTGGGCGCTGTGCATGACTAACGTTGACAGACCAAAGAGTAACAAGGCTTCTCAAAACTGAGTTCTTTCATTACAATTTCTAATGTGAATTTAATTCCTTAAATACTATTTGATCAAATAGTTATTTTATTCCACAGAAAAAGGATCAACAAAACCAGAAGATACTCTCATCAGTTAAGTACACCAAGTATTCCTCGACTAACTCTTCCTGGTTTTATGTTAAAATAAAAATAAACTCAACAAAGGAATCACAACTGAAGTTCCACTTACCATCTCTTTCCAGGCTTTTTTTTCTCCAGGCTTTCAACTATATCTCATAGTCTTCATCATATAGTTCAATTTTATGCTCATATAGTTCAATTTTATGCTTGTGCTTTATGTGTGTTGCATTTACAAGCAACATAAATACATTTGTATAGAATACATAGTGTGTTATTGTGATTTTGCAAGCTTTGGAATTTGGCTCCGCTATGGCAGGTGGAACACAATTTTGTCCAAAACAGTAAGGAATAAAAAAATTGTAATAGAGACAACATTTTTATTTTTTACCACATGCTGCTGTAATGCAGATTATTTTCCAATCCAATCTCAAGGTCCACTTTCTTTCCTTTTCCTAAATTGAACCATACCACAGGGTCTTTACTTGACATTTAATTGGGATTGGTATATTAGGCTACTATGTCCAATGTCAAGAATTTACTTTGATTGCTGTGATTGATTTAAAAAATTGTTGGCACTGAAAGTGAAAGACACACTAGCAGTGAATGAGATCCAGGTTAATTTTCAGAATGTACTACAAGATACCATGATAAGAAACAAATAATTCCTTTGCTACAGAAAAGGAAGTGGCAAGGAGAAAATAGACAGTTGCAGGCTGAATTCATTCGGAACTTGTGTGAAAGGACTATGCACATGTGCAGCCTAGCTGTGATAAATGCATGATACAAATGGTATGTTAATAATGATGGGACAATCACTTCGTCACTGTTGCCTCTCTATTAGCAACAAATAAGGATGGTAATATCAGTGTTTGTTCAGAGCGTTCACTGACATAACTACTGCCCAGAATCCCATGAAATCCTCTGTAGATGTTGTCCATGCTGTGAAATCGTCCATGAAATTTGCCATGCATCATAATCATGGTCCACAGAGGATGATACCTATAATTATTTTAGAGTTAGTCCCTGTGCACTGTGCTTCCCCGCTGCTCGCAAATACGGTATTTAATGTGTATTTGTTTAAGTGAATTAGATTGGTTCTTTTGGTCATGGTCAGTCCGATGGCGTAAATAGATTTGTGGCGACGGGCAGCTTTGGGCAAATGACCAGCACCAGCTTTGAACACATACCTTAAATCCCAAATTTAAATCAGACATTAAAATTGCATTTTTAATATATATTAATTTTATATATATTTATTATATATACCTATATGTATATTTTTTGCATAATTTGTGTATGTATTAATTTATTCAATCCATCTTTAAATGTATCTATTTTTTTATCATTTATAGTTAGTGTAATTATTTGTTAACTTTAGCCATCAAAAGTCAGGGGGTGGGTAAAAGCTTGTGACTGCTAAATGTACAGTATTGCTGACTGTATGCCTTTCCAGAAGACCCGCCTCTACTCTGCCTGTTATTGGTTAAATCCTTCCAGGCATTCTAGGTGTCTGCTAAACGCAAACTTTTATCTAGCTATGATGTACCTAGGTTGTTGTTCCAAGGTAGGCTAATTTTCATAGCATTTAAGCATTTAATTATGTAATTAGCTATGTATTTATATAGTTAATTTCATCCCTTAAAACCCTCTATATCCTTTTGGCTCCACCATCAGGCCACAACACAACAAATACGAAAGAACTGCTTGTTTTTTGTTCCAATAGAACCAACGTAAATATACAAAGAAAATAATTAATTAGGTCAAGCTTTAAAGTTACCATGCACAAGCTTTCATTGCCTCATTTTTTTTACATAAACTGAGAAATTTGGCAGAGACATTAGAGGATTAAAGTGTAGACCCTGAGATCTAAAATGGGGAACCATCTCACCATCATTGTTTGCAGCAGATAAAGAACAGCGCAGTGAGCACGTCTCATTGTGCATATTTAGAAACCAGCAGTCATGCCCTGACAAAAGCTGCAGTGATATTGTTTATAGAAGGTTCTCATGGATGAAATGCTTTTGTGATATAAAAAAGATTGTGTGTGTGTGTGTGTGTGTGGGTGGGAGAGTGAGAGAACGAATTATATTGTGGGTACGTGTGCATGCATTTGCCTGCATGTGTGTGTAGTTCGGCATGCTGGCATGCGTTTGTATATTTATGCACGTGAGTTTGCACAGCTGTCAGATACTGGGCAGCAGCGCAGACATGTATTGTTTGTGCTCCCCAACCTGCCTTTGGCAATGAAAGACGCTGTGATATGGAGCCAATTGTGCAGTTAGATTACTGCGTCGAGTAGCTAGAAAAGATTTCCTCTTAGTCAAATATTCACATCATCATTATGGATTTGGCCGCCGAATGCAGACAACGTGTGGACACATTAACAACAACTATGGCTGTCCCCTTTGATTAAAAAAGACTACAAAAACAAAAGAGGTTAACCACAACACATGGTGGTGTAATCACTCCCGGGTCTAATTTTAGAGGATATGCTCAGATTTTTTTTTTTTTGAATGAAGACTTTTCTCAGTGGATTTGAGTTGAGCCACAGACGGAGCTTGACAGTCTCTTGAGACAGGGCGGATAGGGAAAGGATGGAGCAGAAGAAGAAGGATAAGAGAGCTCAAGGCCAGAAAAGATGGGCTAATTAGAGAAATCTGTGCTGCATAGAGAAAAGGAATTATTTTAATGGGAAACCAGACGATACCAGATTGTCTAAAATTTCACAGATTCCCAACAAGACACACATTAGGGCAACTCTGGAGACCAGCAAACCTTTAGTGTTTGAGTTAGCACTGAATTATAGATCTGCCTCTACACACGGGCACATTTCTGCAAGGGTTTTATCCCTGGATCCCACTTGGATGACTACTACAGGCTGTATATGAAAAAAAGAGAATATTAGCTACAGCTAGACAGAGAGAGATTGAGGCAACAGTCAGTCGGAGAAACAGAAAAGAAGAGCAGGCATCATATGCTTCATTCAAAGTGAAGCCCTCACTCGTAGTAAATATAAGTAGTAGCAGAAGTAAGTGTGCATAGCTTTTTTGCATAGCTTCTATGCTCTGTAAATGTCATGGAAATGTGTCTATTGGTTTGAATATTTCTTATTTACAGACCAACTCATACTTTGGGGATTCTAAATATTCCAACCTGTTCCAACAAAATGTATTCCAATGTGACCAGTACTAAAAGGAATAGTTTAATTCAATGATCATTTATTGTCCTTTTGCAACAGGGTCGCACAACGAATTACCGTTGTTGCAAGAAAAGCATGACAAAACAAAACAGTTGTGCGTTCTTGTAGTGCACTTGTTTAAATTTGCATCAGGAGAAATGCAAACAGCAGCAACAAGCAGAAAATATGGCCCTCATCTTAACATTAAAACTACTACATCAGGGAAACATTGTCCATCAACTTTGACTATGTTTGAGCACCAAACATCATTGATGTAAACACAGAGTCCACCTCCTCTTGTCCAAACAGATTTTTGCACTCTGTCTTTGATCCATCTTTTTTTCCTGCTGAAGGACACGAGCAAGGAGCAGGCTGGGTAGTAAAACAGCCTTAGGCCCTAGCTGGGATAGCTCAGCTTCTATCTTGGCTCTGTCTATCTCTTTTCTTTGGTCTTCCATTTGGGAATCTCAGAAATGAAAAATAATTCATGTTAAAACCAAAATGAAAAAACACAAGCCATTGTGAATCTGTTTCCAGCCTCTACGTTCTCTCCTACACACCTCCTCTGACGCATTAACCAGCTAATTAACAACCAGCGCTGTCTAATTGATGTGACTTTGCTCTGACTTCCCTGGGAGGGGAGGCTTTACGCAGAGGTGACTGACTCCAATGTTTCCAGCCTCTGGATGTGAAACGCAGCATAGTGAACTGAGATATGACAGCACTGAGGGTCAACAGTAGAGCTTGACAGAAAGTGATCATGACAGATTTGTACTGAAGACTTAAACAGGAAGGATAAAGCCTCTCGATATGTGCATCTGTAGGGTTCTACTGACTGGGGGTTGCAGCATAGAGATGTTCAGATACCATTTTTCCTTCCTGATATCGATGCCTTCACTTACATAATGGCATGTACGGGTACCGAGCCCATACCAGTGCGTTAAAAACAAACAAAACAATACAATAAATTGCTATCATTGCTGTATGGGCTGGCTCAGGTTAAACCCTTTGTGATACATGAACAAATATAAAGGGAATGAATGCCATCAAACTTTCTTTGCCATTGAACTTTCAGCTCTGGAAAAATCAATGATGGAAGACCAGAAAAAGAATGAATCCAGATTGTTTACAAATCTGAATTTTCATGTAGTTATTCAGTATCCTTTCGATCCATTTATTTCAGTCAATTCACAGCAAAATCAGTTTATTTTGGAGTTCATAACGCTTATTAAACCAGAATAATTCAGCCAACGTGTGGTTTCTGGCTAGATACAGTATACAGGAGTTTGGTTATCTGACATACCTGTGTTCATATTGTCACAGTTGAGCTTCCATACTCCCCTGTCACTCTGCATCACACTAACCTCTCAGCCACTCCCACCTCACCAGCCCGTCACAGCTCTGCCCCTTCTCTCCTGCCACTCTATCTCTCACTCACCTAATCAGCTCATTCAGTGCACCTAATAGCCACACCCACCTCATCAGCTCAATCACTCTCACCTGCCCACTCTGCTGCACCTACTCCCTTTAGTATTTAAACCCCAGTCTCACACACACTCACTGCCAGATCGTTCTCCGCATTATGCCAGACTTTCCCGCGTTTACCCTCCGACTGATTGATGTTTTGGACTTCTCCGCCTTGCCTCTGCCCCGGTAAATCGCCATAGCCTTCTGTCCCTGACCACGAGATTAGCCTCTGCTTCCTCTGGTTCCTGTCTGCCTTCTCCCCTGACGGCTTGGTGTTCCACCGAGTGGATTTCTCCACGTGAGTAAATCCGAGACTGTTTGCCTGTTGTATGTTCTGCCTGGAGTAAAGCTTCGTTCTACTACCCCGTGTGTCCGTGGTACTGCTTCTGGGTCCTTACCACACCCGTTACACATATGTACGAAGCAGCCATAGTAGTTATTTCAGCCATGGAGGAATTAGACAGCACACAACTGTTTTCAACGTCAGTAATTAACAAAAACTTTTATAGTAAAGTATATTATAGTATTAGCTGTTTCCATCATGTGAAATCATTGTTTTCAGGCTACATGTAATGTCTGCATTTTAAATGTGACACATCTGACTTTTTAAAAATCTAAAATAAAAGTTTTGTTGTGTGTGTGGCTTTATTTCATATCTTTATCTAAAGACAACAGACAAATAAATCTGTTATTATCTTGAACAGAAGCGGATGGTCATACAAACACAACTGCAGTACTGAACAAATATTTGACCAAGGCCGTTCAGCCAGTTGTGTGTATGAGAGTGCGGGTTGTTATGTGCATGTAGACATGTCTATGAGCTACAGTGGATTTCAATCGAGAGCCAGAGCAACTGGATTAAGGACAAGAGTAGATTAGTGAGGGGAGAGGGAATAGGACTGGATGGCGGGGTCACAGTTGATGAGTCATTCATGAGGCAACACAATGTCAACTGTTAATTTCAATTAAAAAAACACTAATGAACTAATTTAAGGTTTAAACAAACGGTTTGATGTGATATAGCTTGATACACACTATGATTCCTTTAAGGGGCTACCTTGTGATTGACAAGTTGTTACCACGGCGTTGTCTGGGCTGGGAGGTGTCCGTGTTTTTGTCTTAGAACTTTAACCTTTTCAGAGTGTGTTTTCAGTTCAAGTTAATTATAACATTTTGGTTGCCTAAAAATGTCTTATTCAGCGTTCTGTTGAACATAGCTCCGGCCTCTCGTGCCACTTCTGTTTGAAAATAACCAAGATGGCGACGGCTGAAACAAAGATGGCAACTGACAAAATGGCAAACTTGAGGCTTCAAAACCATAGTCCACAAACAAATAGGTGAAGTCATGGTGACTACTTCCACTTCTAATATAAATTCTACGGGTAAACCAAACTTGGAGAGACAACCATTTTTTTGACGCTGGTGTTGTTGTCCGATCCTTGAGGCTAAGTCAAATGTTTTCCAAAAAGAAATAGTTGCCGCCAGGTGAGGTCTTTATATTTGCAGCACCCATGTCTGTCTCGTCGGGACATTATGGGGCTCAATATCTTATAAACTGCCTGTAGCATTAGCCATTTTCTGTATTTGTAGCTGGTTATTTTTTCCCAACCAGTTGGTGTCCTGCAGACTGTGGCTCAGTGATAGAGCGTGTCGTCCTTCAATCAAAGGATCGGACCGCTGAGGATCAGAGTAATAAATCATCGGATCAGTAGAACACAGATGCGGCAGGAGCGGTTGCTAGTAGCAGATAACATTCGGCATGTGGATAGCAGAAATGTGTTGATTTAATTCAAGTGTTGTTTCCACAAGGCAACAATGTACAGAACAAGATCTTCACACTCTCTCTTGTAGCCATTATGTGTAAATTTGTCTGTCCTGGCTTCAGGAAAGGAATTTGATGTCTCAATTTTTATTACTGCCTACTAAGCTCTGATTTGACACAGCTGTTCTTTCAACCGGGTAGAACATCTGTCAGTAGGCACAACAGTAGGCCTATTTGAACCTATACACTGAACTGATCAGAGATATGTACAGTGATCCAAGTCTGGAACCAGTCTAATACTGATGAGCCAAAAGGCTATGTGATTTTGGGGGAGCTTGGTTACTAACAGGCACACAGCCAAACAAATCCTCCATCTTTCTGCATATTGTTGAAATGAACTGAATGAACATGTTATTTCCTCAGAGAGCAAGTAGTGTTTGGAGTGTATTAAGGATGGGTGAGTGGAGGTCGTCACTGGTGTGTGCCCTTTTGTGTGGAAGTGTTTCAGATGTCTATTTCTTTTAAGACATCTATTCCTAGATGCATCTGTGTGGTTTCAGCTTTCTTCTTGCACAGCAGTCCATCTCACATGGCTGTTTGTTCTCTTGATACAGTTCCGTGTCTCCTTTATATGGTACACTTTGTTTAGCTCTGTGTTTTTTTTCATGCTCTGTGTTTTTTTTCATGCTCTCTGGCAGGGATATTCACTGTCTCATGGGCCTTCCTAGTGAATTGTGGGTCAGACAAAACAGGACTGGGCTACTTCTGTTACAAAGCCCCACCGGGTAGGGCCCCGTGCCATCGAATGGCTCGACAGTAAGCTTCCATCGCAGTGCTCGGTGGGAACAGATGGACACACTACAAAAAGATTGCAAACCTAGCAAGTGATTTTATTTGGTGCTCAGATTCATTTAAATGAGGGAATCTATTGACAGAAATTGAATATAATATACATTATTATGACTTAATTAGTGTATAATCACCCATATAGACATTCGGGCCGGGTCCTCTTCACTGAGTTCACCATGTTGCACTGCCATGTTTCTACAGTAGCCCAGAATGGACAAACCAAACACTGGCTCTAGAGAGCCTTTCTCAATAGATAAAAATATTTTCACCACCACCTCGTATTACCATCAGTTATCTGCAGGAGTTCTTAGGATTTTGGTCATTAATATTGATGACTCAGTTTGGGCTGTTCCACTCACAATGTGCACACGCTTGAGCCATGAAAATTCTCTAGCTCTTTCAAGAATTTCCCTTACCTCATACTTCCTGGTCCGGCATCAAGAAACCTGTGGTGTAAAAGTCAATGGTGTAATCACATGAACCAAGCAATTCATGTTTTTCTATGGACCGTTGCATTGTTGGCAAAAAACAGTCACACAGAGAAGCTAAATTAGTGAAAGGAAAAGCTGGACAGATCTTTAAAACATCATACAAGTGAAAGATAAAACAAACTCCTAGGTATTAGGTCCACACCTTACAACTCAAAGTGCATCCAGTGCTGGATGGACATGTGACACATCTGAGACAGGAGTTTTTGTCTTTTCACAGACCTGCAATTAATGTTTGCTTTATTTAATATACTATAATCAGTTTCTTTCCCTAACGTAACCAACTGTTTTAATTACCATCGACCATACCTTAACCATAGTTAGTTTTAGCATGAACTAAAATATTCAAGTGACCTTTACAATGCTGTTGTAGCTATACGCAGATATTGAAACCATTTAAAACATTAAACCTACATTAAAAAAAAAACATTGGTACTGATGCTCTTTCTTTCGAAAGTGGTTCTAACTGATTTTTTTGAATAAAGGGAGTTTCAACTTGTATTGCTGTCTTCATCTTTAACTGCCACAGCTGCAAAAGTCACTTTTCTCCCTCGTCACCAGCTGCTTCTTACACATTACAGCCCTTAGCTTTGACAGGACATGATCTGCTCATCATTTTCTCAATCATCTGGTGTATGATTTGGTGAACTTCCCCTTGGCGATTTTGGTGATTATGATATACTACCAAAATCCCCTTAGCTCAAAAGATTTGTAAACATAAAGACAGTACAGGGTTCAGGTTACCTTATTTTCCGGATGTGATTGTGCCAATTTTTCTACCGTTTCTCTTTTGGCCAAACACCGTGTTTCCTATTTGGAGATTTATTTCGTTGTCTTGTAAAGACATGTCAAGAGAAGTCATACTAACATAAACTAAGAGAAAGCTTTGCAAATGTACAATATGATCTGCCAGTGCTGCAGGATTCTCTAAGTAAATACATCAAGAAGAGAGGTTAAGTTATTTGCATTTCTTGCAGTGCAGCTTTGGCCTACACATTTCCTCTCTCCTCCATTGGGGTTTACTGGGGGCCGCCCTGGAAGCAATGTCTTCTCCCTACAAACTTTTGCAGCATCTGCGTCTGGACGTCATGAACAGAGGCATCAGTGAGCCAATAGTCCCTCGGGCTTTGGGGCGGCTGAGGGTCATTCATTCTGCCCCGCAATGCTCAGAGCTTCTGCTCTTCTTTGTCACAAGCGACCGACACCCTCACTGTCTCCCTCCCCCTCGCGTCACTTCTTGGAGCACTTCCAGCCTCCAGGCGAGGAGCCTGTGATGATAGAGGGAGGAGGATGAGGGGGTTGGATGGATAGCCTGGCTCGGATCCAGACGTTAGCACTGGAGGAGGAGGAGGAGGAGTGAGGCTGTGTTTGTTTCCAATCCTCTGTTCAGAGAGAGAAAGAGGCACTGTGAATGGATGGAAAGTCAGAGGGGATGGTCAATGCTGGAAATGGACACGACTTTACTGCAGACGGCAGAAACTCAAGCAAACGCGTGCTCATTTTCAATTCTGTATGTATTGTCTTTCTTCTAATCGCAGAATACTTTATTTCTCTGAATAAAAATAAAATAAAGACAGAGTGTGGTGACATCGTGAAGTAAAGCGTGGGATCATAGGAGTTTTTGTCGTCATTGCTGTCAGCTCCTCCTGGTTAGGATTCCTTCAGTTTTCATTCAGGAAGTTTTTAACCTGCTGATTAAAACAGGTAAAAACACAAAATATAGCAGTTTCCAGGAGGGGCTGCGAGCTGAGCGGCCACTAACGTTTGCTCTGCTTGTTTCTCTTGTAATTGTCGTTACATCACCTAGTGGGTTGTAAACTGCCGTTTTGATCTTCAAGTTTCTGCATTTCGTCTGTCCCAACAGGGCCCTGAACGTTCAAAATGCATAAAGCATCTTGTTTTAGTGAGAACTTTGGAGACAATGTGCAGTACAGGCATAAGCAAATCTTCACAACAGGTGTTCACATGTTGTTTTCTTACGTATCAAAATCACCTCTTTTCAGTTGACTTCACATTGTGCTTGGAGAGAGAATGCCGAGGTATTGGCATTGTTTTATTCAAAGGAGTAGCAGGTAGACCCAGATCTCTGAAGGGCCATCACCATAGAGGACAAAAAAATAAAATTGCAGCGTTTCCGTTGGTGCTCGAGAAACAGCAGCAACAACAACAACAAGAAACTCCATGGTTTAAAATGGAGAATATATCAACATGACAACATGGCTGAGCCAGATCGCTCTCATTTTCTTGTTTTATTCACCCTCCGTCTGTCTCTGCTGGTGAGCTCCACCTACGTACTGCAGAGACAAATGAAACAAAGACAGGCTCCTATTGTGTGGTGTTGATTGCAAACACACTCACACAAAACCCCACACAGCATATATATGTACAGTCCTCATGTCGGTACATGGAGTCTAGGAAGCTGTACTGCTGCGGTTCTATGTGCACTCTTTACAAAGACACTCCCAGGGACAAACTCCTGTAAGACGTATCAAAACCAGAGCTGGCAACACAAAGATAATAATAACCAGTTTGTAGCAGTCCTGCTCCATCCACGCTCAAACCACAGACATTTGCTCATATGTTAAATTACAAATTCTTGGACATTTTTAGAGTCTGACTCCATCTTTTTTAACAATGCCAAACAGTGAAATATTATACTCGTGGATGCATTCACAGTTTGAAAGACATAGATGGAGCTTTCGCTTAGTTTAGTTCCAAAAAGAGGACACTCAGCCCGACTAGCCTACTTAAATGATACTCGGACCCAAAGATTCCCTATAATTTTAATATATATATGTATGGATAGAATATTTTGTTATATTACAAAATAATATCTTGAACTTTCTTTATTATGCCTCAATTTATGGACTGATGTTTTGTAAAATCTCTGGAATAAAATAATGATAGAAATAATGTCTCTTCTGTGTTAGAAAAATGAACTAGTAAAATAATAGCTCTCTTTCAAATCTTAGTGGACAAATAAATAAATAAATAAATAATATGAAATAATGTTCTAAATGATACCTCTTCTGTATTAGAAAATCCAACTTTAACAATATTTTCTCACTAAATGTTCAGTGTAATGTAAAATAATAAAAAGTACCCTCACAAGATATTACTTACAAAAAACAAATATATTATTAACAAAAAACATATGGATATTAACAAAATAGATATTAACAAAAAACAAAATCTTTAGTTATCTTCTTCATCCTCCTTGTCTACCCATCCATATTTTGCAGTAGGAATGCGGAGGCTCAACATGTAAGCATGAAAGTCTTTGCAAGAATTCCTTCATGAGTATATTAATATTATACATGACTCAGGGCATCAGCTAATCAGATGGTCTCATTTATAACTACTACAGTCATTAGTTACCCACACAGGCAGAAGTTAGCAACCTATCAACCATTGATTATTATTATTTTTAACAGAGTCTCATGTTCCTATGCCTACAGGAAAATCACATGTTACCAAAGCAGTCTTCCACCTCCCCCTCTTCCAAAACAGGGCCATACAATGTCATCACCTGGTAATCTTTATGGTCTAATGACAGATTGAAAACATTGTCATAATGTTAACTCCACTGAAAAGAGTTAGGTCTTCATCAGACCTTTCTACTAATTCACACAAAATAAATAAGTTCATATACACAACATACCATTTATGACCGCTGGTCTTCTTTTCTTTCCTTTTTGCCGCCTCTAGATTGTTGACGCTGCCGCGTCTGGTCGTACGTCCTGATTAACGTCTGTATCATAACGTCTTCTCTGGCGATGTTAAATGGCTACTGTAATAACGCTAACCCACAATGACAACCGGGGAGGGGGGCACACACATATACACACATATACACGCACAGAAGGAAAACCGGACATTATCATCAATTAATAAAAAAACCCCGGACGCCCCGGACGGGACGTAAAAAGTGGACATGTCCGGGGAAAAGGGTCATTCTCTGGGCATCCCTAGACCCCCATCCATTTTGGTTGTACAATCCACTGACTTTGAATTTTTAAACGGCTAATTATGCCTCTTTCACCTGCTTGTCGTTGAAATATCGCAAATTTTATTGTAGATTCCGCAAGTTCAATATAGATTATGGTTCAAAAGTCAAATGAGTGAGTACTTATGTCCTTTCGATTTCTTACAGTTTGGGCCGTTGTTGGCCGTATACGCTAGCATTCTGCTAATGAATGCTGATTGGTCAGGGACGGACTTGCGACTGATTACGAAGAGACCCCTCTTAAGACGGCATCTGAAGCTGAAGCGCATCGGAAACATTATCTTAAGGAGGACTTTCCGTCGAAGTTATTTTTGCGTACTGTATTTATATTTTCCTGCAGGCCCTTTTATTCATTCATACAGTTCAACTGTGATTTCTTGTTTTGACATTAACTCACTAAAACTTAACTAGTGCATTAAGCAAAAAAAAAAAGCCTGACAAGTGATTCAGAAACTGAGTAAAGCAGTACCTCTGACAGTGTGACACGCATTTTTTGAACACCTTTTTAGAACAATAGTGACCTTAAAAAATGCAATATTCAGCTGAGTTTATTATTTTAGCCCCACCCTTTGATAGCAACTTTCAAATTACTTGACAAAAAATTACATCGTGAGAAAAGTGGATTCTGAGGATAAAACCCCGTGCTCCCATTCATTCTGGACTCGCCTAGGAAAGATTATTACTGCAACCAGTCTGGAAACCCGGAACTAACCCGTGCCAGTTCTCCTCATATTAGACATTCTCTGGCCTAGCTTAGTTCAATAGGACTGTATAAAAAGTACCCAGTCTTCAATTGGTTTATGGACTGATGTTTTGAAGCTCCCTCAGTCATCATCTTGGATTATGGCATGTTTTTTTTATTATGAATTTACAATGAACAGATTTTCTATTTGGAATGCGGAGGAGTAACCGTATGCGGCTCTGATAGCGGCAGCAACCTGTTAGTCAAAGTAAGCCCACCCTAAAGCATACTCCATTTTATGGTCTATTTTACTCTAAAAGAGACCATCATTTACTAAATGAACATCATGCTAGTATTGATGGAGACTTCAAAGTAGAGCCATAAACTCATGTTTACAATGTTTACTGATGTAAGAAGTAGGGTCATTCTCTCATAGACCCTCCATACAATATATTTTTGCACATAGGACTATGCTGGTCAGTAGGGAGAACGCAAGTTTTAAGACTTTCACTCGGCAGTACCGCCTGAGTTCAACTGTGATCCATGTTTTTGTGCTGTTGACAACAGAAACTGAGTTTGCTCACCGATTCACTCATAATACTTCAACTTCATATAAAATTGAAGTATAAGCTGCTCCAAGGACTTTGCAGATGCAATATAAGAAAAAATATGTCTTCAATTAACTGTGGTAACTCCCAGTGCCGTTAGCAAATGGTCTAGCTAACCTGCAAGCTAGGAGGCCAGCTATTTTGGCTGGCTATTGAGGTGGTCTAGAGTTTATATACATACAGGGCTCTAAATTAACTTTTTGATCACCAGCCAATGTGGCTGGTAAGTTTCTGAAGTTACCAGCCAATCAGAATTTCCACTAGCCACATTTTTTCCCGTGCAAAAAAGACAGATTATGAGAGCACTGAATTCATTTGATCATTTTATTAACTAAAGCTTTAAATTCATCTTACAGTGTTCACAACCGCCAGAAGGTGGGGCTGGGGCCAGCGTTTTAACTCAAACATTAAACATGTTTTAGTGCAATAATGTTTAATGTATTATGCAAAGTATTCACAATAACTCCCAACCCTGTTCATTTTTTTTTTTTTTTTTTCCTTTACTGCTTCTACTTTGAAATTATTGGTTCCTACCAAAACGTTTTGTGTTTTTCTTTAATACATTCGGCAATCCTGACAGAACATTACGCTGTTTTCGTGATCATACACGAGCCACTCACGACCAGTTAGCCATTTACAGTTAAATTTCCTTTTTTTTTTTTTTTCGCACAATATCCACCTCTTTGGTAGAATTAATCCATATATAACCGGCGTCTCCGGATTATAAGGCGCACTGATCGTTTTTTGAAATAGAAAATTAAAGGCTTTTTTTTTAATACACGCCAAAATGCGCATTTGGCGGGTTGGCGGGTGTTATTTAGTGCGGAAAATGCCAGGGGCGAGCTTGCTGGCCATAGTACCTTGATGACTAGCCCCTCAAGTAGTCACTACATTATTTTGCAACAACGTTGAAATTAATTTTGCGGAGCCAATTTCACTGTTTACACAGAAGAGCACCAAACTTAAAGTCAAATTTCACCCTGGTCCAGGGTTAAAAAGAAAAAAACACAAAGAAAAGTTAGATTAGCAGATTTACACCAACCAATTTCATAATAAGTTGGAGTCAGTCACAAGACAGGAGTGTATAGAACAAATATGTCTTCAATCAACTGTGTTAACTCACAGTGCTGTTAGCAAACAGGCTAGCAAACTTGCTAGTCTGCAGCATGAGAGCCAACTAGTTTGACAGGCTACTGAGGTTGCCTAGAGCTTCTATGTTACCTAACATGTTAGAGGTGAACTTGCTGGCCATGGTACCTTGCTGACTAGTCCCTCAAGTAGTGACTACTGTATTTTGCAACAACTTTAGCAATACATTTTGATGTGCCAGCTTTTGCTGCTTACACTGATGAGCACCAAAAGTAATGTCAAGTTCCAATCTAACTTTAAAAAGGGAAAAGTTAAAAAAAAAACAAGTTGTAAAATGCAACAATGTCACACCTTGAGAAATCTGAGGTATATTAAAAATGTTCCTTTTCACTCAGTAACAGTCAGTTGGACTTTTTTCTCCTGAACATGGTAAACCCAAAACTGACATCAAAAGTAGTGTTGTCAAACTGGATGTCTTGATCAAATATGGACCTGCAATTCAAAATGTACCCACTGTTGGTGACAATGCATTGGATCCTGGTTTGGCTTACTAATACTAAGGTTGTAATGTTTACTAATTATTCACTGTGACCTACAACTATAGGTATACATTCATAGAATCCCAAAAGTCTTTATTGACAAGAATTAAAAATGAGACAAAATTAATAATAATGACTTAAAGGACTGACATTATTATTACTGAAAAAAAAAACAAGCCTGTGTCTGATCAGCTGTTATAGCAAACTGTTTTGTGCCATAACTGTAATTTTATTGGCAATAACAGACACATACACACAGACACATAGGTATGCAACTGAAAACAATTGAGAAAACTTTGTGAAATCTCCATTAATGTGTTCACTGAATCATGGGTAAATGCAGCACAAGATGAGTGTTCTTCATGTGTTTGAATAGTTGTCAGATGTCTGACATGTAGCTACTTTAGGGAACGTTGTGCTGTGCTCATGAGCAACAAACAGGCTGACATTTGCCTCACTGTGCAATATGATTGTTTTTTGTTCATCAACTCTCTCCTTCTCTGTACACCAGGAACCACCAGACAGGTCCTGACAATGTGTTTCACACTTCATTAAATTAAACATCCTCCTCTTAAATCTTATCTTTACAAGGCAAGGGTATAATGAAATCAGTGATCTATACTCCAAATCCACGTACAATGTATGCATAGTCACTAGAGATGCTTGTATTGCAGTTATATTCGGGGGCACTGCGGTTAATCTGCAGATCTGGTGGCTTGGGTCATAAAAATAATCAGATTGATGGTGGATGGGTTGCGACCAATTAAAACATAAATAATGGGGAAAATATTAATCACGTTCTCTAAAATGTGAACATAGCAGAGCAGATCAGAGCTGCAAGACACTGTGCGCAGCTATGCGCCAGACACAGCAGCGTAACTTCATTCATTATTTCACCAGCTAAAAGTTTAGTTCTCTTTCCTCTGCCAAGTCTATAAATACAGAGGGTTTGGCTGCTTAAATGTCCGACGATTTTTGCTGCAGTGACATTACTGCGCGCATGGAAACATTTACAACTAAAAGTAGTATACAATCCATAATTGTTAAAATCAACCTTCAACCTTCATGGACTAGTAGACACATGGAGAACTGAGGCAGCGAAGGAAACAAGGGTTGCTGGCCAGGGTCCTGGTCAGGCTGAGGAAACATGCAAACTGGTCCTCCTTTACCCTGTTTTCTTCGAGCAAATGTCTATCAAGCTCACTGACCTGGAACCACCCTCTGTGACTGGATGCGGAATTTCCTGATGCGATAACCCCCAGCTCTAAGGCTAGGCACCACCACATCCTCCACCCTGAGCCTCACCACCGGAGCACCTAGGGGCTGTGTGCTCAGCCCTCTACTGTACGCCCTGTTAACCCACACTGTGTGTCCTCCCACAACTCGAACACCATCATTAAATCCGCTTACGACCGTCATTGGCCTGATCACTGACGGCACGTTAGGGTTGGAGAGCATGCAGCAGGTGATGGACCCGAATGCAGCAAAAACTAGGAAGCAGCAGGAACAATGCGATGATTTATTTAAAAAAAAGCTTACAGGCAGGAAGCACATGAGGGTTTTTAAAGCAGGAACACTAAAACTGAATCAAAAACATGAAAGATGGAAGAAACAAACACAAAACACGAAGTTCTCTGGAACTGAGAGATGCAACACAGTCCAGTCCAAACATAAAAGTCAGAGGGCATGACTTTACAGCGAGACAGCTTACAGAGAGGTCAGAGCCCTGACACAAAAAAAACTAATGAGCTGATTGTGAACTACAGTAAGTTACAGGAAGAAGGACACGCCCCCATCTCCATCAATGGGACCTGGATGGAGAGAGTCAGCAGCTTCAGCTTACTCTGGGTTCATATCAGTAAGGATCTGACCTGGACCCACCACACAGACACCATCACAAAGACAGCTGTTGAGGAGGTTCAACATGGACTCCAGGATACTATGCAACTTCCACGGGTGCACCATTGAGAGCATCCGGACTGGCTGCATCACTATTACATTTGCACGGAGTTGCCATCTGTGGAGGACCTCTGCACCCAGCGGTGCAGTTAGAAGGCCAACTAGATTATCAGAGACCCCCGTCAACCCAGCTACAAGCTGTTCTACCTGCTGCCATCCGGTAGACGGTACCGCAGCATCTGGTCCGGCACCTCCAGGCTCAGGGACGACTTCATCCCGCAGCCCGGATGTCTGTCGAGCTCTGGAGATCATCACTTAGTAACTTTACCTTCATCTAGTTGTATTTACTGCTTTACAAACTGCTTACATCTCTGTATATTTATATTTGCATATACAGTCCTCTGTATATTCAGATTATTCATTTTGCTTAATTTAGTTTATTCATAACTGTACACATGTCTACGACAAATACATATTTTCATATTTTATATGTTATATTTTATTCCTTTATTGTAACTTCCACTTTATTTTATGTCTTATATTCCCTTGCACGATTCCCTTTAATGCATATTTAATGAGCCTTATTGGGGGGGATCTAAGATTTTCATTGCCAGCAACTGCTTCTCTCTAATTGTTATGCATATGCATATATTTCACTTGAAACAGCAAACATCTTGAAAAAGACATCAGAAATACAAGAATCAGACATAATGTATTTCTCTTCTTCTTTTTTTTTGTTTTAATTTCATGATATCTGAAAAACCGCATGTTAACTTTATTTTCTAACTTTACTATCACACTCAACCACCCTCTATTAAACATGCAAGATTCCACGTTGATTCTCTGAATGAACATATAAAACCTTCCCATATAGTAGACATATATAAGTTCCAGCAGAGGTTTCTGTGCCAAGCTGAACTCTTTTGAGACTTGGGATTTCTTGGCCTAAACTGCAGGAATATTTTCTTACTGTGGAGCCATATTTTACACAGAGAACAAAGTGTACTCACTGATCTCTGGGGCCAACGGACTCGAGCACGGAGAGACAAAAGGAAACCCCAGCCTAGTTGGAAAAAAAAGAAGGCGTGAAAATGAGAATTGCTGACTGGCTTAGCGGCGACTTACATGCATTGCTCTCAGGGTCGACCCAGCTTGGCTTATCATAAAAGGCTTCCTCTGAGACATCCTTTTGCAGGATATCAAAGACCTTCTGTGGTGGAGATCCAACTTGAGAGATCAAATGGGAAATAAAGAACCTTCACCTTCCTTCAGTCCTTATGTATTTGGCTCAGCTACTCTGGATGATGGATACTATGGTACACTGCTGGAAAAAGAAGCCTTTTTTTCCCATGAAAGGTGAAAATAGGTTGGGAGGTTAGTTTCTCTTACGTTATTTTTTCCACTAAAGGCTGCACAGACATTTCTTCACTTGTAGGGTACTCTGTTCATGCGGGGAACTATTTTCCTTACGCAGGAAACTTAACGTACCAAACTTAATACTGTATACCTAAATAAATAGCTCTCTTTAAGCCGGACTGCTAAAGGTATGCTGAATTATGAGGTAATGGTTCCTGTTTGCAGTGTACGCGTGAATAGTGGTGTAACGACCATAGTCGATCCGTATTGATCCCCCACCACTGCTCAGCTCGCATGTGAACTGGTAATGCTTCCTAGTCACCGATCGCTCTGAACAACAACTCTGTTTGAATGGTCAGGAGGAGAGCTAGTAATGTTGTTAGCACCGGAGCTAACAACAAACATATGGAGGTTCTATTCAGTCAAGTTGTGATGCATTCTGGCTCTATTCAGTAAAAATGAGTATTGAGCGTAGGTAAATTATAACGCTATCATGAGGTGTTAAAATGTAGTGTTTGATGAGAAACTTGAATAAATACAGCCTTTTGAAGGAGATGTTTTCGCAGCACCGCCAATAAAGACATAAAATGAATCACGTCTTTTCGTTATTCCTTTACAAAGGTAGCGCATCACAGATCATCTCCTTCCATTGCTACCTTTGACAATAAAAGCCCTAGTCGTATAATATAATATCAAACTGAAAATGAACTTTAATTCACACTTCCAAATGGACGGCCACTCACACACAAACACATGCATTACCATGACAGTATTGGGGAAAGGCAGCATGGCGACATGGCGTGCTAGGAGCTGAGTGGGGACCCTGTATGGACGTAACGGTCTGACCAGAAGAGGGCCAAAGCAGCATATGGTGAGAATATGTGGCTGATCCACTCCGGACTACTCTCCCCGGAGCTCTGCCATTTCGCTGCATCTGCCTTCCCTTTCATTCAAATTTTCCTCTGTCTAATGTGGACTGGGCAGCAGACACATTAGGACACACACACAAAAGACGGGAAATGTTCTACAAATACGCACATACACACACACACACATAGACGAACATGTCCATGTGTAAAATATACACACAGGAACTTGTGTTGTTGAAGAGACTACTACAACACTGGCAAACAGATACTGTCTTTTACCATGTGTAGACCTTTACACACACACTGAGTAGAGCCATTAACTTTAGCCCGCTGTGCTGGGCCACAGCAGGCGGCCTCTCCTTGAGCGGTGGAGGAGGACACAAATGACATCAGTATTGAACAAACAGCCATCAGTCTGCCAATGCTAGGGGAACCTGGCACCGTAGGAGGTGAGGCCACTTAAGTGGACCCTCCAGACATGTGGGCTATAGCAATAGAACAGCATGCCCACAGACAGGGGACGTCTGATACCGCAGGACAGCTTGTTGTAGGCCTCGCTGTAGGCGGAGGAGAGAAAAGTGTGATGTGGCAATCAACACTTATCCAAGACCTATAGTTATAATTAGTTTTGCATATTGCAAATAACTCATCTCGTCGAAAAACAAAATTTACACAGGCTCCTCGAAGGATCGTAGAAACACTGGCAACATCGACCGGTGAGGCAGCTGACATGCATTACAGCTCTGCGACCCACAACGCAGCCCTCATACATAATTCCATACAATGATTAAGTAGCAACATCCTCCACCGAAATCCCCTCACAGCATGAGCAGGATGAGAGGTTTTCCTACCCTGACATCTGAATCATTTTCCTCCCATAGCACTTAACATGAATTATGCTTGCTTAACTTAACATAGAGGGTGAGTTATTAGGTCCTCTAAAGACAAGGAACTTCCTAGAATATTTCAGACACATATTATCATTACTGGTTTACAAGTACATAGCAGTACAATATCTACCAAAATAGTGAGCAGAGTTAATTCATTCATTGTGTACTTTTTCATCGACCTCTTTCCATGTGCAATTTCAAACTGTGCAGAAATTTGAGCTTTGAAAAAAAGTTAATGCTTTGTTAATGCGTTTATATCACCGCCCATGTTAACAGGTTAGAGTAACCTGAGAAAATGAAAATGATCTTGTGACAGTTTATTGACCTCATACCGGCTACATTACAGTTTCAATGCTTAATAACCTATGTCACAGGCATTAAAAATAGTTAATATGTATCTGTTTCAAAATAAAAGCCCTCTAGGGTCTTTCTGTGGACAGATTCCCTTCATTTGTTAACAAAAGGATTTTTATTCTGAACCATTGTTGGGACAGTAATGTGGAAAATACAGTGACTTGCACGGATCGATAAATAAGTAGAATACTGATTTCTAATTGTAGACTGTTATTATTATTGTCTAAAATTAACACATATGGCATTTCTAATTAAATGAAATGAAACATTCTTGCCATTATGAAAGACAAACTCAAGGTAGAAAGAAGGACTGGCAGCAGCAGCAACGCTGTCTGTGTTGACACCACACACGAGAGAATCGCAGCGTTCAACGAGGAAGTGGTGCCTCAATTTTACAGCTAAAACACCCCGCTTGATCAGTGGCCCTCTGAGTCTAAAACCAAGGCACCTGACCTTCAACCATCTCCAGGGTAAACCCTTGCCCGTCAGTATTGGATGATCAAAGCAACTGACGTAGTATAAAGAGCAAGAGTTCGCTTGGAGATGAGATTGGGTCTGATTGTTGCGTCAAGCACAAGACACAGGACTTTCACCCAGGAGGCCAATGTCTGTGTCCCATGCAAATCCAAAAGTCAACAGGGATTTATTTGACTTTACCTTTGTTCAGTAACTTGTGTACTTAACTAATGCCATGTCACGTAACAAATGTACCCAAACCACAATCTTTTCCTAAGCTTTACCAAATAGTTTTTGTTGCCCTAACCTAACCAAGTAAACCTAAAAACTGAGTAAAAGTTTATTTGGGTCTATTGGGGTTTTAAATAGCAAGCTCCCTGTCATGGTTACAAATAGTGATTTCATTAATTATTTTAGGAACTAGAATGTTGTCAGTGTCAAATTCAGGTTTTTTATTTTTTGTTTGGTGTCTACAGACCAATTATATCTCTACTTTTCCAAAACAAAAATGATATCACTATAAAAGTCTAACATGCATTTACATCATCTAAAAAATATATGTATTTGCCGAGTTTGCCAGGTGAGCAAATGCCAATTGAAGCCCACCTCCTCTTCTTGACCATGTCATTTTGAATGAACTCCCAGTAACATGTTGCCCCTGCATGCCAAACAAATACGTTAAATGCTTGGCCCTCCTCATGAAACCAAGTTGATTATTTAAAAACATTTTGTAGCCTGCATTGTTAGCAAGCAGTCATCTTCTTCCCTGCTATTGCTGGCATGCTTCTAACTGTCTTAGCGCATACCAACAATTATCATCTGAAAAGGCTGGAAAGAGTCAGGAAGAATTATCTCTTCACCTGCATGCTTGCAAAAAAAAATGGGCACCAGCTTTGGAAAGAAATATGCTCCCAGCTGTTACTGGAGCTACAGGGCACTTACAATTATAATAATAAAAAAGAACATCTGCTTGAATATTTGCATAAAGACAGCTGACAGAGCCTTTCTTGGATTAGTAACGGTTATGTCAAAAATAAATCACATTACTGACATTAAGTAATGCCTTACTGTCCAGCACTGTTTATAATACCTCAAAATAAGATAGAATATATTCAAGGCAAAAATGTATTTTAGCAATGTTCAGCTAACAACAAAGCTATAGCAACCAGTAGACGGAAGATAACTTAGGAACATTGTAGTTAAGTCTGCTAATAGCAAACAAGTTAGCATGTTTTCTCCCTTTAGGCATCAAGCAATCACTTTGTGCGGAACGGTTATATTAAACTTCATTACTCTTTTCAACATTTACAAAGGCAGCGCGTACCAGATCCCCACCTTTTGTTCTTACCTTTCACAATAAAAGCCCTAGACATATACAGACATGTTTACCAGTGAGAACCCCAAATTCACTCAGAGAATTTTGCTTAAAGTAAACCTAATAAAAATAGCTAACAGTAGTCTAGGCTATGCAACAGTTTAGACAGTCAGACGCTGCTATACGTCAGTAAGATCCTGGTTGTTGGTCCTCTGCCTGCAAAAATCTATTTGAATCTTTTATTGAAAAAGTGCTGCAACTGTTGCCACTCTCGCAAATTGCCATTGCTGCTGGTATAAATAGTTGCTATTCTAAATATTTTCAAGCTAGTATTTAGAATTTTTGTGTCGTTCTTTTGTTACATACCCAGTGTGTAACTGCCTTTATTAAATATCTTGAATAATAGGTTTGACATCACAGGTGAGTTTTAACAAATTTCCAACATGGCAGAATGTATCATAAATAATATTGAAGAATTTTGTTTGTTCCCACTGCTGACTGTCAGCATGTGTGATCTACGAAATGCATGTCTCTATGTGTGCTGCACTGGAGCTGTTAAGTGTGTCGCCTCACAGGGACCTGACTGGCATTTAGGCAGAATATTCCCACAAGCCAATGTGTAATTAATTAGCCTGCTGTTCACAGCCACAGCATCCCACCACCGCCACCTCCACCCCTGCTTCCTGCTCACACACCCCCCTCTCGTAAGTTAAAATGGGGATAATCAGTTCCACTGGGACCTTCTTCCAGCCACCACCAACCCCCCTGTCCTCTCCAAAGAGACACACATACACCAACCCCATAATTACCGCCCCCTCCCTGTGCCTTAAAAACTGCGAACTGACGCTGCATGTTATGACAGTCTCGCCCCCGCCACCTCTCCTCATCAATGACATCCCCCATCTGGACACCGACAACAACAACACTCAGCTGACTTCTCCCATTTTCCCTGCTGGAACATCAAACGCAGAGACACATCGGTTTGGGCTGCGACACAGATTGTGTCAAGACACGTGTAGGGTCATTAGGGTGCAGACTGAACCGGTTCAAAGGGAATAGCTTGATATCGTCTCTGGATTTATGGAGCCCCGGCTGGAGAGGATGGAGCATTGCAGGGGCCGGGCTCCCCTGCCTTTCTCATTAACCTTATCATGTAACGCTGCACGGAGAGGCCTGGGAGACTTTTTTTTTCCCAAGGAGAAGGCAGAGGATTGCTGACTACACATCCCAGTTGCCTGGTAAGGAACCAGTTTCGGTCTCGTAGGTAGGGGGTTCTGACCCAGCTTGTTCGTCGGGGCAGATTAAAGAGAATGAGCACTGGTGACTAGAGGGGGATAAAGGCCAAAGCTTTTTGCACAAGCTGACAGCTCCATGCTACTACACTACAGGGGAGCGATGCACACTCAGCATTTGTGCTGCTTCACAGGGCAATTAAAGGCCTGCGTTGGTACTCGTTGACATGTCAGTTAAATGTTGTTGGTATGAGGCTTTGATTAACAAGAGGCAACATAAAGAAAGAGATGCTTGGAAGAAAGACACCTTTTCCGTGTTTTCTGCTCATTAGATTTTGATATTTCACAAATGTAAGGGAGAGTTCTGACACTAAATAAAGGCCAGGCAACCAAAAGCATTCAGAATCATCATCAAGGGCCGCTTAATGACTTCATATTGGACCAATTTGCATCATGCCAACGTTTAGCATCAGTACAGAAAGTAAGTTGTTGAGGTTGGGGTAGTTGGTGTATGTGTAGCACATCTTTGAATGAAGGATAACGGAGTTGATGTCCCGTCCCAATCCATACTTTTTGTAAACCATAACCTTAAAAAGAATCACTGTAAAAAAAGTGCGTGATTATTTTTATTTTTTTATTTTTTTCATCTAAGCACATAAAGAGGCAAGAAAGTACAGTTTTCTTTTTTTTCAGCTTCTGTAGGAGAATAATCTTGGTCAGTTGGTCCATCCATGAGTCCTTGGAATACTTTAAACCCAGGACTGAACATTGATCTTGGACAACTGATTATGTTCAATTCCAGTTTTATTAAGGTTATTTCTGTCTACATTATCTGCAGATGCTTACTACATAATGGTATAGGTTAGGGAAAAAATGTAGCTGTGGCAAATCAAGTGCTGTTAATTCTGGTTTAGGTCAGGGGACTGGATCTACCAAGGTACACTACATGGGTTCTCAAACCTTTGGGGATTTGATTTGACTTGATGCCATTAGAAATATTTGTATTCTTTATCTTTAACCTTAGTACTTCAGACACTGTTTCACAGTGATAAACAGAAAAAGATTATAATTTGAATATTGTTAATGCCATGTGTGTGAATAATGTTAATGACTTGCAAACAAATAGTAATTTGATTCAAAATTACATTTGTTGTCAACTTGACAGGATTTATACTTTTCATTGAAAAATGACATAGTCCTTATTAATCCAAACATTTGGATTAATAATGTTTGGATTAACATTATTTAACAATATGTTTGTTAAATAACAACCATATTGCTCCTTATTCAAATCATTGGCGGAAAGCTCTGAATAAATAACAGAAGTTAGCATATCAGTGTAACAGAACACAGTATTGTTATTTATTTGCATTGGAGCGAGTGAAGTGACTGATTCATGCTTGTGACTGGATAGAATTAAAATAGAGTGGAAGAGGTTATGTTGGGTTACATTTGTGATAAACATCTCATTGAACCGTACCTCGGACCAGTAATGTAATTGATACAGTCATGTGTCTAAATGAGAAGACTAAACATCATCACTAGAACACTAGACCTGTGACTATGGTGTAGTTCCTTTTTAGCCTAACGCTTTTTACTTCTAATGATTCCATTCACGCTTTAGAAATATGAAAGTGATGTTCATTTGATTTTTTTGCTGATCAAAACGGTAAGCATAACAAACGTCTGTTTGAGTTTATTTTGTGCAATAATCCAAAATCTGATGGAAAAATCCCATATGCTTTTTGTGGAAGGGAGCCAGTGCGATGATGACTTCCTGTTTGGCCCACAACAATATGTCATCCCTGAAGCACTCTATCGCTCGAGTTTTCTTCAGCGTAAACAGTGTGATCCACCTGACGTGAACAATACGGTGGCATCCCACTCGGAGGATGATGGTGATGAAATAGGGCCCCCCTCAGGCCGCTGGCCCCGTTGTTCTGTATATATTCCCAACACTGCACCTTACTGTTGAGACTGGAAAATGAGATAATGAATACATGAGCTGTTCTTTTCATGTGCTCTTGATGAAAACAGTGGGGCCGATACATTGATGTGCAAGTCAATAAATCCACTGCAGGAAGGGGGTATTATTCCTGCATACGAGTTCCTGTCTTTTGTTCGCATGTTTTTCCGTCATGAAATACTCTAAGCTCAAACATTACAGACTGGATTTACCAATGAGCTCTGTCTTTGGCTCCCACAGGGCATAAGATTGCTGATCAAATTTTGATTAAATGCATTCATTTGGGAATATGCACCATGAAGACGAATTAGATATCATTTCAGTCATTTCCACATCAAACAAAAGATTTTTGAGGAAAAGACATTTATGTGCAGTTGTTTTTTTTGCAATAATAGTACATTTATTCGAGTACAGTACTTGGTTATACTCTATCCACCACTGCCTTGAGTCAAAAATAAAATCCCAAAACCTCACATGAGGATCCATTTATTTGAGTTTAAACAAAGCCATGGTCACTTGACTGTCTGCACAAACACAAATGAACCTCCACAGATACAGCAAACAGTCCCTTCCACGTCCCTGAACTCCATTTCCTGTTGAACTCTGTGTTACCTGCCCTGGCTGGAGGCCCCAGTTACGCCGGTTCTGCTTCTGTCCAGATGCAGCTGAGACAGAGAAGGCCTCTGTTCCTCCTGGAAAGTCATGCTGGTTTTGGGGCCATGCATGCCTCCCCTCCTCTCAATTTTTCCAGAAAATGAGGAGCGAAAAACTCCACACCTGGACAATTACAGCAAGACCCCCTCCCATTCTCAACCGAACATAAAAAGCACACTGCAAGAACGTAGAATCCTACCACGTATATCTTGTATAATTACCAGTCAAAGTATCTAAACAAACATTATATAAGACACAATCACCTGACAAGTAACATTTCGGTGAGATGTTGGAACTTGTTTTTAAGTAAAAATTTCACTTCACACAACACTTCCTAATACCAGTGAAATATAGCTCAAAATCAGCTAGTTTCAAGAATGAAAGGCCTAATTATTACATGTTACCAAACAAATTTCAATTGTTCCATGAGCAGATTCCTATCAACAAACCTTGTTTCCAATATTGTTTTTTTTAGCTTATTTTTTAAAGTGGCATTTTTTCCAGTGCACAGTTTGGGTTACAGAGACGAATGACTGTAACTAGAATAAAAGAGGACCCAGAGAACTATCATTCATGGGATGCAGGTAGACTGAGCAGTCTGTGGACCTGCATGTCTGCCACAGTGATGAGCTGCACAGTTCACAAATTCTTGGATGACTTTGAAGTAGTTGTGTGTATCAAATGTGGACAGTAGTAGGAATACTGGGTCTTGGATGCCAGCTTAACTGAGTGGAGCAGAGAGAACCACCTACTACTTGATTGTGATCAAAACCAAGGAGATGGTCATAGACTTCAGGATAACAAGGACTGATGGAAGGACAGAGGATGTCGCATGTTGTACAGATTGTAAAGCCCTCTGAGGCAAATTTGTAATTTGTGATTCTGGGCAATACAAAATAAACTGAATTGAATTGAATTGATGGCATTAACATTCTGGGAGAGGAGGTGGAAGTGGTGGATCTCGACAAAAGGAAGGACTAGAATGTAACAATGAGACTTGAGTTTACAGACAAAGTATCATCTTCTTCTGCAGTTTTCTTGGTCAGTGGCATCACAGCTGGCGACCAAAACAGACCGGAGAATTGATCGGAGGATTAGAGGTGGTGGTGGTGGAGATGGGGTTGCTGCACAAACTGTTGTGCATCATGGGAAACACCTCACATCCTTTTAACCACCTCCTGGTCAAAAGGCGGAGCAAAGAAGGTTGGGTGACATAGAATAAAGACTGCCAATCTCCACGTAAGGATGGAGATCTTGGTGTATGGTTTTATGGGTCAAAAAAACACAGGACTTTTGCCCAGGAGACAGGTGTTCGTGTTCCATGTGAAACAAAAAGTCAACAGCCAACAGACTTATCTTAAGTTACCTCATGTTACGTAACTTAACTTATTACGCATACGTATCACACCTGACTACATAACATAGTTATTTTAACCCAAACCACGATTTCTCCCTAAACCTCACCAAGTTGTTTCCTGTTTATTTTGCTAAGACAGTATATGCATGTAACGACAGAAACTCACACGTGCAAAACTGTTGGTAGATGGCTGCATAGTAATAAAGTACTCCCTCTCCACTCATGTGTGTAATTTAACATGAATTTCATTTCATTACTGACTGAGCGCAAGGATCCATCACGTGATTCTGGGGCTAAAAGTGTTGTCCTCCTGCTGTGAAAAGAGCAGCACCTATAACACATAAAAGGAAGCACAGATGGTTTTGGGGAGCAGGTCTGGGTTCAGCGTCTCACTTAACATTCCCCTTCATTGACTGACCTTGAGTCACCCAGCATTAGCGACATGGAATGGTGCAAGGCCTCAGGGTTGAAAACACTCCAAATTGCAGCCTTTGAAAAGCGACCCCTGTGAATGCCCGCGGGGCACCAGAGGCCTAATGTCTATGTGCATGTATGTTCTTGTGTGTCTGTGAGTTCCCTCCCCCGGAGGCAAAGCGACAATTCCACATTCCCAACCAGAGGCTTTTTAAGAGCAAGACAGCCCCAGCAGGCGAGATGAAAGTAGTGATTTTATTCCTCCCTCCATAATTCTAGCCTCTTTTGTCCACTATATGTCATTACAGGGAGCTGCATCTAGTTATTTGTGTCCTGTGGCCGGATACATGTGCACAGAGGGAACCAATTTGTGTGAAAGGCGTACCAGGACAAAGAAGGCGACTGATTTCAGAACAGTAAGCCTGGAGGCAGAGGGCTGCCTGTAAGCAATGTAACCATAAGCAGCACCCTTCACAATAACATGCACAAAATGTTCAGTATTTGGACGAAAAAGACAATGTTCCTACTAAGCTGTTAACATGGCTGATAAAAAATGAATATTGAATAAAATTCCTGTTTACATCTAGACTTGTGCACTCAGATTAACGTAAAACACCCCCATGACGGCGTTGCGATATTTATGCATATCCAAAGACCTATAGATATCCAAGTCTTTTTGAAATGTTTAAAAGTACCTGGTGGCTGTGGTAGCGACCCGTCGATCACAAGGTAGCCCCACTCTAAAGCATACCCTGCTTTATGGTCTATTTGACTCTAAATGGTTCATAATTTACTAAATGAACATCATGCTGTATTGAAGAAGACTTGAAACTAGAGATTGAGACCATAAACTTTACAATGTTTACTGAGGGAATAAATCAAGTAAGAAGTAGAGTCATTTTCTCATTTCTATTCAACCAGAGGGGTCGTCCCCTGATGGACATTAGAGAGAATGCAGGGTTAAGACACTTAGGCACTGGCTTCACTTGTTAGAACTGGAGGTCGTCCCTTTATTATACCATAGCTCTGTAAACGCAGCAACCCTGCAGCCCACTGAGCTGACAATGGAATCAAAAAAAGCTCAGCTCATTCTATGTGCACTGCCATACGCGGTGTGTGTGTATGTGTGTGTGTGTGTGTTATGCCCAAAGTTTTTGTTTTCCAGAATTATTAATGCTTATGAGCTATTTTAGTCCAGGGAATTATGAATATAAATAATATAATAAAGCATCATGGTTAATGGAAAAAAGAAAAGAAAAATCTTGTTGACTGTTTGTAGAAGCCTGGAAAATCATCTCTAATCTATTGTGTCAAAGTCCAAGTAAAGTAAAGCCTGGACTACCAACAGGGCAACATTCTGCCTCAGGTTCACTGCATGTCAATGGGTGGTTAATTACCAAACTTGTTATGAAATTTGCATTAGAAAAGTCTGCTATCAACTAAGGTGGGTTCTGCATTGGACCTTCTAATCAGTTGATCTGGCCATGGGTTGACTATAGGTTGTTTGAAACTGTAAAAGGTCACCATCAGAGTAGACAGTCTCATTAGAAGCATTAGCCACATTACTGCTGACCTTCAGACAGTGAGACCTGACTCAACAAGAAACTATAAGTAGAAGGCAGAAATAGCGCAATATTAATTTGTGTGTGAGGGAACATTGGTGAAAGAAAGAGACGCTGGAGCCGGGAAGGAGCACGGCAGACGGATAGAGAGAACGAGCAGAGATGACGGGGAGCGAGGTTAGTCATCAAAGTTGGCTCCGTACACATTTGATGTTTCCTTCCCTCGGAGGCCATGTTTTCATCCAGTGGAAAGCCAAAGCATATTTTTGTCTGAGAGCGAGTTGAAGGTACAGAACTTCTTCTCCTCATTTGCGTTCATCATTTAGAGAACAAAGTGTTTTTTTGAGTTCCTTGTCAACAACGTGTAGGCAACATCCATCGTCCAACATCCATTTTCAAAATGAAACACAATATTTACCCAAGGCTAAGCCTACCTACTTTCTAAGAATAGAAATGACAACACATTCTACACTATGGTATCTGTTTCTATACATTTACTGTGTGTGAGTGTGGACCTGACAGCAAGTCATTTCCATTCCATGGTACATGTATATTTAAATACAGTAGTGGAATCATTAAACCAAGCATCCCAAAATGTGTTAACTTGTTGCCAGTTACAGCTCATCCTTGATTATCAATGTTTAATGACAGGAAAGGTTGAGATGCTGGCACAGGTTATGTTTACGGTGCAGTTTGTTGGTTCCTGTGTCTGTTTCTCAGCGGGGTGATACGAAAACTACAAGTCTTATTTTCATGAAAGTACGTGGAAGGGTGCTGCGTAGGCCAAGGGTATACTCACTAATATTCATGAGCAGACCTGCGACACAGGGTGGATTCACTCATTAATCTTCATTCATGGAAATGGCCATGGCGAAGGTCTGCCTTATCGAGTGCCTTTATAGTTTGTTAATTGTGATCTCACCGAACTACCTCAAATGACCACGACCTCTTAACCGCACATCATGTGATGGTGGCATTTAATGTCTGAAATAACATTCAACCACCAAAGAAACAATATAACATTAGGTCTAAGCAACAGACAACTAACAATAGGTTTAGGCAACAAAACCACTTAGTTCTGTTAAGGAGAAATACATGTTTGTGTGTAAAAGGTTGTGCGCATAAATGTACTATCTTATACAAAAAGAGCATTTGTATTTACATTGCAAGTTATTCCTGAAGAAAAAATATAAATCAACTTAATGCTTTAACTGTATGTCGCTTCAAAACAAGCCCAAGATAACAAGTGATGGCAAAGGCCTCCTCAACCAGAAGCATACAGTGAAAACTTAAGCACCAGCTGACAAAGTGGCTAGGAGGACATCTGCATGGTCTTTTTTCCCGCAAAGGTAATACAAATATTTAAAAATGGAGATAAGCATTAAATGATAATTATAATCCGGTGTCCCTTCTTCCTCAATTTTCAATAATATTATAGAAATTATTTGTGCAACAATTGGATCTCTTTATGATCAAAAATAAACTATTGAGTGAACATCAGTATGGATTCAGGAAAAATAGAACTACTATCTATGCACTAATGTAGATGATGGAAGGAATAAATAAGGCAGTGGGAAATAATAAGTATTCTATTGGTATTTACGATGACCTCCAGAAGGCTTTTGGTACTAGACACCACCGCAAATTATTGAGAAAATTGGAGAGGTATGGGATGAGAGGGATTGCTTACTCTTGGCTGAAAAGCTACTTGAAAAATAGACAGCAAGTTAATGTCATGGTGTCAGGACTTAGGAAGGTCACCTGTGCTGTACCACAGGGATCAGTTATTAGTCCAATACTTTTTATACTATACATTAATGATATATGTTATGTTAGTGAATTATTCAAATGTATTCTCTTTGCAGACGATACAAATTTGCTTTGCTCAGGAAAACGTTTAAAGGAACATTTGTTTGCAATTAAAAAGGAAATCATCAAAACTTGATTCGATGTTAATTGTCTCTTAATATTAAGAAAACAAAATGAAAGAGTTTTTGAGACAAAATTTCTCGGGGTTATGAATTATCATAAATTAACATGGAGACAACATATTAACTACATTAATGGTAAAAGTCCATAACAATCCTGTATAAATCTGGAAATATATTAACTTATAAAGCCTTGCATATAATTTATTGCTCACATATACTTCCTTACATATCTTTTTGTGTGGAGGTGTGGGGGTCCAACCTATAAAACTTTTATAAATTCAACAGTCTTGTTACAAAAACAAGCTATAAGTATTATGACAAAGGCTAGTTACTATTATCACAAAAATCCATTGATGGCAAAATCTCATGTAATGAAATGTAATGATTTGGTATATTATAAAATAATGGAAAAAAAGTTCAGAGCTAAAACAAAGTCATTACCAATTAAATTAAGTTAAATTAAATTAAATTAAATTTATTTTGTATAGCCCAAAATCACAAATTACAAATTTACCTCAGAGGGCTTTTCAATCTGTACACATACCAGACTGCATACAAAGGTTTTTTTTCAATACACAAGTGTAAATATGATTTGAGAGATGTTTGTAAGTTTAACGTACAAAAAGCTAAAAAAGGGATTTAACGAAGATGCATTTCTATTGTTGGGGTTAAATTATTGAATAAGGCTAGCATAAATGTATGTGTGACTCATTTTTGTTTTTCAAAAGGATTGTTCATAAAGCTATTTTTGAGGGCTACAAGTGTGAAATATATATACCTATATTTATTTTTTTATATATTATTTTCTTGAGGGAAGCTTAACTGATTAAATTGATTGAATAATGTAGGATAGGCATATATAAGCATAACACTTCTGCCTATGACTTTTCAGTCATATTGTATACAAGATTGTATATAGGCTATGATTATTGTGTTGTGGGTGATGACTGAATAAAACACTGCTACTACCACTAGAGAGGCGAAGGACAAATAACAAAAGAAGTTGGAGCAGAAGCTGCAGGAGAACAACCTGGGTGAAATGTGGGATGGAATGAGGGCCATCACAGGCTGTAAGCAGAAGAACAGAAGTGCCATAGATGGGGAGCGAACAAGTTAAGCCTATGCTGCAATAGGTTTAACTGCCCCTGTTTGAACAGCTACTCTCCATCCGGTTCTATTTCCTGTGAAAGCTCAGGTTCTCCAACCTCTGCAGGGACCTGCTGTGAACAATCTGTCTATCATGGATAATGTGGTGCTCCAATGGATGAGAACAAATTGCTGCAAAAGTGTCCTTGGATGACCCTATGGTAGATAAAATAAGTTACATTGCCCTCTAGGGTGTCCTTCTAGTAGAGAAGAAGTAATGAAGTTCACTCTATGGTTTTCCTCCTGGGTAGAACATTTGACAAAAAAGCCCTCTAGGGTGTCCCTCGAGTGGAGAAAATGTAAAGAAGTTCCCTCTAAGGTTTCCTTCCAGTGGAAAGAATTGTGACAAAGTGCTCTCTAGGGTTTAATTCCAGTGGAGAAAATGTTATTAAGTGCCCTTTAAGGATTCCTTCCAGTAGAGAAAATGTGACTTAGTGCCCTCTAGGGTGTCATTCTAGGGGAGAAAATGTTATTAAGTGCCCTCTAGGATATTCTTCCAGTGGATAACATTTTATCGGCTGGAAGAGGGTGTCTTAACAGGTGAGAAAATGTGAAGAAGGGCCCTCTAACGTGTCCATCCAGTGGGGACAATGTTATTTAGTGTCCTCTAGGGTGTCCTTCCGGTTAAAAAAATGCGCTATAGGGGTCTTTTAGCGTGTCCTTGAAATTGAGAAGACAGGATGCAGTGCCTTAAAGGCTATACTACCTGCTAGAAAATGTGCCACCCCTGCCCACCAGATAGTCTGGGTCCACCACTGCTATACACAGCACATTAGTCAGCCAGAGAAAGAGGTTAATTTGCAGTCTGCGGTCACAGAGCTACTCAACAGAAAGCAAAGAAAATCCTTCATTCCCACAGCCATACGGCTACCAAACTACTCAATGGGGACTCTTTTAGGCACCTAATTGGCTGTTTTGGCTCTGGTTATACAGATAGCTAGCTACATATTTGCACTTTACCTCTTTGTGCCCAACCTCCACTTGTACGTTGTCTTCTGCAGTTCTATTTTGCTGTTGCGAGTTAGTTCTAATGGTGGTTGGTTTGTCATTTCTCATCTGCTTGATTGTAGTCATATTATCTGTTTGTTATTTATGAATGCCTTTTTACTTATAGTTGTTTTTATATAGCTCAATATAGGATCAAAAGTATTAAAGCTGTGTATAACCATATCTCAATGTGTGAAAATATTTGATATAAATATATAATCATTTGTAAATGTGTACCAGCATTTCGAAGACATTATTTCAAATGTGTGAATGTGTTAAAATATCTGAACAAATATAGTAATTTCACTATCCATTTACAGAGCCAGGGGACTTGCTCTCTGTGCTCGGTTGATTGGCATCAGCCATTCCAGTTTCCAGTTTGTGGCTGTGCGCTATGGTTCAGTGTTTTCTTAACATTTTTTTCTGGGGACCAACTTTTAAAAATGACTATAAATCAGCCGATAAGAAGAGACAACTTCTACAGAATTGTTGTCATAATTTCACCGGAACTCACCAGCAAACAGGAGAACGGTTTAAAGGTATACAGATCAGCTGCTTGATGATGATTGCCCAACGATTGCCCAACAGCAGCCAAATGATGCCCTTATAGAGTCTGATAGCAAACTGTCAGCTTGAGGTGTCATGACCTTTAGGACTTGCTGTCAGCAGGACAAAAAATAACTTAATGCTAAGTTGTTTACCAGGCCCAACCCAACAATAGCCATGGTGTGGAGGAAATCTTGACCGACCACATTCACAAAACTGCTGCCTCTGAACAATGCCCAAAATATCCCCCACTCTCTCTTTATGAATCAAATCCCCAAACGAGGATCCTATTGTTAGCGGCAGCTGAATAACCAAGCGACGCAGGCTGTATTTGGCACATCCTGTCCGGTTCCCCTGGCAGGTCGAGGTTTCTGTTGCCTCCTCTCCCTGAATAGATGGCGAGATTGGCCCCAAGACACTGGAGCATCCTGCCTGCACAGCAAGAATGTAAACAGGCCTGCATGTTATGTCTACCCGACCGGGCCTTATTTCATAATCTCGGCTATTCTTCAGCAGTATGTGTCATGCTATACTGGCTTGAATGTGGTGGGAAAACTGCTCTGTGACTCTAAAACTGGATGAGAATCAGCAAAAGGATATTAATGAATGGAAGTTACACATACTAACCGAGTAGTACTTCACCCTTTTCTTTCCCAGTGCAAATGCTTTAAACAGGCCCTATTATGCTATTTTCCGGATGCATATTTTTATCTCAAGTTACAGTTACAACATGTTTGCATGCGTTAATGCTCATAATCCGCCTTGTTTGTCTCATCCTGGCTGTCCTGCAGCACCTCTTCTCACCCTCTCCTCCCTCCAGAAAGCAAAGTCTGCTCTGATTGGTCAGCTAGCCCGCTCTGTTGTGATTGGTCAACGTTTTACATTTAAAAAAACTCTTCCTCCGGAGCTTCAACTTTGTCTCGCTCTTTTGTTTTTTTGAGGGCCAAACTAGCTGGAAGGAGTTTTACGTCACTTCCGTAACATTATGACCTCATAATTTGCCCATTTTGACATAACATTTCTGAAAACATGTAATTCAAAAATTCATCTTCTTAATAATAAGTTATCAACTGGGGAATTGTCATGATGGTATTTATGGTTAAATGTTTTACCAAAAAAGTTGGATTGCTACTTTGTAGCTTTATGTAGACTTTGTTCTGGGATGACATCATATTTTTCACTTCATAGTGAACAGGAAAGGTTAGTTCTACACATTTTAATAGTTGTAATCTGGGTCTGACATCCATTTGCAAAACGTCCTTGTTTGATTATTTTTCCTGTTTTGTTGAGATACAAAAATGGTTGCCTTTTCCCCATAAAGGTCACGAGATGATCTAAGGTGCTGATATGTTGGTGAATCCATCGGTTGTATGCTGTATCTCACTGTATATCACAGGGTCAGGGGGGTTGTTTGCACAACACAATAACCCGCAGGCTTTTCCATTTCCCACTGATCAATTCAGAATGGGAAACAGCTAGCCTCGCTCCGTCAACGTTGCTTTCCAATATATTCTAAAGCCGTCTTATTTACATGCTGCAGGAGTGAATGTAACATGTACAAACAGAAAGCTATCAACAAGCAGTTATGAAATGAAACTTGACCAACAGCAGTTGAGCCCACTGGCCACATGTAGCATTTCAGATGCTATGTATACAGGGAGGCTGACACAAGATCTTTTAACTTGGAACAATACACATCTGACCATTAAAGGAAGTGATTGCTGGCTACAAGATACACTGTCCAAAGATTGGAACTTTTTTTCCTTAAGGGGATTTCTTTTTTATTTGTTACTCTTGATGAAGCCTAGCAGCTTCCTTTGCTAGTTTTTTCCAGATAGGAAAGCCAAGCAAAACAGACCGAGCAAAGATGCTCCATAACAAAGGTGGCGCATTACTTAGTAGACACTTCCTGTTTACTAAGTGGAAAATGACATGTTTGACTCACTCCCCCATTCCCCCACCTCGTTCGGAATTGTAGATGTGTGGATGAAAGAAAGCAGATTGGGTTGTAAATATATATATATATATATATATATATATATATATATATATATATATATATATACAGTACAAGTCAAAAGTTTGGACACACCTTCTCATTCAACTACTTTGAAGAATCTAAAATATAAAACATATTCTGGTTTGTTGAGCATTTGTTTGTTTACCACACAATTCCATATGTGTTCCTTCATAGTTTGGATGTCTTCAATATTAATCTACAATGTAGAAAAAAATATTATAATAATAAATAAATTCAGTCTGGACAAAGGTGGAGGAGATATAGACTGTATATAAGAAGTGGAAGTTGTCTTCGTGACGTCATCCATTGGTTTGTGGACTACCGTTTTGAAGGCTCAAGTTCGTCGATTTGGTCATCGCCATCTTGGAATACGACAGTTGCTATGTTGGTTTTTTTTGCAGACAAAGAATGAAAGTTACCATATTTGGAATCCAGAGGAGTGACGTAGAGACGTCTCTTGTAGCGGCAGTGACCTGTCAATCACAGTAAGCCCTGCCCTAAAGCATATTCTGCTTTAAGGTCTATTTGACTCCAAATGGACCATAATTTATGAAATGAACATCATGCTGTATTGAAGAAGACTCGAAAACTACAGATTGAGACCATAAACTCAGCAACAAACATTGCGATCCATAGAGCCACGTCGCCAGCATAGAGAAAAAAAAAAGCTTAGCTCTGTGACTCAAATTTTATAATAACACACGAGAGGCACAAACTGGGGCTAGACTAAACACATCATGAGTTTACCTTTATGTACATTGATTGAACATTTTATAAAATGTTGGGGTTGTCATTTAATGGAATGTAATCATGAGTGAGTCATTCAATATTATACAATGTTCATTTGACCCCAGGACTTTTGTGGAGAACACACACACACACACACACACACACACACACACACACACACACACACACACACACACACACACACACACACACACACACACACACACACACACACACACAAAATACTTTCTCTTCCATTTGTTGTAGGGCAAGAAGGTTCATTGAGCCCAAACCTCACTTGGGTATTCTTCATCTTTTATCTTCTTGCCCATGGAGGTAATTATCAGTGTTGTCACGGCATTGTGATTCATTAATGCAGCTTTCATCCCTGGCTTTCTGCTGGTGCCGAGGCCCGCGCCATCTTCGCCAGCTTAATTAGCGCTAGCAGCGTTCACTCACTTTAAGGCCCCCTCAGTAAGAAAGTGATCTGAGGGGGGAGAAAAAGGGAGCAGACGGGATGGCAAGTCCTGAAAGTCTTTGATACATCCCTCTCCTCCACTCCTAACCCTTCTCCAAGCTAATTCAAGTCGACCTGAGACGCGAAAGCAATGTTGCTGAAATCCATCAAGTGCTGCGGATGATGACTGATGATGAAGGAGAGGAGAGTCTCATGCTGAAACCTGCCAAGTGCACTAGCTTCGCTCTCTTCTTGCCTTGTTTCAAAAGATCTCTCTTGGGGGTTGTGACTGGGAATTTGGTCATCACATGATTCTGCCTAATTTCCACACTTTTTTGGCATAACTCCATTGATACATAATTGATATGTAAGTTTGAGTTACCAGTGCAAGTTTGTGTTGCCTCTTGAGGTGCTTTTCTTAGATGTGATAGTTTTGATACTGTATCAACTGTATCATAGCGAGTCATCGTGCATGTTATGTGATTCTCTGCGGAGAGTTATCAAAGTCTGATCTCACTTGTTTTATTATTGAAGTTCAATATATCTCTAGCAGTTTGGCATTTTGCAACTTATTTACTTACATCTCTCTCTTCTCTGGTGGTTTTATATGGCAGCTAAGATACCCCAAATACTAAATGGGCATCACAAAAATAACCCTGCAATAATCTCACTTTGGGATGAAATATCGTCAAAGCAACAATCCACTTTAGGGGCACTAAGGGTAATGGAGGAAAAAAAGATAGGTTAAGAGTGTAAGGCGGAATTCTATTTGCTTTTCATGTACAGAAATATTAACTGATACTACAAGTATTGTGCAGTTTTAATAGATTTTTTATTTTATATATAGATGCTGTATATTTATAGGACTTCTGATGAAGTTTACTTTTGACAAAATACACTCACATGATACGTGGAAAAGGGGAAAACAATTACATCCAAGACAAATATTGCGAGATTTGAAAACATCAACCTGTGTCTCTCATTTAAAATGCCTTGCATTAAAGAACATCCTTGTCCATTTTGGCAGCTGAATTATTGCGCCTACAATTGCTGGAGAGTGCCAAAACGTCTGAGATGGTTCAGGATTTTTTGACAGAATTATTTTAATGCAATTAACCATTGGCTTGGTTTTTCTTGCTGCTACTCCATCAAGCTGTCAGAGAAAAGTTAACATGGAGCCCACACTGTCAATAACTGCACACCCTTAATAAATATTATGCCATTTATGGAAAAAAACGAAAAGCTATTTCAGACAGAAGACGTCAGAAGAGTCACTTTTCGTATTTAGCAGAGTAGGTCTTTATTTATTGTAGCAATCATTGAAAAGCTAGAGTAGCAAAGACATGCTAATGCTTGTTAATGATGTATTAACGCTAGGCCGCATTTTTACATATAACGTTATGTTTTTTACCTCTCCAGGAAACAAGCTGGCTAGTTGTCGGTCCAAGTCGTATCTGGCTGATGATACACTATGACAAGCCAGTCTGCGTTTCAGGGGTGGAACTAAGCAAAGGGTCAATTGCACTGTGAACGCAGGAAGGTACATTTTTTGGCGACTGGAAACAATTCTCTAGTGGCATGCCAGCAGCTGTAAAGGATACAAGGATAAAGCATAAAGGAGCAGTGGTCATCAAATAGCAAAGTCCAATGTCATGCTTGCAATGTTAGTTGCCTTGGTACGACCTAAATTCACTGCCTGGGCTGTTTTTGAGTTATTTTGAACGTCTTTAATCACGTCCAGTGAGTGGTCCGTAGCTCTCATTGAAATGTTGTGTTCAGATAATAATCCAGCTGTTTTCATTTCAGCTGTTTGTCAAACTTTTCCTTTTATGCATTTGCTACAGACAAAAATACACACACACACACACACATATATATATATATATATATATATATATATATATATATATATATATTCTTTTTTATTTTTTCATCCTTTCTTTGTGTTTCTGCCCCTTGGCGTGGTTATTCAGCACACTTGGGCTTTTTAGAATTCTTGATCTTACATCTTACAAAAGGCTAAAATATCACACAAATATGATGATCATCATACATCTGCATGTATCACAAACTATTTGAAGCTCCTGCCCACACAGATATTGCACAAATCAAATTACATTACCAAAATTATTAATCAGAATTGGAAATGCATAGACTATGGATGGCACTGTTACAGGAGGCTTTGTTTCTGCAGAAAAATAAATACAATTTTAATATCTTTGAAGTTACAATTTTGAACAAATAAGACAAACAAAACAATAAGGTGGTATATATGGATTTCATAGCGAATTAATTTCAGTTTGACTTAAAGAGATCCTGGTTTAACACATTGCAACTAGTTATCTAGTTATCCTACACAAAGTGCATATATCCCCTACTTTTGTGTTAGATTTAAGCCACACATTTCAGCAGGTATTGTCTTCCTGAAGATTAAGGGGTTGAAAGAACACCGGGCTTTGTCTGATTTCTGACTCGGCTCCTCTTACACATACAACTCTTCTGTTGCATACTGATGTGGGTCACAAACACTGCTTCAGGGAGAAAGTTCATGGTCTTTCAATTCAGAATTTTGTCTTATGGCGTAATGCATCCTTTCTGTCATTGAATCTTTCAAAGACAAAGGACCTGATTATAGACCTCAGGTCCCATGTGACCTCACGAGGCTACAACCATTATTGCTCAGGCATTCAAACTCATTGAGAAGCACAAATACTGGACTGACCTTAGGAGTAGATGTATAGAAGTTTAAACAAAAGGACAAGCACATCTGCTCTTTCATGAACCATGACATGCTCTCAGGCAAAGTAGAATTCCTAGAAATGGCTAGCTTAAGTGGGAAGCTTCATCTTACCAATCTAAATGTTATTCATCTCAGTTACTAATTTAGGCAAAGTGTGTCTTCCAGGGAATCTCTCAACCCCACTGAACCGCAGCTGCTTCCATCTTACAGGACAGTCTCAACTATGAAATGCAAAACCAAAAGATTCAAAAATGCTCACTGACATAATTTAGCCCAACTTCCGACAGCAGAAATAACACTTAAATAATTATAATGGTAATAATAGTTTAGCCAAATGCATTTTGTATTTAATTAAATTGCTGCCTGGATTATGTTCAACATTATTTCCCGTTCGGGGAATTCTAATGCTACCTCCTATATCTGCAGAGAAGTTGTAAGGAGGTGGGTGTAGAAGAGGTAAGGAGGTGGTGGGTGTAGAAGTAGTAAGGAGGTTGATGGTGGCGGGAGGGTTTGCGTATCCCGCCTTTTATCTCATCTCATCTCAGGTTGGTCTAAGAGAATAAAATTGTACGACAGAAAGTCTTTTACAGGATACAAAACAACAACACATGACTGAATTGTATTAAACTTGAAGGCCCATGCAAGCGTGATCTCGGACCCACTGCGTATTGATCTGACAACAAATAAGGCTCCGGAGTCAAAGAGCTATATTTCTTGGTTTCTCGTGTATCCAGCAGATATCCGGTCCAAGACTTCCTTTTCCGCAATGCTTGTTTTTTTGTCTGTTTAGTAACTTGAGATGTGTGACTGGAGTTGGATTTGAGAGACGACATCTACAACCGTAGTGTTTCACAAGTAACCAGTTTAAAAGCTCATTTTAACCCCCCCAAAATTTAAAAACATGTTCTGCATCACATTTTTCCATGAAACAAATTGGATGTTGCAAATTAGCTGCATATGAACATCATTTTATAGGAAAGAGCTGCATAATCTTATTACATTCAATTATGATTCACTGTTTTGAAAAGAGGGGAGATTTTTATACTTTCTATTGTTCTGTTATATGTTTAGGAGTTTTTATTATCTGCCTGCAAGCATTTTGGCTTTGACCTTTATGTGGCCAAATTATTTAATTAATTATTCATGCTACAGAGAGCCCATTCATTATGACATGAATATAGTGACTTGCGTTTACACCAAAACGGGTACACCCTGGCAAAACGACCATGATAATGGTGTTTGAATTACACCTGCTGCACAGTGAAACATTCTGGAGGGAAAGTCTAAATGCAAATGCACCATCATGTAGTAGGCTAGCCTTATTTGTTAACCATTCCTCCTTCAGAGGGAGACTTTGTTTTGCCCTTGAGGCTGACGCTCACTTAGGGGATAAGCCCCTTTACTTCACCCAGCAGTTGGGAAGCAAGACACATATACTTTATTTGTATATCTGTTTGAAACAGAAAAGAGGGAGACCACACATGTCTGAAGGTAATGCAAATTGTTTAAATAAGGAAATAAGGAAACCATAGGTCAGTATATTGGGAATGTCTGAGTGAGTGAAGACTGAGGTGAGGGTAAGAGTATGAAACACAAGCTGTAAACAAAAAAAACAATGTCAGTCTGCAGGCTAGGGGAAGAGTATGAGAGGATATTGCAGGTTTGATTTATAACCTTCTTAGCCCAAATGCTCAGGTGTGCTACATCTTTAACAAGGTCTCAGCTCCAACCACCAGTTGCCAGAGTGAAGGGGAAAACACAGCCAACAACAAGGATGAGATAGGGCTGATCCTGAGGCTGTCATACTCCAACATTCAGTGCAGATTAGTGTAAAATAGGGGTGACACAAATAGAAGTTGTTAGAAGAGTTCCTCACAGCAGAATACAAACATCTTTTACTGCGCATAAGCAAAGTTACCAGACAATAAACATACATTTTAGATATTTACTTGAGAAATAATTAGGCTTACTGGGGCACTCATGTGTCTTTCAGAGGAGCTCCCCGTTATTCCCCCATATTTCGAACCCGGCCTGATAATGTCTCCAGCATTACTATCTCAGATTGGACTTTAAACTTGTACTATTAAGTGGGGTTGAGCGTTTACTGAAGGAAATGTAGGATCCAGCTTGGCTTTTAAAAGTAAGAATATCTTATTATTTAAATAATGATTGATTTGTTAATATTTCTTATTGCCAGACAATCCAATGCTTGGACAGGCAAGTAGTAACTCTACTGACATTTAGTTTCAGAACTAGTTTTTTTGATTCAGTTATTGCTGACACTCTATACTCTGTATACCCTGTTACCCTCTGCAAGAGAGTGACAGCACAATCTGTGAGTAAGTGAAAACCACAGTGTGAACGTGGTGGATGGAAACACTATCAGGTTTCCTCATTTAACGAGCCCAACCTTCATCAAACAGCTTTGGCCTCCATCTTCTCATTGTGAGTCACTCACAGTTCAGTGGTGCCGATTTACAATGCAGTGGTTTTCGGTTTCCATTGTGAAATCTGCTGTGGCCATTTCCTCTCACCACAGTCTCAGACAATGATTCACCATATATGTCATGTAAAAGGAGAACGGCAGCAGTTTTATCCAACACCATGCGGAAGACTAAGCCTTCACCTGGAGCCACTGAGGGCTCAGCTTCAATAGGAACAGATGTAAGTAAACATAAATGCGCATATGAGTGTGCCAATCGCAAAAATATAAAATCATATTATAACATTTTTGAAGGTCTTCAGTCATCATGTAACACCGGCTTAAATTTGGGTGTGAAACTCTTGAGGTTACTTCAGGAACTACTTAGAAATAAACACACCAGTAAGAACAGAGTTGTATAAGAATATATAAATAAAATAAAAATGTAGAAAATAATAAAGTATCAAAAGTGTAAAGCCGGCCACCTTATTGGTGTAAGTCATCCACCTTTTTTTTGCTCTGTTTTTGGTCTCCACCAACTCTTCTAGGGAATATCTGGTTCTTAATCAGCTGAATGCTCCACTTTGTTCACCAGCTACCAGTGATATTTTAGTTGAACACAGCAGAAGTTTTATGAAAACAAACATCATTACCTGCAAGGATTTCATTTCTTAGCTGAGGAGAGATTGCAGCGTCAGGTGGAAAGAATGGCACTCCAGTAGAAGCTGCAGGGACTGCATTTCCAAGCATTCTAAGCGGCGTGACGTCAAATGGAAGCGCGCCGGTTGCCCAGGTAGAAACCTGGAGAGTCGCTGCCGGAGCAGTTGTTGTCCCTGGAATCGAAGTTTGTGGGAGGCAGTCGGAACGGATTTCTACAACCTGGAGGCGGACATCCATTTTGCTTATGGAGGACTGGATGTTGATGAGCGGCGAGGACCGGTTCTTCATCCTGATGATCAGTGTACAGATGGAGTCTTGCTCTTTTAGCAGCGGTGCTAGTGTCAGTGGAAGCAGAGGCATTAGCGGTGAAAGCAGGACGAGGACAGTTCTTCTTCTTGGATGTAAAGTGGGGAGAGGAGCTGCGAAATGTTTTTTTCGTGACTTGCCCCGAGAGGAGCGGGGATATTGCGGCCATAGAGAGCGTCGAGGATTTTTGTCACTAGCCAGTTTTTGATTGATGGAAGGATTCTTCTTGTCAGGCGAGAGCTACGGCAATGTAAGGCTCTCTTCGGCACTTTCGTCTGGCCCATCCTCGTCAGATTGGGATACGAAGATGCGCTCCTCTTCGATATTGTACCATTGTATCATCCGACTTGAGATGAGACATGATAAGCACGGATATGGTAATTAGGGTTAATAACCGGAAGACTATAGCTTTCATTACCTTGTGTCGATAGCTTTGCCAGCAGTACCGTCTGTAACAGCATTGGTGTAGCAAGGATCAGTGAGAAGGGAGTCATATTTAAATGGACTGCCTTTAGGTGAGAGTGGGCTGTGATTGGTTAGTAAAAACATGTTTTTATGCAATCAATACAGCAGGATCTGCACCTGCATTAATCATAGCCCCATATCATCCAATATCATAGCACTGCTTTTTGAACAGTCTTCCACGGAATCTTACCAAATAAACTATTAATTAAAAATCTTTATTGCTCTTAGGAACCGATACAGTATCACAATACACAATATCGCGATCTGTAGTGTTTCCCTCTTTAAATGTGGTTTTAATCCAGTTCACAAAAATCCTATTACATGTGGCTTTTTTCTTTTTGCTGTCCAGACTTTTCTAAAATAATCTGGATTCAATCTGGATATGCCAAAAAAGTGATTTTGGCCGGCTGTCTGAACAATGCCTTATTGTGTAGTGTACTGTGGGTTTATCAGTCTTTTTGTTTTTTTACTGAAAGCAGTTGCCTGCTGCTGTCGAAGAGGCCATTGAGAGCTGTGAGACTTAACTAAGACAGTTAAGTTTTGGGTCATAAAATCCCAAACAAAGACACTAAAAAGCTCCCAAAAGCTGAAATGGAACTGCAAAGTTGGTTATACTGTATATCTGTGGATTTGTCACCAAGAGTGATAGTTATTTACCTAACCTTAATTGACCTAAATGCAGTTTTAACAATCATTCCACTGAAATACAAATGTATCCACTGATGCTAAAGTTGTACATTGATGGTGTTTCAAATCCTGTATGTGTGAGAAAGCAGTCAGTGAACATAGGTGTCTTTGTTGATGTGCAGTATTTGTATACAGCCTAAGCCTGCACTGCATGGCTGCACACCTTCCTCTGCCAGTGTGGTTGGCCTGCTCTGTGTTTCTTCACTCTACGCTGCATCGGTGACTTCACCTCTGCAGTGTGTGCTGCCAGCAGCTGAAACACAACCCAGCACGTACACAGGGAAGAAATGAATCCCACATTTTCCTTTACTGTTTATCCACCTCTCCCCCCACTGTGCCACATTTAGATAAATCTGATGCCACACTTGGCTAAAAAAGTGCTGGCAGAAACAAAACCTGGGTTGTAAAGCCAGCAGCACGAAGAGGCCCTGCTCCCTCTTCACAACTGGAAGTTTTATATACATGATGTGGGTGTTTGACTGTAGTGTATAAACGATAGACCATGGAGTGGGATGGGCTGCTGCCATAAATTCCTCCCAGATGAATCAAAAATGGAAGAATTATATCTGTCATCCTGATCATCATGCGATACTGAAAGTTGAGGATAGATGTGGTGAGAACAATATGTGCAGCACGAGAGACCACACTTCCTGAAGAATGGGGAGAGCAGTGGTACTTCATTATGAGTATGCCTGAGTGTTGGACCTCAGTAATGTTGAGAAGTGGGAGGGTCCGTTGGCGTGGAAGTATTTTTCCACACTGTCAGTGTTTCTCAACACAGTAACACAGTCTTCCTAAAAATGTAGCAATAGAATGGGTTTCTGTTAAAGCCATGAGTTTGCATTATTTCCACTTTGTCTTAAATTGATAAGGCTTTTGTTTATCCATTTGGTATGGTGGGTTTTTCTAAATACTACCAATGAGTCACCAATTTGCAAATTAATGATAAATCAATTTGATTTGTGTGCACGGATTTCTTGCATTTTGCATGTCATTTCTACGCCATATAGTGTTTACTAACTGCAATGTACACGCAACCACGTGAATCCGTTACACTCTAAACAAGTGACATAGTATGAAATATGAGAGACCTTTTATGGCGGGCGGGTGGGTTGGTGCATGTGACAAATAAACACATGACGCAGGAGAACACTGTTTCAAACCGGTGTCCCAAAGTGTTGTTGTTGGTTTTTCAAGTGACGCTTGGATGGGTTTTCCTGTGATGTTATATTTTAGGCCCAACCACGATGTTTTTCTTAAACCCAACAATTTTTTTTATTGTCTAAATCGTTCTCACTTCCAACTCATCAAATACCGACGCTTAGAGGCCCAGGTAAGTTACTTTAGTTAACTAGCGCCGCATACTAAGGTATCATAAAAGGTGTACTTATTTAACGTAAAAAACGTAACAAACCACAATCTTTTCCAAAGCCTAACCAAATACTTTTGTTGCATAAACTCTTTTTTACTATTTTATTATTTAATTGATCTAGTTTGTTTTCCATGATGTTTTACATAACTACTTATTTTGTTTAAATTTATTACTTTTTACCATTCTATTGTCTTGCGTGCATCAGTCTTTGTATTAGAAATTTAAATATTTTTTTTACTTTTATTTTTGTTTTATCTGTTGTTTTCATGGTCCACACCTGCTCTGTCTTTTTTACGGCTTGTCAGTCATCTGCGATGCACTTTGAACTGCACTAAACTGTATAAAGGTGCTATATAAATAAAGTTTGATTGATTGATTGATTTATATAACCTGTAAAGACAAGAGCTCAGGTTAGTCTAGTCCGCGCCTGCCTCTACGCATTGTTTCTTTAGTCTCACGCTCTCTTTTTCTCTCTTCTTTTGGTTCCTTTGGCAGTCTTCTGTTGCGAAATAAGGCGCCCAGTGTAACAAAGAGCAGCTGAAACACAAACACACCGTCAGGCAGCATTGCCTTTCAACTCGACCGACCTCGACTCTGATCTGATATTCCCTCTCACTGCAATACGAGCCCAGCCTCCTGTCTCTGAGCATTTACCTTCTACACACATTTCAGGACAGTTAGGAAAAAAAAACACCCCTTAAATTTGCACTAATCAAAAATATTACAATGTTAACAATTGATTAAATGACTGTAAAATAAAAGGTGTTGCTTGATGTGATGAACCCACAGAGAACCAATCAACAACTCACTCTTTTGCTCTAGTTGGTAGAGCCCCAAAACAGAGCTAAAAGACAGGGAATGTTGAACTTACACTCGTCAGGTGGACACAAACACCATTCTTAATGAATGATTATGTTGTTCTGTGTCTGAAGGATGTGCTAACATGCAGCTGTTTGCCAAACCAATATTATAAGGTAAGTTGTGTCGTTAGCTTGTTCTATGGTCCCCAATTGTCTTCCCTCCAAAAAGCCTTAAAGCAAAACTTGTTTTGTTATACAGTATTTGTTGGAATTCTGATTACATTCTGACGGCAATCAATAAATCAAATGCTCTGACAAAAATAAGGTAAATAATCTGGTATCTGTGGCTATTGCCGGACTGTATTAGGAAGAAATAGTTCAATTTTGTCTGTCACCATCTTTTGCAACCAGAAATGACACAAGAAAATGAAGTTAGGTACAACGAAACACTGAATAATAAACTAAATTTAGTCAACTAAAATGTTAAAACTCTCATGAGCTGAAAACACACCTTTTAAAAGGGTTAAAGTTCTGAGACAAAAACATGCACAACTCCCAGACCAGACAACGGCGTGGCAGTGACCTGTCAATCATAAGGTAGCCCTGCCCTAAAGCATACCCTTCTTTATGGTCTGTTTGACTCTAAATGGACTATAAGCTACTAAATGAACATCGTGCTGTATTGAAAAAGACTTAAAACTAGAGATTGAGAAATAAACTCAGAAATAAACTCATGTTTACAATGTTTACGGAGGGAATAAATCAAATGAGAAGTAGGGTAATTTTCTCATAGACTTCAATAAAATCGGATTTCCATAAAGAATAATGCAGATTTTAAGCACTTCCTCACCCCGAGGCTTGCTATTGACTCTCTCTCACCCTGTCCATCTCTCAATTTCTCCCCCATCACCATTTTTCCTTCACCACTCTGACTCTGGCTCTGAGTTGTGATCTGGCGCCATCCAATCGCAAAAGTGGCATTGAAAAGACAAGTGTAACCACGGCCTTAGATTTCAGATATCTTTATAGAGTTTTGTTGCATCATAGTTTCAAATAGAATATTGTTGAAATTAAATCATGCATGGTCTTCCTCTTTTTCTAGCTCACTGAGCATGAAAACAAAACACAGAAACAAGCACAGTTTGCAACATGGGACAACAAGAATCAGAAACAATATGCAGGGATTAACACAGGACGGTCAGCGGGGCCTGGTTTTCAGTGATTGATGAGTAATTACCTGATACTGTCCGGATGTGGTGAACTCCAACCAGCTGCTACTTCACACAGGTTAAATCAAATGTAAACTTTTATCTCACCCAGGCATGCAAGGTAGTGTGTACACAAGGAACTGCACTCCACTACTTTCGCAACACAATGAGGAAACAGTTGGCAATCAAACACTATTGTTTAAAAAAGGGTGACTCACTGTCTGGCCTGGCAGGTGATTATGTGAGAGTTAAAGCTTTTGGCTTAGTACGTCAGGGACCATATCCCTAAAAACAGGCATCAAGAAAGAACATCAGTGTAATGCCACTTTAACATTTTGATTTAGACTGTAGCAATTGGAGGGAGTCTGGGTTAAAGCCATCTGTGTGTTGCAGATACGTCCAACAATGTGAGCAAAGTGTTCTGGCGCTCAGACAGCCAGCATCTGACCAGAGTCCTGACAAACAAAGGTGGTACGCCCTCAGGCTTCCTAGAAGGCCCATATGCTTTCCATGAAACTGTAATGCTGAGCTGGGAATAAGGTTCACATTTTTTGGACACTGTTTTTGGATATAATGTAGTCATTTCAAGACACCCATGCTTACGAATGCTAACATATAAGTTAATCAAAAAAATGTAATTGATTTCTCCAAGGAAATACAGCCCTTTGAGCTGCAAACTCTAACAGTAATTGGGCAAAGGAATGGGAGATATAATCTTAACATAAAAAATAAAAAATAAACGAGCAAGTATTGACCTATGTGACTTACAGTTTCAGGGCGACCAGAGTCCATTTAAGGAAAAGTAAAGATAAGAAAAAGAGTACATGTTGTTTACACTTTCTACCATCAGAGCCAGGTCTGTAGTCAGCATATTCTTATGTTTTGAACAGCAATTTTCATACAGAAGAGGTCTTAAACAGATAGCTAAGTATCAACCCGAAAAGTTGTAGTTGTAACACCCGGGAGGCGAGCTCTGGTCCTGAAAACTTGCATTTTTTCTAAATGGCCATCAGATGGCAACTCCTCTGGTTGCAAAAAGAAGTCAGATTGTATGGAAGTCTATAGAAAACGACTCTACTTCTCTCTTGAGTTATTCCCTCAGTAAACATTGTAAACATGAGTTTATGTTCTCAATCAAGTTTCAAGTGTTTTCATTACAGCATGATATTAATTTAGTAAATGATGGTCCATCAAATAGACCATAAAGAAGGGTATGCTTTAGGGCGGGGCTACCCTGTGATTGACAGGTCACTGCCACGGTGTTGTCCGGTCTGGGAGTTGTCCGTGTGTTTCCTACAACATTAACCCTTTCAAAGTTCACAAAAGTTAATGGTTGCATTTTGCTCACCTGGTTCAGCATTCAGTTATACATAGCTCCATCCAATTTGTTTCTTTTGGTGGAAAAAAATAAGATGACTATGGCCCAAAACCAAGGTGGCGATGGCCAAAGGACATAACGCGTGGCTTCAAAACTATAATACCCGTTATCAACCTAACTTGATAAACAGCATGTTAGCATTTTTTAAGTCAAGTCAAATGTATAATTATTGCCCAATATCACATATCATAAATTTCTCTCAAAGACTATCCAAAACTGTACAGCAAACAGCATCCCTCTGTTCTTAGACCCTTGATTCAGATATGGAAAAACTCCCCAAAACAATTGTAACAGGTAAAAAGGGCAGCAATCTAAGATGGATCAGCAGAGGAGTGATCCCTCTCCCTGGACAGACAGACGTTTAAAAGATGCGTGTACAGGATAAACCAACTTAATAAAATTACAGTGTCAATCACAATGCCAAAATTATAGTTTGATAAAACATGTTTGAAAAAAAAGTACAGGCTACACAAACACACAAGGACAAAACTGAAGCACATCAATCACACAGATAGGAGGATAAAACAAACAGAGAGAGAGAGAGGGAGACAGAGAAGAGTAGAAATTGAGATCAAGATCCAAACATCTGGAATGAGCAACCGACAACCAGGAGAGAGAGAGAGAGAGAGGTCCCAGGACAGCCGATGATCCAACACAGAGACGCTTGAAACAAGAGAGAGGACAAGGAGGAGAAACTAGGAAGAGAGAGGAGAGAGAGGTGTAAAGACAGTTCTGCTCATGGGACACAAACCAAAACAGTGGGTTAGAAAGATGCAGTGGCTTTCAGAGAGTCTACAGTGCTTTGGTCGCTAGGACTTACATGGACTATTACTACAAGGCTAGGTGATACATTGAGATTGAAACCGACTTGCCAGCAGGATATTGAAAGAATAAGCAATTAATTGAAAGTGAAGGCAAAGCGTTTCAGACTGATGTCCATAGAGAAGTTATTCCAGAGTAAGGGGCCATGAGAAGAAAAGGTTACCTGATCCAACTGGAGTCTATGTCAGTCAGGGCCAATGACCAGCATCTCAGTTTTATAAGAATTAAAGAGCCAGAAATGACTTGACATCCAGTCTTTAGGTTAGAGACCGGTTGACAAGTATTTAGAGGTGTGTTGTCTTAAGAGGTTTAACCACAGCAGTCTTAAAGCTAGTAGGGATAATGCCAGTCATAAGGGACAAGTTAACAATATTCAGGGATTGCTAGGCTAGGGCTAGAGCCAAGTTGATTGAGATTTTTGTCTCTAAATTGGGTTGCCACAAACATTATTGCATTTGTCCTCTTTATACAACCGTATAAGCTTAGTACAACCTGTGAAAGGGTTCATGGTTTAGAGGCAAAAATTGACAACTTCCAGACCGGACAACGCCGTGGTAGTGACTTGTAGATCACAAAGTAGCCACTCGCTAAAGCATACCATGTTTTATGGTCTATTTGACTCTAAATGGACCATCATTTACTAAATGAACGTCATGCTGTATTGAATAAGACTTCAAACTAGAGACCATAAACTCATGTTTACAATGTTTACTGAGGGAATGAATTAAGTGAGAAATAGAGTCATTTTCTACCAGAGGAGTTGCCCCCTGCTGGTCATTAGAAAGATGCAAGTTTAGGAACATCCAGATTGGCTTTCCCTTTTCAGTCCGGGAGGTTGCCGCCTTCTCCTAAATATTGACACAACTCATAAGTATTCACAACAAAGAAAATGTACGTGCAAATTAATTGCACGAAAAAAAACACCCTTGGCGTGTAAAGGCCTTTAGAGTGGATGAAAGGCAGATAGGCTTTAATCGTGGACACCTGGACTTAAAAAGAGTTTGAGAGATACTATCGGGACTAATCCACTTTAAAATGCAGCTCTCACACTCCCTGTCTAAAGAGATCAAGGCCAACGTGTGAGCTAAAGCTAAGGACTAAGGCAGTATCTGAAGTTTTAATGGAGGGAGAGCTGCAGAAAGAAGGTGAGGAGGGAAGCAAAGAGGTGAACCACCAAGCATGCAAGTACAGCCCCTGAGGGCCAAGGAGGCATATTTAACTGGAGCTGCACTTGAAAAGTTTTGACACTGTACTTCTTTCATATCCATAGCCACTCTCTTTTTTCCTCTCCTTCTTCTCCTCCTTCCTCTCCTCCTACTGCCCCATCTTCCCATCCCTGACTTCAAAGTGCTATTTATGCAAAAACTGGTGGAGTTTTCCTGTCCTAGCTCTGTCCTCCCTGGAGGTACAAGTTCTTTTTTGGAACTTATCTACACTTTCTTTTTGTTATAAAAATCTAATCTTGGCCCTGTTGCACACTTGTTGTTTCCTGTATTCTCTATGAATCTTTTGCTCCTTGGTCTCTTTCTTGGTTTTTCTCCTTAACCCTTTTTTATTTCCCTAGGTTAACCCAGATACTACATGCCCATTGTTGCTATACAAGTTCACTAGCTCTTGTATCAATTTCGTCGGAAGGAATAGCTAAGTACGCAGTGCGAGCGTAGTGAATGTGTGGTCGAGTGAGAGAGAGATTGTGACGTGGATGCGGTAAGCAAGTAAACTTCAGAACCGTGAATCATTTTTCTGTTTCTTTGCTATCCCAGGCTAAATATGTTCTATATGAATAAAAAAGTATTGATAGTATATATTTGCACTGGGCTGGGGCCTTCTTGTATAACGAATAAATGCACGTGCATGAGTAAAGTACCCTCCCACAACCGAAAAGCAGGGCTTTCCCTTAAGACATTGTGTAACATGAACACTGGAATGTACCATGAATGTAATGTTTTTGTGTAAATATATTGGATATCCAATGACAACATTCTTAACATGAAATGTCTAAGCTTTGTAAATGTTATGCACAGTGGCAGAATAAGGTTAATTTCAGACCATGGTAACATTATAGAGTTAGGCCATTTTTTGGATTCCTTAAGTCCTTTATGATTCTACCAGCCTTGGTCCTCCTCTGCCTGATAGAAATGTCTTTAAAAGGTGGGGAGTACAGCCCTAGAGGATCATCCAGCAACCATACCATTCTCTGCAGGGGCTTTTGGTCCTGCCTGATGCCACTCCCATAACAAGCGATGATGTTTCCTGACAACATAATCTCCACAGTACAAAATGTAGAATGTTTTAAGTGTTTGTGGTGACATCCGCAGATAATTAAAACACTTTTGTGCCTTCTTGACCATGATGTAGACAGATCATGTCAGGTCCTTTAATGATGTGGACCCCAAGGTAATTTAAGTGGTTCACCCTCATGAAGGGGGTATAGTTCCTCTCCTGCTGCTTCCCAAAATCCACAATCAGCTACTTGGTTTTGCTGACATTCAGTGAGAAGCAGTTGTCATGACGACAGAGTGTCAAATTTTGGACTTTTTGAGACGTAGACCTTTGTTTGTACATTAGAATGAGGAAATTGGTGGAGTGATCTCATTTCCTATTTAGGCGGTAGCCCTGTTGGCATTCTTAAGGAGGAAGTAACAGAGCAGGTTTTAAAGGTCTGAGACTGTGGGCCTCCCATCAGACAAAGCTTGGAAAAAGGTGACCCCCTCAGCCCCCCTAATTTACTTGCTTATTTTTGGAGACTGCATCTCAGAAGATAGAGCCGGGTCGTGCTTTAATCAGAAAATCGGTGGTCCCATCCCCGGCTCCTCCAATCTATGTCAATGTGTCCATGAGGTGTCCTTGTCCAAATCACACAAATGTAGGCTTTTTTGTGATCTTCTTTGATAACTAATGAAATATCTTTTCACTTCAGTTTACAATGTGTCCCCTGAAACTTTTTGAAGCCTTCCTGGGGAGGCATACCACTGACTTTGAAAACCTGTGATCTAGAGTCATCCCCTCAGGTAGGAGGTTTTGAGGTTCACCTTATTAAAAGGTTCCTGCCAAAATAACGGTTGCGTCCGGATGATTGGTCTGATTCTTGCTTAAATCCTCCTGCAGTTTGGACTGTGCAAAATTGAGCTTGCAGTGGAATGGAAAGTAGCTGGGATGATGAGTGAGATAGGTAGAAGGGGCGACGTTTGATCATCGGGGATTCCAGCTTGGGTGAGCATGAGATAGCTACAGTTGCTGCGTCCGTACTCCAGTTGTTATTTACCATGAAGGAAACATTACCTCCCTTTAGCTCACCCGACTCGGTCAGACGGAAAAGGTTAGTCTCTGATGTCCCTCTTGAACTTGATCCTAACCTTGATGTCTTCCAGCTTATTATATTACATTGGCCAGCAAGATACTGGACAGAGGTAAATGGTGTGTCCGGGTCAGCCCGTTCCTAACTCCAGATCGACTTCACTCATCTCTTTTTGTTTGTGGGTTAGCTGCTTCCTTTGGTCTGGCCCTTGTCGACTGTAGGTAAGATACGGAGTGTGTTCCTATTTTTCTTAACTCGCCTTAGGGATGTGATGGTTCATTCACTGGTGTTATGTCATGTGTTGGAGTAATTGCCTTGATCTGGCTCAGATCAGGATATATTCATCCTGTTGGTCCCCCTCCTTTCGCTTTTGGCTCAGATCTTGCATCCCTCTTTTGGCCCCTCTCCTCTCCCTCGGGTTTGTGTGTCACCTAGAGCTGCAGAGGCAGGCAGAGCCAGAGTGGTAGGTGGAGCTTGAGCTGTAGGGATGGGAAGAGCATACCGAGCGGGTCTTCACACTTACCTTGATTCAATCAAAGAGTGTTTTTTTCTTCCTCAATGAGATAGGTGGTCCTTTCATTTTTCGATACTTAGTGTATTTCATTATTACTAGTGCAGTCCCTGTTTGGTCGATTGCTGGCCTTCGCTACTTCTTCTGGCAGCTTTCTTGAGAACTGCTCTGCCAAATAGCTTCATGCTCGACTTCATCGCACTTCCTTGGGTCCTCATCAATACACTTGACTGTCCCCTGGAATTTTCCCAGCAGGAAGGTCTCCTAAAAATGACTATCCGATACAACAAAACTGCATTGCCAATTACATTACTTTTTATATGTACAGTACCAGTCAAAAGTTTGGACACACCTTCTCATTCAACTACTTTGAAGAATCTAAAATATAAAACATATTCTGGTTTGTTGAGCATTTGTTTGTTTACCACATAATTCCATATGTGTTCCTTCATAGTTTGGATGTCTTCAATATTAATCTACAATGTAGAAAAAAATAAAAAATAAAGAAAAACCATTGAATGAGAAGGTGTGTCCAAACTTTTGACTGGTACTGTATCACAAATACGTTTCTAATCACAGTCTGTGGAAGTCAGCTTAGGGAGCAGGTCTGGATGGATCAACGATTTTATTATCAATATCTTTTTTAAATAATCAACACCAAATGAGTAACTAGCGAGGATAGAAGTATCAATACCACAGTATCAATCCTCCCATCTCTAATTCAGATAGCAAAATCAACTTCTTCGTCTTGAAATGAGAGTCTGCTTCACCTGGGTGAAATCAAGGACCCATTGTTTTTCCCATCTCACAATTGGAAAGAAACCAAATAAGCACATTTTCTAAAATGTGGACCCTATATTATATCAAAAGTAAATAGAAGGGAAAATGTACTTGCCAGATTTGTTTGACTGACATGTCTGACATGAATAGTGCAAAAAAAAAAAGACTACAGTGAGAGCTCTGCACCAAAGACAAATGACAAAATAAAACCAAGCATAGATTTACCATCTTCTGAAAGCATAATTAATTTCTAAATAGGACTGGAGGTCACGCAGCTTACCATCCTTTTAATTCAGCGCTGCATCATTGGTTTCCAGTCTCTCCCTTTTTATCTGTGAGCCTGTCTCCCTCCTCCTGCTCTTGCTCTGTCTGTGCAGCTGCAATCCTCACAGCTCTAATCCCCTCCTCTCTCCCCTGTGTGCTGGACCGCCAGCCAACTATTTAACCACAGCCCTGAAACAAACCAACATCTGTTTGGAGGCCGGCCCAGACCCGGCCGCTGCCTTCCTGCTGCGAACACACCAGCCGCCGACAGCTTAACCCCATGCTGCCCGGGCCAGACGTGGGCTCACCATGCCAGCGAAGCACTCAGCCGGCGAGAGAATTGCATGTTCACTCGCAGACAGTAGTTGGGGCTTCGTCCAAGTATTTTTTTTTTTAAGATTCGGTGTCTGCGGCCTGCAAGTGGTAAATCGGGAGATCCGTGTTTATCTTGATTTCGTCTCCGTCTTTGGAGCTAAGTGATCGCTGCTTTGCTGTTTCTGTGCACACTCTGCTACCCAGAGAGCACTTGTCATTCAAACTGTGACGGCAGCACTATGACATCTGATTAAGTCTGATTTTCTGCAATATTTATACTTTTACTGTTCAGCCATGGGGGCTATGACTGCTTATGCAGTTCTTTATGCTATCTAACTATGCAGTTCTTCTATTTATTTCCAACAAACCAGAGATATAAATGATATCTTTTACATTTGTATGTGGGGGCGACTGTGTCTCAGTGGAGAGCAGGGTCGTCCTCCACTCAGAGGATCGGCGGTTTGATCCCTGGCTGTATGAATGGGTGTCAATGGGTGAATGATATGTAATGTAAAAGCGCTTTGAGTGGTCGGAAGACTAGAAAAGCGCTATACAAGTACAGTCCATTTACCATTTATGTATTTAACAGAGGACATTAACTCCCTTTACTGTAGGTTACTATTCCAATTGTGTTTCATCATTGGTTGACAGTTTATCCTTTGTAAACTGTCAACCATCAAAGTTTCAGTTAGGTTATTAGTAGAGCTCAAACGAGTACTGGATTTATTGATTAGTCAACAGGAAATAACCATCTATTAAATTGATAATTACATATTTCTCAAATGTGAAGATTTTCTGATTTAAAAGTATTATATATGAATCCATAAAAGAAAGAATTCAGCACAGGGTAACCTTCAATTGTTACATTTGAATATAACAAACCTAGTTTCTTAGTCTTTGGTCAAACATCAGTCTATTTATACACATACACATACACACATACACAACAATGTGATATGAATTGCCTCAGGTTGCTAGTGACTTCACACCGTCAATCTCAAATAATAGCTGAGGCCTTTATACCTCAACTTTGCCTTTATTTGGCTGATGGCCTTTTTTTTCTAATTTCCCCACTCATTCAAGTACATTTCATTACATTGTAGTTGGAAGCCTCCCTGTTTTATGATGAGTTTAATTTGCTGTTGTCTGGAAAGATTCTGCATAATGTACATTTCCACAGCAAGTCATGTCATACTTACTATGCTCTTTAGAATTAAGAAGCTTCACATTAAAAGCCTTCTCGGGGCTCAGAGCATCACCGGATAAAAGCCCTACAGTCAACACAAACTTGAGTTGTGTTGACTGTAGTTTCACAACCATTAAAAACAGTAACGTTGAAGTGAATAGAGTGGAGAATAATAACAGTACTAATGTTTCCAATGCGAGCATCAGAACAACAACAGCAGTTGTTTGTGCTAGCTATCATTCCAAACCGAAAACGATCTTTTTGAGAATTTACTGTAATCAACTTCTACTACGGATTGTAGCACATGTTTTAATAAGCTTAATTTGAACATGTGGGGTTCAATACAACTCAAGTGCTGCTTTGTATGGGGACATAATCAACCAATTCACTGGACAGTAAGTGGAGATGTTTTTCGACGTATAACATCTCAAAATATTGGATGGAGTAATGGCTTGCTGCTGAGATATAATTACCTACTGAAGAAACAATGACACTTGAAGTTAACTTAGAAACTAAGAAGCTGTCCTGATCCCTGGTCCATTTATTTATTAATTTTGACCTGGTTTTTCCTTGTCACTAGCTCTCTTGTTATTTAAGATTCAGCCACTCCCTCTTGCCCTCCTGAACCCCTTTCCCGCCAGTTTCACACCCTAACCTGCTCCATCCACTGCCTCACCTGTGACCCATGCTCTCTGATAAGCATACATACCAGACCACCTGCTTCGCCAGTTCGATCAGAGAATCTGCTAATCCATGTCGATGTGTCCTTGGGCATGACACTTAACCCCAAATTGCTCCAACAGGTTTTTCCTGTGGTGTATGAATGGGTGTGAATGTAAGGGTCCTGATGGGCAGGTGGCACATTGCATGGTAGCCCCTGTCATCAGAGTATAAATGGTTGTGAACAGGTGAATGATGTAGTGTTAAAGCGCTTGGAGTGGTGGGAAGACTAGAAAAGCTCTACACAAGTACAGTACATTTACCATTTCCTTCCACTAGTCCTTTGCCAGATTGATAAAGCTAAGCATTCCAACTACTCTTCCTTCTTTATTTGTCTACCTGGTTTGGATCGCTTTTCATTTTTGAACTTGAGATTTTGTAATTTGTTCCTAACATAAAATAGAAGCAATACAGAATATGCATGTTACAAATAAAATGTGTTCATTATGGCCACAAGGCAAGCGCACTCGCATTGATACATCATGTTATGTTTCACATTTAACAACCAGACATTTTTAGGAATTATTTAGCTGACACTTTTATCCAAAGAGATTTAAACTGAATGCATTCATCCACGTGGCCACAACCCCCAAAATACATCAACTACATCAAAAATGCTGATCTACTTCAAGTGCTACTGAAGTAAATGCAAGAAAACTTCATGATATTTTGATGCATTAAAAGCAGCAACTAAATAGCCAGAGAGGACAATGATTAGGATGATTGACTTCTTTATCGGTTCCACATTATTATTTGTGTTATTAACACCATTTTTCAGTTCTTCACTTTTGTGTACCAGTACTGTATCCCGTTGGTACCTTGTACATAAAGAAAAACTTTTATTTTTAATATCATACTCTTATTAGCTATCATGCAATGACAGTGATATGATAACACCCCGTCATGGGTGTAACTTTAAAGCATAATTAATTACAACCAGTGTGTATATGTTTTTCATGCAACTGTTTGCACTTCAATATATTTACAGTTGTTTTTGTCATGAATACTTTCACACAGAATAGCAATATTACTTGGTGAAAAAGCGTTATTTTTTGTAACAAGGTTGATTGAGTTTGTACTGCTAATTAAGGCATAAACCAATCACAGGCTGAGTTGCGCCTTTATCTATGATAACAACAGACGGAGTGTCTGGAGTCCGAACAAGGATGGAAAACTTGAATACCCCTTTCAACCTTTACAAAGGCAGCACAGACCAGATCTTTCATTCTTACCTTTCACAATAAAAGCTCCTTGGATGTAATATTCATGGGAAAGTATTTTGCATTTTTGTGTTGTTTATTTGTTGAACCCCCATGTGTAAAAGCCTGAAGCAAGGGTTACCTGTGCTTGAACATCGTTTTATATCTTCACCAGTCCGGTTTTAGGAAGGAGCAATGTACAGCACAGCTGCCATGAAAGTAGTAAATTATATTGTGGAAGCCTTGGACGCCAAGAACTGCTCTACTGCCCTTTTTAACTAATTTATGCAATGCATTTGATACAACTGACCATAGAGTTTCTATGCCAGAGATTGTCAGATATAGGCCTGTCAGACCAAGCTTTAGATTGGTTCTCAAATGACCTCTCCAATCATGAGAAATGTGTCTAGTTCAATGGTTTCTCCACCAGCTTTCTTGTTTTTTTTCAAAGGTGTACCACAAGGTTTAGTTTGAGGACCCACCAATTTTTTTGCAAAATGTTTGTACAATTTTAGGTCGAAATATTAGTGCATATGTACATCCTTATGCTGATGATGCAATTGTTTATTGTTGTGTGGGCATTGTTGCGCTGGCATTTGCACATCTGCAGTCTGCATTTTACACTATTCAGTCACACCTGTTCCACCTCTGACTAGTGTTAAATGTACACAAAACCAACCCAATGCTCTCTACTAGCTGCTCTACCCTCATGTCCTCACAACAGCTATTGAGATTGATGAAACCCTTTCCTTCAGATTTCATATGGATCGTCGTCTTATTAAAATTGAAAATAAAATTGGGCATAGTTTTTAAAAACAAATCCTGTTTCTCTTTTCATGACAGTAATCGGCTTATCCTGCCACTTTCCTGTTCTTCTGGACTGTGGGGATGCTATGTGCATGAACTCCTCTGCTCATTCTCTCCATCTGTTGTCATGGAGCTATAAGATTTATAACTAGTTTTAACCTCTCAAACCGTTGTATTCTGTATTCTTTAGTCCACAGTCCTACATTATCCATACACAGAACCTAGCACACATATGACTTCATGTTTTTTGGACAGCTGATCACTTGTTGAAATATTAACATGTCACGTAAAAGATGCTGGTATACCCTTCCCTCCAGAGGCTTAATCACTCTCTCTATCCCCTCAGTCCATGAAGACTTTGGTACAAATAGAAATATTTTCAGTTACCATCGCCTGCAATTCATATTGAGAGGAAATGTGAATGGGATGATGATGGAAAGTATGGCAGGGGCTGTGTGTATGTTGGGAGGTGCTCTGCAAATATTTAGTCAGGGTAAATAAAGACCAGGGGAGATGGAAGACACATATTCTAACATTTGAGCTGCCAGTTCAAAGGCTTTGCAGCTGACACCTTCAGGCTACAGCAGCGCTCACAGCTACTGTTTCCATTCACACGCACACACACACACACACACACACACACACACACACACACACACACACACACACACACACACACACACACACACACACACACACACACACACACACACACGTTGACAGGCAGATAGGCGTAAAGTTATATATGCCTGCTTGCATGTACACACTTGCAGTTACAGACACACACACACACACACACACACACACACACACACACACACACACACACACACACACACACACACACACACACACACACACACACACACACACACACACACACACACACACAGTGGTCTGGCCAGTTTGTGAATGGAGTTCAAGTTCACAGGTAAACAGAGGGGGAGTTGTTAAGGTGGAATGTGCCCAAAGCTATGAGCCTCTCCCCCTGACAGGCTGGCTTCAAACCGGGGTCAGCAGAGGGACGGGGTAGGGGTCCCAGCACCCGTCACTGCAGCACCGCAGGACGGGCTCCATACCTGAAGGTGCTGAATGTTCCACTCACTCTCTCATTGACAGGCTGAGGAAGTCTTTCCACGCTTATTCATGAGAGCATTTAACTCTGCTGGTGCTGGCTCACTGCATTCTAAATTACATTTATGAAGTCCAAGGAACTGATCCATCTATCTTCCATTCATCCATCTATCTATCTATCTATCTATCTATCTATCTATCTATCTATCTATCTATCTATCTATCTATCTATCTATCTATCTATCTATCTATCTATCTATCTATCTATCTATCTATCTATCTATCTATCTATCTATCTATCCTTCCATTCATCCATCTATCTGATAAATATTGTATCTTGTAAATATCATCTTGAATTTTATTAAATTATCAATATTGATGACTATATTGCTACCTCTCTTTGGCAGGAATAGTGTTTTTCCCATCCATAAATAAAATCCCCAGTTGTGGAATAGGTACTCAAATATTTCACAGAAATGAAAATATCAGTACCATGTAGTAGAAATACAATTAAAGTCCTGCATATAAACTTCAGAGTAATGTATTAAACATGATTGGATTATAAATAATGATGCATTCATGTGCACGGCACTTAAACGTTAGCTACAGGTGGAGCTAATTTCACTTTATAAAAGGCTGGGCAGCTTATGAATTCAATTCTTGTCTTACACAATATCTTAAATAATTTGGTGACAAAATGTTGTACTTTTAATCTGAATCTTAAAAATTTACTTTAAAAAAATGTTTCATATGTTTCCTGACCTGCTAATGCTAGGATTAAGGTAAGGTTAAAGCCACTAATTGTTGTTTTTTTACTGTTTTCTGAAGTGTTGGCATGTTTTAAACAAAGCCAGGCTAGTTGTTTCCACTTCTCAGTCTTTATGCTAAGCTAGGTGGTGATCTAAAATTCCAAGAAAGAAAATAATTTATATTGGCATTTAACAAAATATTGAACTATTGTTTAAAAGGATCATTTCAGGGACCAAAGTCCTCCACATGCATGAGAGATTGTAACATCATTGTCTGCTGCCCTGCAAGACATGCACTGATACCTTCAATAATTAAGCCATTGTTCTTCACCAACTATTATGTTATATATTAAATATTAAGCTAAATACTAAATATTCAATGCAGAGATGAAAGTTTAATTTTAATGCGGTGGAAGCTATATGATAACGCTTCCCTCAGCAGAAGTTGTAGCATCTCTGTGGTGAATTAATGTCTAAAATCAGGCCAGAATACTAAAATCACTTTCATCTTTGAAAATAGAAATAAACGCTGATCTTATTTTCTTAGACAAAACTTATTTTCAGGAACTAATACTGTGTTAATGTGTGCAGGAATCTTTGTGTGCGTGTGTATGCACTTGGGTGTGTGTGTGTGTGTGTGTGTGTGTGTGTGTGTGTGTGTGTGTGTGTGTGTGTGTGTGTGTGTGTGTGTGTGTGTGTGTGTGTGTGTGTGTGTGTGTGTGTGTGTGTGTGTGTGTGTGTGTGTGTGTGTGTGTGTGTGTGTGTTTTGGGGGAATATGAAGGGAAATGGGACGGCTGCTTTTGTTCGAAACTTAGACAGTGTGAATTCCCCGGAGATAATACACTTCGGTCCAAATACAACCATGCATGCTATCTCACACACACATAGGTGGAAACTGAGTGTGTGTGTTATGTTAAAGAGTGTGAGAACGTCCCTTTTAACAGCAACAATTGAGACTAAATTCGTACATTTACAGTATCTGCAAAGCTACACATGTTTTGGTCTATGTGTGTGTGTGTGTGTGTGTGTGTGTGTGTGTGTGTGTGTGTGTGTGTGTGTGTGTGTGTGTGTGTGTGTGTGTGTGTGTGTGTGTGTGTGTGTGTGTGTGTGTGTGTGTGTGTGACTGAGCACTGAGGAATGTTAACAGAATACAGATGTGGGGAGGCGAGATAGGGAGGCATGGCGTTTACTGGTGACTCATTGGACTTATACCTGCACACGTGCACCGCGGGCTGCACCCTTGGGATGTTTAAGAACATTGTGGGCTGTTAAGACTGTCCAACCACGCTACAGGATGATGCATGTTTTTGGAAAGCCTGATCAAAGTTTTGAATTAAATTCAGTTCTGAACTAGTTCCAAGTATCACCTCTGAAGCTGAGGGGTTTGAGGGGCTACTGAGCCCTGTGGCCTCACGGCAAACAGCTACACCTGCTGAGCAGGTGCTCACATAACAAGTGGAAATTCTTTAGAATGTGTTTCACAGCCCTTTTGTAAGCGGCCATCAATTGTAAAGTTCATGGACGAATGGGTTCTGACCAACATAACCGAGATGTAATATAAATCATGTATTTGCCTTAAAGGTAAAATCCGGTCTGAGGTTTTAACCTGGGATTGCTCCTCGATTCAAGCGCTTGCATATAAAGCACTGTGGTCTACATAGAACATTGTCAAATACAGTCAACACTGCTCTCATGACTCATGGCTGTAGGTTCACTGCGGGTGCAGTCCAGTTTCAATGTTCTTGCATATGTAACAGAAATATTTCATTAGAGCAACTTTGCGATAGAATTGTGATTCAGGTCCAATTTATGATATCGTCAAAACAGACTTTCACAACAACAAAAAGCACGTATTCAAGGAAACACGCCCAGCATCACCAGGATTTACAGTTTTCATCCAATACGATGTTCAGTGGTGTTGAATAGTCACTGGTCATTTTAGTAAATCATTTGCCAGCCAATTCAAATTGTTTACATGATATTTTACCTTTGTTTCATTATATTTCTTCTAATACTTGATTTATTTCTTTGAAGGCATTGTTTAAGGTGATAAGTCCATGAATATGAGATATGAATTCACAGTTAAAAAGTATTTCTTCTAGATTTATGGCGTTTTGTTGGTTACACTGTACATTTTTTGGTACGCCCTCTGGCAGTTTCAAAGAATAATACAACAAACAGCCAGTGAGCATTAACGTCTTTGTGCATGCTTTAAGGTTGCATGCTAACTGTGGAGGCTTGAAGAACAGGCTTGATGAGCAGGAGTTGAGCCAAGAAAACATTATTCGTTAAATAAATGTTTCCTGAAACAAAGGCCAAAAATGAAACTAAATAAACTGAAGCAAAGAAAACCAAACAAAAGAAAGCTGCAGCTTCCCACAAGGTGCTAAAACCCCTCCTTACTCTAGGGAATTGGGTTTTACCCTCTCAGCCTCAACCTAGCTTTAACATGTAAGTATAGGGTGAGCTAAACCGAGCAGGCATTCAAATTCACACAGAGTAATGAACATAGCATTAATACAAGATGTCTAAATTATTGCTGACATCTCAATCTATCTATTGGCACTCATTACATACAAATGAGCACACCAAATACAACAGATTGTCATTTAACACAGATTTACCTTACATGTCTTCCTCTGCTACGAGCACATAATGAGGCAAACCTGGTTACACTCTTCTCGATTAAGCTGCTGAGCAGCTGCTCCACCCAAACATCCACCCTAACTTTCTATCAACCCATGGAACTTACAAACTAAACAAGTTTGGGTAATTTATACATTGACGTTGTTAACGTGTCAAATAAACTGAAACAATGGACTGAAAGTAATTAATGAGAATGAGAACACAAAAACATTGGTGTTTTGGGTGAACTTGACTTAGTGAAAAGGGAGAAAGGCAACCTTTCTCTCCTACAGTTAATGTTCTTTTATAAACCATTGCCACAAAATGTTCCCAACTTCAACCATGGGTTATTTTTCCCAAACGTGATGTTTTTTACCCCAACCATAGGGTAGTTGTCATATGTAGATATAAGAAAGGACGACTTCTAAAGAGATTGAACAATGTGGATCGTATCAGAAGTGTATATTGTCCAATGTCAATATTTTTGACTAGGGTTGGGAAAACATTCGGTGTGCCACTGATCCTAAACCTCTGACAACACAACCTCTGAATACCATCTATCTACGAGCAATAATGGACACTCATCGATAAACTTTTTATTTTTTTGCTTTACAAATAGAAAGTTAGAAAAACTGAAGAAAAAAAAGAGGAATTGATAGAGCTGTAGACAACAAAGTCTGCAACCTCTGCAGAGGGCATAAGGGGATCAATCCAAAAATCCAGCATGATATGATCCTGGCCTCAGGATCAGCCCCAACCCGCAGTGGCGTGTATTTAGAGTGCTGCTAACAGGAACCGGAAAACAGCTCCAATTGACCTAGGACATTCTTTGCCAAGTCTGGCAGCCATACGTGGATCAGAGCCAGCTCACACATGGTTCTCTGGTCCTGCAACACAGCTGACCCAACGCTCAGCTGTCTATCAGAGGTTTTTCCCATTTGTGTATTGATTTTATACAGATTTTTTAAAGTAATATCTGCACTGATTTGTTGATTTGCAGGTTAAACAATATCTAGATGTCCTGCTTATAATCAGCCTGATTTGGGTTGAAAAGTGAAAGTATTTGAAATGTCTATACATGAAGTATTTTCTCAATAGTATTTCTATTGCTTTATATCTGAAAACATGTTAAAATTGAATGAAAATTATGTTGTAGGTCATTAGAATAAGACAGTGCTCTGGACTTGACTTGATCCGCTGGGTGCAGTGCAACAGAGACAACCTGGATGGGCACCAAATGATTAAGTAGATTTTGTTTTGAATTCTGAGGGGGTGGATCTCAAAGTTTTCCCTAGAGCAGAATGACTCAGAGTTGATGGAGTTGGATTTGTATATGTCTTAAACCAACAAACCAACCTCACTGTCTATTGAGGATGAGATTTATGATTCAGGAGGACAGAAAAAGGTTTCCTCCGAGGCTGGCAAAGGCCAACACTAACTCTCGCACTGTAAGCAAGAAACACTGAACATGATCACACACTGGCCGCGTGTGACCAGCAGCAGGACAGCAGTCCTCCAGTGCTGACTCACAGTGATTCCATGTTCTGCTCCTGCCAAATTCAATTTAACTTTCTGTGGGAGCGTTTCTGGTCCTACTCTTTGACTTCTTCTCAAAGGAAAAGCCCCCCCCCACCCCCTTCAGAGGATTAATACAAACTTGATGTCGGTAATGAGTTGTGAGCACGCATATATCTTTCACACAGCTCCAAACAAGAGAGCTGGGACCTTCTGCACGGCCTCAGGGAGTGACTGGAGCTGCAGTGACATTACCCAGGTTGACTTTACGACAATAGGAGTCCTTTTTTTTGTGGCTGGTGCAATTAAGAAAAGGCCCATTTAAATACATGAAACAACAGTTAACCATGGTGATCTTCCAATCCAGTGTCTACCAGGGACGCACTGGGACTGAAATTCAGCCAGGACCTTGTGTGCCAGCACCCAGAGGGCATGAGGTGTAAGATCTCAGTTATTTAACCACTGTCTTGCTGACACCCGCCTCCTCAGTTTGTATCAGCACGTCACCACTGGACTGAGTCCAAACAAAGCATGTATGCAACATGAAATAGTTCCTGCTGCTGTTCCATTTGTAATTTCAGAGGAGCTGTTTTTCAAGTGGAGCTTCATTATAAAGCAAGGTTTGCCTGTTGTGGCTCATAGTTTCTGAGCTGGCTGTCGGTGCATGTTTCCTCAAACAGCTCTCATAAATTCTGAGGAGAAACTTTCCCCCTATGCTAAATTTGCCATGTGAGCACAACCCAGATTAGAAACACATTTTTGGCACCATGGGCTCACCAATGGGGGAGGAAGAGGTAGGAAGTTGGTGCTGTAAGAAAAGCTCACGGAGTGTCATAAATGAACAGGACTCATCCTCTGGGGAGTATGAATGTGCTCAGTAAATTCTATGTCAATCTGCGTATTAGATTTTTATATTTTTTGTGAGGAAAGTGGTATTTTTGGCCTGATGGAGACGCAAAAAGAAAGATTGATGAGGCCCGTAGCTGTTTAGATTTTTCATCTGGATTAGGGCATTGGAGAGACTGACTGACACTGACAATGATTTTTTCATTGCAAAACACTGGTTGAAAAAGATTTTCTAACACACTTACATTTCAATTGCAGAACTTGATAAATTCTGTACGTATAACATTTGGGGAGTCAGATATAATATATAGATCAATATATAGATCTATATTTGTAAATAGTCAAATACAGTTCCGATCGCACAGTATTTTCTTATTTTCAGTCCAGTTCTGCTGGAAGTCTGTGGTGCAAATGCTCAAAAGTAAGGTGCAGCAGTAAAATGCAACAGGAAGTGCTGTTTAAATACAATACATAGCCTATGTAATCAACCCCAATGACCCGTCGTGAAAATAAATAATTATGAACCATAATTTACCTTCTGGTTTCTTAAGGGTGCCGTCCTAAGGAGAAAACTATAAATTGAGGATTTCAATTATTTTTATTAGTATGACTGTTATTAATATTATTGTCATTATTTGTAAAAATATGTGATTATAATTACAGATAATCGATCAATGTAAAAAACTTAACCAGGAGAGCTCAAAATGGAGGAAGCTGTCATGTGAGCTTCACTGGCTAACTCTAAATAGCCTTGTTCTGCCAGAGTATAGACCGCTCCCCTAGAGGGATTCGTTATTGTCAGTCGAAAGACAAGAGTGGATGGGAAGAATATATAACTTACAAATAAATGCGTTAACTAAGTCAAGTCCCTCAGGACTGAACTACTACTGTTCACTAAATGTTCTTGGTAAATTACTTTGGTACGCTTATGATGTATTTCCACTGCTAACTATCAACCGTAACAATAAAATATAAAGTGATTTACTCTGTGATAAAAGATAACGTTCTAAACCTCAAAATGGACTTCCTGGATCCTATGTCATTGACTCACCACTACATGGAACCTTGCTTCCTTACCAATATGGCCTCTGATGTTGCTTTTAAACATGGCTGTTTTCTTTCTGAACAAATGGGAGAGGACCAGAACATAATGGGGAAAAAAGAGACAAATAGAAACGTTAATATGTACTCCAGTTACTAGACTTAGCCCAAATCAGTCTCTATCTTCACAAATTAAGACCTACCTCTTCTGAGAGTACTTACTCACCTCTTTTTCTTTATCTCTCTATTCAAAGAAAGTCATCTTCTATGCACTTATGTGCTAGGCTGTAATTGAATGTAGGGAGTGTGTTTGTGCTGCAACAGTGGTTACTGCAGAAAGGATGCTGGGAAAAAAACAAAACATGCAAAGGCTTATGGCAAAAAGTTAAACACTTTGGAGAAATGCAACCTTACATTACCCTGCAGTGACCAATCACGTAACCAGCCATTCAAATCTAATAAGTCACTCAAATGGGCCACTCCCACAACGCCACACAGCCCTGAACTAAAAGCCGTCACGCCTCATTTGGTGTAAATGCATCCTCCAATCATGTAACTTCATGTCACTTAAACCTTTATGGCACTTGGGTCAGGGTACGTCTTTTCAATGTCACCTGGACACATTCTGTAAACATTATTGAATGTAAATGTTCAACGTATCCATACACAGCGGTTTGTGTCATATCTTACGAAAACGAGCTCTTTTCTTTCTTCTTCTTCTTCTTCTTCTTCTTCTTTTCAAAATAAACCTACGTCTTCACACGAAACTCAGTTTAGGCAACAAAATCACTTAGGGAGGTTTCAGGAAAAGATTGTCGTTCGGGTTAAAATACTAGGATAACACAGATAACGCACATTTGTGGAATTCCTGTTACGAAAGAAAGAGGAGGAATGTTTCCACTGGAGGGTGCCAACTATATACTGAAGAGCAGTGATGTCAGTTAGCCAAGAGGCTGGGGTTGCCAGTGAAGACACGGGGAGAACCTGTTTTTATGGCCTCAGTTGTCTGATTTATACTTTACAGTCAGGGGAGGATTGACTTGATGCCCCCCCCCCGGATACTGTTTTGTGTCGACATGACAACGCTGAACAGGTCAACGGGGAAACTTCTAGAAAGACGTGTCTGACGGTAAACAGTGCCCACACAGCTACTCAAGACGCTGCATTATGTAAATCCTCAGTGAATGCCTTTACGCTGCATTCATGTAGCTATTTTAAACAGGGTTAATCTACTGGTTGAGGGGATTTAATGGGGATATTAATCTGTCAGCAAGTCCCACACGTACACCCATAATTCTGCTGTTTGGAGCCTGTTTTATCACCTGCTATTGAATAGCCACCGAGGTTCCTCAATAGTGTTTAGGATGATGAAATCCTTGAGCTCCCACTGGATTTTGTACGGAAGCAATAGGTGGATCTTTTTTTGGCAAATAACCGCAGAGATAATAAAACAATAATCAAATAATAACACTGTGCTAAAGCTCTCGCATACTCCCACCACACACATTTAATACCAACTGTTTTAGAGAATATCACCCCGTTCTGTGCTATTTGCCCATTCATTTCTTTGTTTGATGTTAGTTTTTTACTTTTACGTTTCACTGTTATATTTCCACATTTACACAGCCTCATTTACTTCACTATGTCAAGATTTTTCTCCTTTTTCCAAAAAAGTTTCCTTCAAGTATTCAAGGTAACACAGGGTGAATACTTCCTATTCCATACATTTTTTGAATTCTAGAAGTATATTCACTATTCTTAAATGTTCAACTTCTTCGTTTTTCTAAATAAATGTTTAAATGCTGGTATGAAGGAGCATGACTTTGTGCCAGCTCATACTTGGTTTTTTTTCTCATACTTTTTGAACAATTACTGGGGTAGTGCCCATTCACTCTTATGTGGAATTTACTTTGCTTGGATGCAGAACAACTTGAGCTTGTGTTACCACAGCCAATTGGCATGAATCAGAGTAGTTATACAAGGTACAGAATAAATCAGTGACGAACACATGGGCTAAACATAGCCCTGTGTAGTCAATGAGGCCTAAAAAGCAACCAGTCTTGAGAACTCAACTCCGCAAATAAAGAAAACATTCATGTGAAACCACATGTAGCATTATAAAGAATGTGGTTATTTGCAGCACATTATTGTATTTCTTTATTTACACATATATCATGTATTGCAATGGTTTGTTTTTTTCTATTTTCATGTGTTTTCTTAATTTGAAGTGTGTTAAGCCCTCAGGGCCACTGTAGGATTCAGTCCCTGTAATGCACAAACGGGTCAAATTGGGCCCCGAGGTTTAACAGTGGCATCCTCCTCTGCTCAGAACAAATCGGTAAAAGAGCAGATTCCCATTCTTCTCCAGAAGCAGCAAACTGCTTCCACATGTGCTTTTTCCATAACCCGCTGCTATTCTGGAATTTCGTTTATGTACATTGTCAAACTTCTCACACTGTGAGAATAAAGGCATAAAAGCAATTAGGGGCCAGGGGGGAGAGCAGAGACGAGGGGGAGGACAGCAAGGAGCGCGAGGTGCGGTGCCAGTAGGCCTGGTGGGGTTTAGGGATGTGGTGATGTGTGTGTGTGTGTGTGTGTGTGTGTGTGTGTGTGTGTGTGTGTGTGTGTGTGTGTGTGTGTGTGTGTGTGTGTGTGTGTGTGTGTGTGTGTGTGTGTGTGTGTGTGTGTGTGTGTGTGTGTGTGTGTGTGTGTGTGTGTGTGGGTGTGTGTGTGTGTGTGTGTGTGTGTGTGTGTGTGTGTGTCAGGGGGATCCCCAAGACGAAGCCTGGATCTGTGTTTCCATTCACACGGGAAGCGGGGATGATGCATCCTGCTTCTAGAGGATCCTCTGGACCAACAGCTTCAGGCTCTGGATCCATCTGATACCTCTATTCCCCAAGTCTCATTTCCAACCACAATGCCCCTGACTTCACACAGGGGTCCTGAGAACACGCAAACACAGGAAAGAGGCGTCTCTTTCCCACTGTTTATGTTTTTATTTATTTTTTACTTCAAAGTATCTATAGGTCTCAAAAACCTTCATTCACTGTTTTTTTTATAGCAGGGAAGAGTTTCTTTTTAGACAAATGGGAAATGTGTGAGGAAAGATTATAGTAAAGAAATTGTTGCTATATCGTACATAATTAATATAGGCCATGCTTTTCAATATCTACTTGGTGCAAAATCTCTTTGACTAAGCAGTTTTGGCATTATTCAATGACATTTTAAATTATTTTAATACAGTTGCAAATCTTTGCATGTAATCCTTTAAAGGTACCCCTACATAGAAAACCTATTATGTGTGCTCTTCTGACTTTGAATTTTCATTTCTCATTAAACTTTTGCTATAACATAGCTTGCTAACGTTTGCGATTCCCACTGGTCATCTTTATTCATGCTATTTCCACAAAAGACCCCAGCACACAGCACTGACTTTATCGCTGAGTGGCAGAAATCCCTGTAGAGAACTACCCCTATATAGAACCAATATGTTATTATGTGTTATTATTAACACACACTAACAATCAATATACATACTGTGGCACTGTGTTCATGGTCCTGAACACCAAATGTGGATTAGTCCACCGCCGAAAATAGTTCTCAAAAAATGAACTACTTCATCCCATTTGAATAATGTTTGATAAAAAAACAACAAAGTCGAGCTGCAATAAATAAAGGCTATCTATTTGTCAGCGGTTTTAAAAGTCAGATGGACTTGGGTCTAAGAACCAGGGACAGGAAAGGGAACTCTGAAACTAATGAATTGTGCTTTTCATTGGTACAAGAAAAATAAAGAATAACACCAGACTTATTCTTTAGGAAGAAAAAAAAAGATTTCCCCACAAAGTGTTTTTGACGGTTTTGCTGGTTCACATAAAACTTGTCCTTTTAACTCTTCAGTAGATCAATGGATCACACATTCCCGCTGTATGCTGGGGGACAATAGGCAGCCCTGCTTCCCCATATGAGAAAATAGAATAGCATATAAAGGCCGACACGACAACTCGGATAAAAAAACTTTTTATCATGCTAGAAAAACCCAAAAGGACAAGAGAAGGAGAAAGAACTTTGGAGTTGTTGAGGATGTTGAAGAGGTCCAAATGCAAAGAATGTGCACGATGAGCATGTGCTGGAGGAAGAAGACAAGCCGGATGCCTGGAGAAAGAAGACGCCGCCCACCTCCCATCAGCCCTCACCAACAGCTTCTCTTTCTGCTCTTCCCAAAGAGAACTCATGGCGAGCAAAAAGGCAAAACTTCCCCCGGGCTATAATTAGCAACCCTCAATTTGACTCATCATAGGATTGGTACACATGTGGGTGTGTGCGTGTGTGTGCGTGTGTGTGTGTGTGTGTGTGTGTGTGTGTGTGTGTGTGTGTGTGTGTGTGTGTGTGTGTGTGTGTGTGTGTGTGTGTGTGTGTGTGTGTGTGTGTGTGTGTGTGTGTGTGTGTGTGTGTGTGTGTGTGTGTGTGTGTGTGTGTGTGTGTGTGTGTGTGTGTGTGTGTGTGTGCGCAAGCTGTGTGTTTGACTGAAATAGCTATCAAGTCTTTTGGAGATTTGGGAGGAAGTCAACTTCTGCAAAACAGATGTGACTTGTAGGAGCCGTGCAGTGTCTCACATTAAAACAATCAGCTTATTAGGTAAATGCATTGCTGTGTTGGTGGTTGCACAATGTTTGCAGTAGCTATGATATCATCTTTCATCAGTGGCAGAACACCCTCATGAGCAACAATCAATCAAAGCAGAAATGACTGTTTTAGATGCTTCAGTTCACGCTCCAAATATTGAAAAGCAAATCAAAAATGAATAAAAATGCCAACAAATTCACATGCATTCATTAAAACAAGGGTATTTCAACATACAAAAACCTTTCAAAAACACTGCACATTTTCAGCCCAAAGACTTCATATCGGAAATACTTTATTCACAACTGTTTCCCAAAGCACATCATATTTTGGATCGATACATTACTTCACACATTTAAAAGTTGCACCAGAAAGGAAGTCCATTACAATGAACATTTTTAAAACACAAACATTTGACCTGTAACTTTCTCAGCCATCTGCCTCTTACGCCGTAGAGACTGAACTCTGGTGGCGCGTACTGTGCACTACAATACATCAAATCCGTACGGCATCATAAATAGAGGAGAGACTGTATATATGATGGCATTGAAAATCATACCGTCTGATTTCTAAAATCGCATGCATGTAACTATCAACACAATGTTCATGCAGTGCGTGGAGTATGTGTCGCCTGAGAGTGGAGAAAAGGCTGGACAGTGAAAGAGAGAATACGGGAACAAGAAAAGCTGAGAGGGAGAGCATTAAAAGAAGAGAAGAAAGTGCAGCAAAAAGATACAAAATTACAGAATGCGTAATGAACAAGAGTCACGATTAGCAGCACGTCCCATTGTTTATTATAATAGAATAGGAAATGACAAGGGCAAAACAAACTACCCGAATTATGTTTATATATGAATATGTATCCCTGAAGCTCTAATAATGGAACTGCAATTTACTCAAAACTGGCTGTTTTTTTAACATTTTTGTATGTTTTGAGCCAGCTGTTGTATGTAAAAACCAAAACTGGTACTTACAGTTAAGATAGAGTCCAGGCCTGAATTATTTTCCCTATCTTATATTCATGTTTTGCAAAGTAGTTCATGGATGCAACAGTTTTCAGTCAGTCGACTCCAAGTTTTGGATGTTAGGGACCTGTTAGGAACCTTAAATGCACCTTGAGGGAAAGGGAAGGCACCTCTAGCTGATGCATGATACTGAACAAGGCCAGCCAAGACAGAGAGACCGCTGCCCTGGAAAACGTGCTGATGGTACAGCAGCAGGCTGAGGAGTGAAAGCTTTTCAAACCATGCAAGCCCAGTAACAGGCAAACATTAAAATGTCCATGCAGCCAATTGTTTTGAATCCTCAGCCACATTCTTCCTACTCTGTTTCATAATCCTACACCCCTTCATCCAACACCAATGATTCACAACTTTAAAAAACAGGAAAACAATAGATCATATTTATTTATGAAAAGAAGGCATGAATCTTGACATTGGATCCTAGAGAAATATCTGCAATGTGCATTTCCAATGAATGAGCCCTTCAATTGTCCTGCTGATGGCCTTGCCCTACACCCTCTCCAATATTATGCTCCTCTTCTTCTTCTGTCATTACATTATCTCCATCCAAGAATTGTTCAATGTGAACTTCTCAGAAGTACTGTAGAAAACAACATGCAGATGTGATTTGGTGGAGCAGGGCCACATGGGCATCACATACTTTTGGGTAAGGCTCGCTTTTAAGGGTCAAAACACAAGGATCGTGGATCCTACCTGGACGCCGAAACTTGAGCGTGTGGTTCATCTCTACCTCGCCAAATAACTGATAAAGGCCCTTTCTATTAAAGGCATCTCCTGGGGTTTCAAGGAACACTTGGGGAGCTCTCCAGTTATCACGGAAAGCATTGTGTTCTTGAGTCTCGTGACGCTAAACTCTTCAGGCACTTTGGAAACGTTACCAAATCAAAACTAGGTTAAATAAAACAACCAATATATAAAACAATATAACCATTCAACACGATCCTTGGAGCCCAACTGGATTCTGGTTGTAAAAACGGGTTCTGTTGCAGGGAAACCCCAATAAGAACAGCAATGCTTTGTGTAGTTTCATGGAAATAAACCTCTTTGGGAAAATGTGTAACAATTGACCTGGCGCCTCCTGTTAGAGGTTTTTCCGGGCCCATCCAAGTGGTGCCCCTGGGTCAGACTTGGAACACACTTGAAGGATTATTTCATTTGGCCTGGGGACGCCGCGGGGTCCAACGTTACCGGGAAGGGGGCCGTCTGCCTTCGCGACCGGATAAACTGAAGAAAATGGATGATTAAATAGATGGTTGGATTAGACTACTCAACAGTAAATCAACAGCAGTATCTTTCCATATGGTTCCCTGGAACTACATTATGTCCAGTGGGAGGGGACATGTGTCTATGTGTTTTGAGGTTTCTGACATTTTTGTTGTCTGTGCAATATATCAAAAGAGACTTTGGATAGAAAGAACACCTGTAATGCTTCCCTTGCCTTGGCATTCAGCGCTCCTCGTCATGAATGTGAACCGAAGCTAACAAGACTTGCAGTAAGCTTAAAGCTAATGCTTTCTTTCTTGAGCCCCTAAAGTAATTTCATTTTCAAAATTGCTTGTTATCATTATATTTTTGTAAAGAGCTTTCCCATGCTCCATTTGTCTATTTAATACAGCACATCTGGTAAATCCATTCTCCTCTCTGGCTCTCAATGTGAAAAACAGTCTGTCGTCATCGCGGCAATGGAGGGGTGGGCGGCGTGGAGTCCCGCAGGCCCCTCGGGCGAGAGGCACTACAGCTTTATGAGTGATGGACTGCCTCGGTGCTGGACGAGATGGCCGAGCCCATAGCCAGCGGAGCACATTGTTATGGCAACATCACAGTGAGTGTGTTGAGACTAGGCTGCGCTGTACATGAGGTAATGCCTGTGATGTAACTTCGAGGAAGCCAACGGCAGAGAGAGGGGACTGCGTACTGTAGGGGGCAACGGTGGGATTGGTACTAATGTTTGCCAGACCACAGTACACAGTGTTATGTAGGAAACAGAAACTGACGAGGAGAAACTAAGGAACATATTTGTTTTGACTTCTTTTTTCTGGAGTTCCATATCACACAGCACAAAAAACAAAACTGCAATGCTTTGTGTAAAAAGCATCGGCCACTCTGTGGTGATTCCACTCCAAACCAAGACCAGGAGTCATGTCTACAACGGTTTGTATAATATCTGTCGAAAAATTGTTTTGTTATTTATTGTGAGTTTTCCTACAAATGTCCGGCAACACGAGCAATCTGTGCACCTGTGAAAGCCTCTGAGGTGGGTAGGCTCCAACACTACTTGGTTAGGTTTAGGAAAAAAAAACATGGGTTTGGTGTTTGGGTTTGGTCCCTGGATGTATTTTGTTGTTGTTTTCTCCTTCCCCTCTCTTTTTCGTGTCTCCTCTCTTGTGCAGGGCGTGTGTGTGTGTGTGTGTGTGTGTGTGTGTGTGTGTGTGTGTGTGTGTGTGTGTGTGTGTGTGTGTGTGTGTGTGTGTGTGTGTGTGTGTGTGTGTGTGTGTGTGTGTGTGTGTGTGTGTGTGTGTGTGTGGCAGGACTGATCAGACACACCGGTTCTCAATCAAGTCATCAGCCTGAGACTACATAAGATTGGCTTCAGCGCCACCTCATTGCCAGATAATTCAGTTTCCATTCGGTAGAGCTAACAAATCTAGATCTTATAATGGTGCCTTTGTGTGTTTTTGGGAGCTTGTTCTTATTCGTGCTTTTTGTGTTGGCAGGTTTTGGTGAGTCTCTCTATCTCCCCTTTTTGTTTGCTCTGGTGCCTCCGTGCCTCCATGTGCTTGCCCCTCTGGACCGGTGTGTTTGTTGCGAGCCAGCCAGCCTCCTGCCTCCGCTGCCCCTTCGTGTTATTTTTTGGTGACTTTGTAAATAAACTCTTTGTTGTATATATATATATATATATATATATATATATACTCCGGTGTCTCGTCTCTGCTCTGGCGTCCAAACCCAACCAGGCCCTCACATTTGGTTTAAGATAGCTTTGGAAGTGGAGTCACTTTTGTACTTAAGTTACGTGACAAGTAAGTCAACGTTGGGGTTAACATAACTATGGAAGTGGTGTTATTTGAGTACAGAAGTGACAAGTCGACATTGACTTTTGGTTTAACACGTGCTCTTTAAACGTCACCTGTACTGGCTCACGTATATGTGGATTATATACAAATTAATTACGTGGGTTTTGTACAAATTGTAGTGAATGACTTTCTGGGGCTCAAACCTTGTTATGGTCAACAGAAATAATGACAATGACCCCAAAATAAATCAGCAAGGTGATGACAGCTATAACAAAAACATAAGAAATACAATGACTACAAGGAGACAAAGAAAAAAATCTTTGGTTCTTACCCAAAGACTGTATATGAGAAGAGGACATCATCGTTGTGATGTCACACATTGGTTTGTGGTATGCAGTTTTGAAGCCTTAATATCTGAATTCTGTCCATCGCCAACTTGGATTTTGGAAGTGACCAAAAAATCGAGTAGAAAATCATTAATTGTAACATTTACATATTTATGTTATTAAAATGATAATAATAATAATAATAATAATAATAATAATTATTATTATTATTATTATTATTATTTCCTAGCTTATTAATAATTGATATTATTAAAATAATAAATTACATTTATGTACATATTTTTTTTTATCTCTCCTCCTACTAAAACATACCTGCACAATCCTCTGGTCTCGGTTATTCATATATGTATACATGACAAACTTATGTGTGGTTGTTGATTCAGTTATTTGGAAGGAGGCCCTCTGGGACTGAATATGAACAGGGCTCAGATGTTCATGCCCTGGATCAGGTCTTTTTTAGCATGTAATGCTAATGGCCCTCTAAACATGAAAATCTCTCTTCAGCCTTAAACTACCCAGTTGAGTTTTTGAGAGGTGTGAGGTCATTGAAAACATTCAGCACCTCTGCTTCACCCCAACTCCAACCGGTCCATTAAACAGGCTCTGTCGTCCGGGCCTGCTCAGGCTCCCTTTTTTGTCCCAGGGCTGCAGAACATCTGAACTGGAGCTGCCCCCTCCTGAGGCCTGAGCTGCCTGCTAATTTACTGTTCCCCAAAACCCAGACGGCAGGAAAATTACTGCGATGCCTTTGCAAAAACAAAAAAAAAGAACACAAAAATGTGTTTCGCAACCGTCTCATGTCAAACATAGCAATTGTGCTTGTTGTTGTTTTCGGCGCTGCTATTTAAACTTTGCTTTCTTTCCTCCCCGCTTGCTGGCTTTCATGCTAAACCATATCGTTTTCTTCCATCATCGAAGCGCTGGTGGGAGCGTGCAGCCAATTCTAGAAACAAAATTGCCCGGCGAGAGCTTTGCTATTCGTCGTCTGAGTAACCCAGAGCTTTTCTATGGGTGTGCCCTCTCTATTTTGCTCCACTCAGGGACTTGGCTGTAATTGCTTGTTTAAGGATAATAACAGGGGACGACTCTCGGAGGAGCCCCGCACCGCAATCACCAGCCCCGAGGCGGGCATCACAAACCGCAGTGCAGCGCGGCGGAGGAGTGAAAGATGAGTGGGGGAGGGAGAGGAGCGGAGGAAGAACGAGCCAGACTTGGTGGTAATTAAGGGCTTATTTTTCCTGCCGACTGAAGAGCATCTGCACGGCTCTCACCTGCTCAGAAGGGATTGTGCCGATGTTTGTGTGTCTGTGTGTGTGCGCTTGTAAGCTCGTGCAGGTCTGCTTCATCTCTAAAAGGCTGGCCTTTGCCGCCGGCGCGTTTTCCCAAAGTGGTGTATGTTTAATGTAATGCAGGGATGGCAGCCAGCACAGGCAGCGGCTCTGTCAGACACAGGGACGTAATTAAATTAAGGGTGGCACGCCGGCAACCTGGAGGCTGAACGAGGCATGGGGGATTTTAGCGTGATCCCCGGCACTCATTGTTTCCCCCTCTCTCAGTAACACAGAGTAAATCTACTCTAGCCACCGGGGCCCACAACACAAGGCAGATCCTCATAAGTACACATGATCGCTATCGCATTGAAATTCATAGGCATAAGCCATCTGCTCATATCAAACATTTTCAGGTGAAGATTGCAACGTTCACAGTGTAAAGACACCCAGTGTAATGTCTGAGACTATTATCCCTCCAGAAAAACACTGTCACCTGTGTTGATGGCTGTCACACTGCATTATTGCAAGTCACTTTTTGTCACTTTTCTAGTATGTTGTGCTGGTCAACCTGAAAGATCATTGCATGTGTAGGTATAGCACGTGAACATTTACTAATTTGCTGTTCTAACAAGAACTAAGGGGCCACAATGCCACCAGAGGGCCCTACAATGAGCATGAAATTCAAGGAGAAACATGCATTTGCATTTTTTAACGATGGTCATTGCTGCCAAGTGAGAAAAAATGATATTTGCAAGGAAATTCCTATATATATATATATATATATATATATATATATATATATATATATATATATATTGCAGTACATAAAGATCCAATCCATAGTGTAGCCTAGTAAGCTACTATGACAATGAAATAAAGAAAATACAGAAATTGATTTGCTGAAACTGTTTATTTGATTATGACAGATTTAATCTATTTTAGCAACAAAGCTAATGCATCTCACCTCGTACAAGCACAAGATAGTTTAGTAGGCTAACACAACAGTGTTTGCACCGCTATGCGTTTCAAGGACAAAACATGAGAGCTACTTTTGCTTAAAAGCAAGTGGGAAAAGATGTGACAATGCCCTTTGTCCTTCATAATAAAAGGCTGAATATGGAAGTTATAATCATCCAGTGTGTGTAGAGGTCTGTCACATTATACTGTAGCAGCATGGTAATGTTTTCAGACGTTTAAAGGAAGTAAACACAGTGAAACGGACGTGCATAAAGGCACTGCGGTTTGTCCATAGACTGTAGAAGAAGTAGTCATCGTGACGTCAGACATTGGTTTGTGGCCTGCTGTTTTAAGTCTCGAGTTCTGCAATTTCGCCTTCACAATCTTGGATTACGGCTGGCGCCACGTTGTTTTATTCGGAACCAATTAACGGAAGTTACCATATTTGCAATGCCAAGAAGTAAAGTAGAGACGGCGTGTACGGCTCTGGTAGTGGCAGCAATTGGTCAATCAAAGTAACCTCGCCCTAAAGCATACTCTGCTTTAATAATAATAATAATGGATTTTATTTATATAGCACACTTTAAAATACAATGAAATCTCAAGGTGCTTTACAGGGTAAAACAATCACAATAATCAAATATAATAATAAAACGCTAAAATCAGAAATAAAATAGAATAATATAAAATAAAAAATAATTCATATAATCATAATGAAAATCGAAGAATATATATTAAAACTGAACAATTACCCAGGAAAACTCAATCTAAACAACACAAAACCAAGACCTTAGGGGAAGGCAGAGAGGAACAGGTGAGTTTTAAGATTCGATTTAAAAGCAGCGAGGGAGTCTAAGGCCCTAATCTTCTCTGGGAGCTTATTCCAAAGGCGTGGCCCCAGCGAGGAGAAGGCACGTTCTCTCATGGTTGCCAGCTTTGTCCGGGGAACCACAAGGAGGTTGGAGTTGCCTGACCTAAGTGTCTTGGATGTGGATTGAGGGGTGAGGAGGTCCTGGAGGTAGGTTGGACCCGTACAGTTTATGGCCTTGAAGACTAGGAGAAGTAGCTTGAAAATGATTTGTTGGTTTATTGGAAGCCAGTGGAGGGAGTGGAGGACTGGGGTGATGTGTTGTGATTTCCGTGTCCTGGTGAGAACCTGGCCGGCGCTGTTTTGGACATATTGTAACCTCTGGATGGTTTTGGCTGGTAGACCTGCAAACAGAGAGTTGCAATAATCAATGCAAGAGCTGATGAATACGTGCACCAACTTTTCTGCATCACGTTTGGGTAGAGAGGGTCTTAGACTTGAGATGTTTCTCAGGTGGTAAAATGATGTTTGGCAGATAGATTTGATGTGCGCATCAAAGGACAACGATGAGTCCAGCTTGACGCCCAGGTTTGTGACAAGTGAGGAGAGAGGAATGGGGTGACCATTGATGTTTTTTTGTCTGATGGGGGTGCCAATGAGAATGGCTTCTGACTTGCTGCCATTTAGCTGTAGAGAGTTGCTGCTCATCCAGGCATTTGGTAGCCCGGGATAGTGCCAGGTGTTTGTCAGGGTTAGTTTGCAGGTAGATTTGTGTATCGTCAGCATAAAAGTGGAATTGGATGTTATGGCTCTGTAGTATTTTTCCCAGGGGCAGCATGTAGATTAAGAAGAGCAGGGGCCCCAGGACTGACCCCTGGGGGACACTGGAGGTAATGCATCTTTATGGGCTATTTGACTCTTAATGGACCATAATTTACTAAATGAACATCATGCTGTATTGAAAAAGACTTCAAACTAGAGATTGAGACCATAAACTCATGTTTACAATGTTTACTGAGGTAATAAATCAAGAGAGAAGTAGAGTCATTTTCTCATAGACTTCTATACAACCGGACAAGAATGAAAGTGAAAGTTTTCAGACACCTCCACATTGGCTTCACTCAGCAGAACCGGAGGTTGCCGTCTGGCTCTGGCGCAGTACTTCTCAGAGGCATATTTATTTTTTTAGTCCGTCGAACATTTGTACATGTTATAGTTGACTAATAAATTATATATATTGCCACCATAACCATAAAAACTTTCCACAACCTGGCCGTGCAAGCATGCGTACACATCATGGGTGTGTTCCGGTACTTAAACAAAAAGCACTACACCTCTGTTTATGGTTAGATATGTCCCAAGGAAACCCTCAGAATTTGTATCCAGGCACATGTTAATGGTTTGCATCACCTAAAGTGAAGCTGATCAAACTCCAGTCCTTTCTTATTGTTCTGTATTGTTTCTTGTCTGTGTTTTGTCTCCTCAGCCTCATGGTGTTGCAGGGCTGCTCTCCTTTACAGCAGCAGGGCTCTACAGTGCAGCATATAACTCACATGCCAGAGAAATTTAGAGCGAGTGAATGCAAACGTGTTAGTGTTAACTGGGAGTTTTGACACCTGGATTGGCAAAATAAAGTTACACTGATCGTTAAGCTCTGACTCTCTGTTATTGGCAAAAAATTGTCACTTTCAGTCCAGCGACCGTCACAGATGATGTCAGCTGCCACTCATAATTATAATAGATATTAAAATGTTTGATCTGTTAGTAATATGAGTATAATTGTCTTATATCTGTTTGATATTTTTATGATGATATAATTTATACAGTAGTATAGAAAAAAACTCAGTTGTTACTGAGCTCTAAATGTTGTGGTACTGTTTCTGTATGAACACTGCCTGTAAGACTTCTATACAACTAGAGGAGTCGCCCCCTGATGGCCATTAGAGAGAATGCAGGTTTAAGGCACTTCAGCATTGGCTTCACTTTACAAAATCGGAGGTTTCCGCCTGTTTTTACCAGGCCTTAAAGTATGTCAAACTCTGAGTTTTGCAGCTATAGGCAAAAGCTTTAGACAAAAATTAAAGGGGAAGCTATAGTAAAGCTACCCAAGGTTGTGGCTATTTCCTGACAGCTATACAAACAAACTTTTTCCTGGTATATTTAGTAGAAAATACTCATTTCTTCACTTTTTTCCAGCGCTAATGCAGAGGTTACACAACCGTAATCTTAGATGCTAACAGAAAATTGCCGAACTCAAGGCTTTATAACGGCAGTCCACAAACCAATGGGTGACGTCACGATGACTAGGTCCACTTCTTATATAGTCTATGATCTAGGGCTTTTATTGTGAAAGGTAAGAATAAACAGAGTGCATCTGGTCTGCGCTGCTTTTGTCAAGTTGAAAATGAATAATCAAGTTCCCTGTCTTTGTTCACACTACGGAGCCTCTGTGTTGCTGTTCGGTACAGTGTACATATTAAATATTTCCGTTCCACACAACATGATTGGTTGACGCCTTTATTGGCGCTGCGATAAGTCAGAAAATCAAACATGTTCTGGGAATTTTTTTTTATCGCTTTTTTAAAATTAATTGCACAAAATAAATTAAATTAGGTGCACAAAAAATATATATCCTTAAAGGGCACCCTTTGTATAAAGTGGTACTTGAATTCTTTTGGTGTAAAAAAAGCGTGAGCGTAGAGTGGGTGTTAGATAATGTGTTCAGCCCGGCGTCGCTCACCGTCTGCCTCACCATTGCCTCCTGCTCCTCTGGGCTAAATAAATGAGATGTACAGTTTGGTCCAACCGTCACAGGGATACTAGGCGGTCAAATGAAGGGCCCCCCTCCCCCCTAAGAGGCCATGTCATCAAAACATCACAGCGGGAGGGGGGTCGATCCAGCCGCTCCCGTCACAAGCCAGTCAAGCAGGTGTATTCTTGCACTTGTCCGTTCCGCCTTGATCTATGTATTCCCCTCTGCCATGTCCCCCCAACCCCCGCTTACCCACCACCGCTGAATACATACAGAGGTCCTATTAATCCCATTATGCAAATGAAGGTTATAAATCGCACAGGGTTTACTCTTCCCCCCTTCTCTGTCTCCCCTCATTCCTCCACGCCACCACCACCACACACGGCTTTCCCGCTACTTAAATAAGCGAGAGCAGCAGGGTCTGCCACAGCAGGCACAGGAAGAATCCATGACAAATGCTTTTTTTTTTTATAGAATGGCTGGGGGGGGGGTTGCCGTTGCCGGCAGTGACAGATTGGCATCCAGCATGGTGGTGACCCGGACAAGGACAATTGGCAGAGAGGCTGTGAGGCCAAACAAGCATTGGGTAGATAGATAGATGGATGGGGGGGCGCTGGTGAGGCAGCATCAGAGTTGGCCGCGCTCAAACACCTCTCCGCCATCTGCACATTAGTCACGCCGAGGTTGCATATAAAAACAAGTTTGGACTTTTCACCGAATCGCCATCCCTCATCAGCGTGCAGTGTGTGTGCGGACGTTCCTTCAAACGGAGAAATTCATTTAAAATGACTCATTTATTTCCTCATGTTAATCCTTCTCTGCCTCTGTCAAATTCCCCCCGACGTCTGTCTACATGCATTCTAAACCTGGTCCAGAGGACTGCTGATTCTAATCACTCAGTGATTTTCATTCAAACATAAGCAAAGGCTAGATGTTCTAATTAAAAGCACTCCTGCTTAGGGGTATAACCAGGCAAATACATTAATTACACAAATACCACAGTAGACCTAATCCCGTCTCTGCGTGGTTAACACAATCCAGTAGTAAAAATAATGGCCTGGATATTAAACAATTGTTACCTCGGTTTGGGGTGCGCATTTCATCAAATCCACATCCAATTGCCTTGTCGAATACAAATCATTTCAAATCCCACATTTAATCTAATTAGTTTAGGCAAGCGACTAAATTACATACTAACAAACCTCATAGATTCAATGAATTCATTATTTGCATATTTTTTCTCATTAATGTTCACAACCTGAAACAGAGATGAGCAACAGAAGAATTGAAATCTCAGTTAAATATTGAAATAACAGGTGTACTGTAGTCTACTTTCTTTGCATTCTTTTCTTTAAACAAAAAGCCAACTATTGGAGTTGCCTGTGCAGAGCTACAGCATTTATCAGTTCAAAATGTTAATGTAATTTGAATGAAAGTCTAACCTGGGGATTCTGACTCCTAACACTGACGTGGTGCCAACAAATTCTCCAGTTATTATTATTTCATTTTTTTTACATATTGTTATTCACATTGTCCATCATGTGGATTTCTACTCTGTATTTAATTAACATTTAAAATGGGTGATCTAATAATGACTCATAATTGCATCATGCTTTGGAAACAGTAGTACAAATCGAAAAGGAATCCAATGATGAATGTTGCTGTTGAATGTGAATGAACAATTTATGACATTGTGCCAATGTCAATAATGTAGTCTTATGAAATTCTTTGAATTATTTCCAAATTCCAGTTAATTTTCTTCCCAAATTCTTTGTTTCCACTTTAAATACAATTGAAGAACAATTTATCATGAAAAAAAGAGCATCTAATTATGTGGTGGATGAAAAAAATGTCAACAATTCAGTAAGAAAATATTCGAAATTGTGCTAATATCAATACATTTCATGTAGCCAAAGTGCTTTAATGCAGTTATTAACATTCCATCCTCTTGTTAATTAAAGTGCAATTTAGTTGTGACTGCCCAATTCCTCAACCTTTTGGATGACTTAGCCGCCTCGTGGGCCTCTTCCACACGACTTTGTGTGTATGTGTACTTGTACACATATCTTCAAAGGCCTGTTTGAGGGTCTAGACTTAGTTATAAGGTTAGAGTTAGAGTTAGAGTTTTAGGTTTAAGTTAGGGTAGGGGTTGGGCATTTAGTTATTTAGGTAAGGGTAGAGGGCTTCGGAATGCATTATGTCAAGGGGTGTCCTCACAAAGATAGAAGTAAAGGCATGTGTGTGTGTGTGTGTGTGTGTGTGTGTGTGTGTGTGTGGAGGAGCTGAGCCTCGCCCTCAGTGACACAGAGCAGAGGAGAGAAGCAACGTGCCCGTAAATAAAAACCAAAACATAGCGACATCCTTTTTTTCATTCGGCTTATAGGAGCTGTGAAGGCATGTTTATAATAGTAGGGAACACCCTGCTTTTTTTATTACATCAACATTTCAGCGTTTTACATTTGATTCCATCTTCATTATGAATTCCGTTTTGCTTTCCACGTCCATACATTAAGCAGTCTATGTGTTGTTTTCAGCCCTGAGGGCGTCTAAGTCAGAAATGTTCAAATTCTACACATATGCTTTAATATGGGTAAAAAAAAAACACCAGCTGGATGTGTTTTTCACTGTCCAGCAACATGATAATCTTTCCTCCACAACAAAAAACTCATCAACAACATCTGAAAGTAAAATTGATGTTTTACATCCTCATTATTTTTCTTGTACTCAGAAGTTGACTTAACACTTAGAATTTAAAATCTAAGGGAATTAGGATGAAAACTCAATTGAACGCAGTGAAACTTGCCACTTCAGTATTGTAAAACATAAATGTACAGTTTATTTTCCCTGTCGAGGCACGCATCTATTTTCCGACAGTAAAATGTTGGCTTTTCTACAAACAGCAACAGAATCTTCCACACAGTCACATCTGGAATAACAAGGACTACTTCTCTTGTGCCTGTGGGGTTTTTTTCGGAGCCGTGTTGCCTCCTCCCTCTTGTCCCCAGACCAGAGGCTGGTCGCTGCATGTGTCCCTGTGGGTGCGGTCAGTGCTGTGTTAGCAGGCTGAACTGAAAAAAACTGACCTTCTCATTCGTGACTGTTGTTGGGGGGCAGCTCTGTGCCAAATCTAGCCACCAGAGAGAAGTTCCTCACTTTGTTTGATGGTTTGGGCACATCTGTTGGTTGCAGTGATTGAAGTGGAAAGAAACATGGCAGTACTGCTCTTATTCACATGTTGCCTTGTGTATCAGCTGGTTTCAGCTTTCTCTCGCTACTTATTCTTTATTTGTTTTAGCATCTTATACTGTATCTTTGGTGATTTAATTTTTTTTAATTCTATAGTAGGCCTATGATAGTCTTATAATATTACCATTGAAACAATGTAGGTACCCTTACAGGTAATCATTATGGGATGCCTTTAGCCTGGAATCAACACCAGCCAGTCAGACAGAATGTGAGCTATTCATTCAGGTTTTAGCAGCAGTGTCCCAGTCAGGATGCTCTTACATGTGATGCAGTGGGATAAAGAGACACATTCTGAATTTCTACAGTCAATGAAGATACTAGAAGAAATTGGGTTTGTGGGTCTTCCTTGTGGAAAATATGAGGGTTTTTGACTTAAAACTATGCAACTTTACATACTTTTGGAATAGCATTATCATATGGATAGCACCCCAAAAGCTTCAAGATAAAACTTGCTATAATTAACATAGATCCTGGCTTTCATCCGAACATTTTGTTCTTCTGTAAATGTTTTGCCTGTAAACTCATGTGCTGTTTGTACAAAGAGCACATTCAGAAAACAAAAAAATGATATTGTCTCATTAATTATAATCGTTAACAATTAAAAAAAAAATATATATATATATGACAGTTTGATAATCATCTCACAAAAAGGACGTCGACATTGAATCGATAAATTGCAGAACCCTCTGTCTTAAGAAATGTTTTGAAACCAGGACTCGCTGCTATCTTTGCCAGTAGGGTCAGAAAATAAATGTGTAAATTTAGAATAGTTATTTAATAGTAACTATTTGTGCAAAGCTGAAGAAGCCTGGGGCTAAGTTTGGCTTAGTAAATGGTTTAAGGTTAGTGACTAATTACGATCAGGTCTTACATATAGCATAACAAACTGTGGTGGGAAAAGATCAAAATCCTTAAGTTAAATAAAAGTAACAATGCAATTCTGAAGAAATATGTTACAAGCATTCAAGTTTAAAATTAAAGGTGAAAAAAAGAGCTGTGGGATATCTGATCAATGTCCTCCAGTGATGTCACTTGGGTCAGTGTTGGCTGAGGCTGTAGGCCAGAATGAATGTTCTGGTGAGCAGGATTCCTGATGCACAAATGTAGAAGGTCACCAGCAATTTTACAGGAAAAAGTGCATTTCTAAGTGTTGGAGAGCCACAAAAAATGTTCTCTTTTCCTTTCAGAGGAAACTATGTTAAGTATGATGAATGTTGGAGTGAAGTCAATGGAGACAGTGCTGGTTGGGTCAGAGCGTCCCGTTGCCTTGTGAGTTATGTAGGCAATAAAGCACTCATTTCAAGCCTTGAATTCTCATTAAAGGGGCACTCAGCTGTTTTTTTACACATAATTATCTGTTTTCTAGTCATCCATCCATCCATCCATCTTCCGTAACCGCTTATCCAGTTAAGGGTCGCGGGGGTGTCAATGGGCGAAGGCAGGGTACACCCTGGACAGGTCGCCAGCCTATCACAGGGCAGACATATATAGACAGACAACCACTCACGCTCACATTCACACCTATGGGCAATTTCAGAGTCATCAATTAACCTAACCTGCAGGTCTTTGGACTGTGGGAGGAAGCCGGAGAACCCGGAGAGAACCCACGCTGACACGGGGAGAACATGCAAACTCCACACAGAAGGTTGCCTGGCCCGGGAATTGAACCCTCTTGCTGTGAGGCGACAGTGCTAACCACTACACCACCGTGCAGCCCTTGGGTTGTTTTCTAGTCAGTAAAAGCTTTATTCAGCTTCTCTGTGAACTATTTTTATATTATAAGAGAAAGTTTCTGAACTAAACACTACGGTTTAGCGGTTTGAAATCCGGGAGCAGATGCCATAGAGCAGCATGTTTGAGCACGCACCCCTCAATATCCGTAAACATTTCCATGGTAACAGCAAGCTTCGGCAATCAGAGACGTCGCTGTTACAGGATCGTAGTACGTCTCCATGACATTGCGTATAAATAAAGTTTTTCTTAAAACCAGGTTACTATCATACAGACTTGTGGCTTCTACAGAAGTAAACTCCCTCGTTTCACCGTCTCATGGCTTGTGGTAGTTCTACCTCAGATGGTTGAAAAAATCAAAATCCTCTATTCAGAATATGAATGGAATTTCCTTTGTAGAACCTCACTGAGCTCTATTTCAAGAGATATTGGGACTCTCTGAATGGAGTTCAATACAGAGGGAGACTACAACCACTTAGGTTACTCCTAACAATATCCCAAACCGACAATACTTCCAAATAACTAAATAAAGAGTCTGGGCTCCTGAGGGACGTGGCCTCGTCTAAAGAAACTTGCTGCACTGTGTAAGTGACTGAATATGTCGATGAGAGCACATGGTTGTTGTGGCCAGAGCAGCTGAAGTCGAGCAGCCCTGTGCGGCAGCTGTGAGGCCGGGGACGCAACCAGGGATGACCCGGAACGGTGGACGCCAACATTTTTGTCCGTAGTGGTCGTGAATTACATTGCACACACACACACACACACACACACACACACACACACACACACACACACACACACACACACACACACACACACACAGCACACAACACACAGAGTCTCTCCAACACTGACAGATTGTCTCTCTCGCAACACACACACACACACACACACACACTTTCTGACCACCCACCATCATTGCACTGGATCATGTGATTGTGTGAGCCTCAGACATCACATCAGGCTTTTGGTTTATGAGTGTTCTGAGTGCAGCAGAGGTCACTGAGTGGACGGACAGTCCACACAGTTCTAGTTCATTAAATGGGGGCCTTTTTGTGGCCATCGTTTCCATTGGGTATGATCACATTGTACTCACCAAAATACTTGATGAGATCTGGCAACACAGAGATATCCCTTCAACAAAGTCAGAGGCAAGTTGATCTGGTGTGACCAGAGGACCAAATGTTAGAAAGATATTACTGTGTCACTGCTTAACCTAAACTAAGTTGGTTTACTGACCTTCTCTGCCTGAGCTATTGTAACATTATAGATTTTAGCATGAAGATGATGTCATTATAGCCAATGGCGCCTTAAAGCACAGGCTTACCGGGACTAAAGCCCCTGGCCCCACGGACCAGGGGCCTCACACAACACAAGCTTTCAGAAACGTAATAGCAGGGTTTGGCCTGGCATTGTGCAGCTGGACGGGCAGATGCACGGCATGTCACGGGAGGGGGCTGAGAATGAGGTCTCTGTAATTTATTGATGCAATGTTCATGTTCAGCAAATCATGGCATAATATCATGAGATGAGAGCGAGTTGTCGGAACGGGTTGTTCACAAATGTGCGATGGTAAGCGCGGATAAAACCACCGTTAATTACAAGTGAGTGCCGAATAGCTAATGTTAGGTAGTTAGCGTATAAGGTCAAGCATAATGTCGCCGCCCATATCATACATGTTTATTTTCAATGTTAATCCATATTATGCAAGTGTTTTCGCAATAACCCCCTCCACTGTACACACCGCTGTCATCCTCATCAGTTTATTAGTCCACAGCAGGGGAAAATAACTCAATAACACAACCACTGTAGTTAGTGACATACTCTACTCATCACATTATGTTTTGAACACACCTATGCAACTCAGATGCCCTTACTGTTGATCAGGGCTGAGCATCAGCTGATTCAGGTGTGCAGGAGCAGAAAGAGATGGTAGGTTAGCCTACAACCATGGAACCCAGGGTTTAGGCCATGGGCCAGAATAAATATAATTAATGAAAGGTTTTTAATAGCTTTCTGAATCTGCTATATTGATTGAGCATACAGACTTTTTATTTACATGACAAACATTGCTGGAAGAATTACATGATCAGACAAAGGCTGTGATATGGCTGTGATATGTTCACTATAGCAAGTAATAATAATTTCAGAAATACAAGGCTCTTCAAATGTTATCCTGTTACTGCTACTTGTTGCCATGGTGGGTGGTACTCAGTCAGTGCTACACAATTGTTTTTGTAAATTAAGTCTTGGTTAAGGTAAGGGAAAGATTTAAGAATCAGCATTTCTCTGCAGTTAAGTCTAATTAGTGTGAATGCTGATTCAAAAGCATTGTTCTTGTAATCTTTATTATTCTGATTAATTCTGCTCCATCTACATTTGACAGTTACAACTTCTGCTGCATACTTTTATCCAGAGAAACCAGGCCTGGGACAAGCCAACTTGGCCTTTGGTGTGGTCGATTTCTTGAGGGCACAAAGGTTAATTTAGTTAGTTTAGGATTATTTTATTTTTAATCCATAATATAACTATCAATGAAATAAAAAAAATAAAAAGCTGTTTCACAGTAAATGTATTGATATTTGTTTGGTAACCCGCACAGCTTAATACCACACCGGGAGTGTTTCAGAACAGGAGCATTTGACCATACCGATATTGTTGTCTTTCATTTTTTGTTAATTTGGTTATTTTTCCCAATCCAAATGAGGCCCTATGATCCCTCAGCCCCAATGTTCCCTTAGCACAATCCCTGGCCCATGTTAAATTATTATTATTATATCCATTGTTCATGTCATTTTCTGAGGGGCATACTGTAAGGCCATAACAAGGCGGCACTGGGGCCATTGCTGTCATTGCTGATGTGAAATTACTGCCCTGACAGAAACCATTAAAATGTTAACCTTTGAAAGGACATTTACGCTTTTATCAGCATTTCTACTTTTTAAATATCCAGTTGTGCTTAACATTCTTTTTACAAAGATGGGAGGAATTATTTTCAGACCTACTCTATTACATCTGCATACTTTCAGCTACACTTCAACTCTAAATAGGTTTGAATAGACTTCGAACTATTAAGCTTTCTTAAATGTTACAGCCTTTAAATCATCAGCCTTTTAAGTTTTCCTTAAGAGTGTTTATTGCACTGCTTAGGATGTCATGTGACCTGTGACTGTCACCCGTTAATCTTCTTCTTCTGTTCTGCTTTTTCAACATTTTCTGACATCAACCCTTAAAACTTCACAACTTTCACCTCTCATGAACATTTTAAACATCAAAATGTTCCCTCTTTTACACAATATGTGTATTTAATACAGTTTATGAATATTCTGCCTCATAGCACAAGGAGCCTGTTAACTGTCTCAATAACATTCACAGGTCTAAATATTGTTTAAAGGAAACTCTGCTTGCTTGGACGTCTGCGCACGACCTGAAGCTCAGCCTCGACAAGACTGAGCTGCTCTTCCTTCCAGGGAAGGCATTTCCCATCCCTCACATTCCATCAGCACTGAAAACTCTCTGGTGTCTTCCGCTCGGACTGGGAGGAACCCCGATGTGACACGATGACCAGCTGGCTTCCAGTCAAAGAGCATCTGGATGGGAGCAGTCATTTTAGAGGGCTCCCACTGTATTATATTCCTTTATTGATCCCCATGGGGGAAATTCAAGGTGATATAAGATGTTGACAACTTTGTTTATACCTTATATTGTGTGCATACAAAAAAATACAGCTCCCATGAATTGGTGCAAGTGGAGCAATTCCCAGATTTGGAATGAGGAGGAGTGATGTAGAGACGGCGTATACGTCTCTGGTAGTGGTAGCGACCTGTCAATCACAGTAAGCCCGCCCTAAAACATCCATTCAATTTACCAGTAGTCTTCTAAAGTATTTTTTCCAACTCTTTTGATGTATCTCTGCTATCTAATAAACTCTACAGCATTCAGTCACCTGTCCTGCTTTTATTACAGACGTATCTGCACTGGACGCACCCCCATAGGCTCTTTCTTTTTGACAAGCTGTGACGGACCAGGGTTTATGGGAAACTTTGTTCGTAAACAGAAACATTGAACAACGACATTTTTTTTTTAAAATACCAGCCTTATCTACACAAATGGATTAAAGTTGTGTTTCGATGTAAATTATTGGCCCACAAATATTGATGGGATTTTGAATGAGCATTTCTAATTGCTGATACAACACACAATCCTGTTTCACCTCGGCTCTCAGTTCTCCAAGCTAGCTGGCTAGCCAACTGTCAGTTAGCAGGCTACATGAAGCTAGCTCTCTCACCTGCCAGGTTAACACAGTTTATTCAGGAGACATAATCATACAATTAACTCCTGTCTCATGACTGTCTGGAAACCATACCTCTTTCTTTTTACTCAGGGATCAGGGTCATCTTAAAGTGGATGGTGCTACATGGCTAGATAATTGACTCTTTGTTATCTCAAGGGTCAGCCCTGTGAAAATGGTTCCCATGTGGTTAGAAGCACATATTTGTGTGTGTGCATCCTTTCATCCAATATCATTACAACGCAATCAAAACCGAAAATGATTAACTTCTCCATATTTGACTTAGACTGATATTTACAGAAGACAGGAAAGCAACATGTCGGCTGTGATTGGTTGTTCCTCGGCACATGGAACGCTGCAGTGTTCCAAAGGTTAAACTATTTTTATCTTGGGGCGCAGTCGGTGCACCCTGAAACAATAGGCTCTTGGAAATGCTTGTCAACATTGTCTTGATTAATTGAGTATATCAAGAAACCACATCTACAGTTTCAATGGAGTAAACTGCACCAACACATCCCCTCATGTAGACTTATGCAGTAGTAATGGTCTCTCCTCTGAGTGTTAGTGACTGGAAGTGAGAGAGTGGGCTGGGAGTGATCAAGGGAAAAGAACCATTGATTAACAATCTACACTCTAAAAGGAATCAATTGGAATGCCAGCATGTTGGATACCCAATCAATACAACATGAATTGCATTTGTGTCCATAAGCCATTGTTATCAATGGATCTGTGTTGAAGCATTGGAGTCTGTTGCCTTGTTTATTTCTCAAGCAACCATACATGAGTCCATTACTCAACCTCCTAGCGTCTATGACAAACAACCTTTTATTTTGGCAGCAGTCCCCAAAGATCATTGATCAGTGCTGAGAGAATTGTGGATCCTTGAGGAAGTTAAGGCCACACTTATTTGTCAAGACAACAACCTATAGCTAATACCCTGTCTATGACAACTGGTTAAACTACATTGAGGGTTAAAGTAATGCATAAGGGTGTGGCTGCTTTGAGTGACAGGTAGATGTCGTCACAGCCGGCTAGTTTCATCAACCGGGCTTCATTTGTCCTGCCTCAGCTCCACCTCTTTGCCCATTTTTTTAATTAGCCAGGTGCTCCGGCATTGCCAAGATGGTGGCAGCAGGAGCCACCCACAGTGGGCTTCACTTTGGCTCCTCAGAAACCTATGGAAGATGTCACAGAGATTATGTCTATATTTTACACAGTCTCTTAGTTTAACAATGAAGACAAAACATTTTTTTGCTATTTATTAGTTGAAGTAAGTTATTTCTTTTCAGCCATACTTGTGGCATGGATGGCAATGTCTGTCAGTGCACCACTTTGATCCAGACTGAAATACGGCAACAACTGTTGGATTGATTGCATTAAGATCTTTCTAAAATGACCTCAAAAGCCAAAGTCTCCAATCACAGGCTAGATTTTCTTAAGCCTGAAAGCTGAGCCAAGAGGAGGTACAGAACTCTAGTTTGATCTCAGACCCCTTGAATTATTATATGCCGAAATGTTATTTGGGATTCTTTGCCCCATGACGCCAAAAATAAACTGCCTATTTTGGCTTAAATTTACTGAAGAGTAATTTAAGAGAAGTTATTTCTATAAGCCTATGTACACCCTCTGTAGCGGTGTCAATCTTTATGTTTGTATTTTGTAAGGATCTGGGTAGCTAGCTACAGTAGCTATGTAGAACAATGATTGCCCCTTTTTTACTCTAGCCTACAAAACTCTGACAATAAATTGGCCATGGTTTAAAATCTGGAACCGAGCTTACATAGAAATGGAGGAAATAATAATCAATAGCCTAGTTATGTTCACTAGTTGTACAGTCAGGAATGTGAGAGAGTACAGATGGTCCTGGACTGGCATCTCTCTCACTCTGCTGTTTTGTTGCGCCTGTTTAAGGTCCACGGTCCAGAACATGATGGGCACTATGCTTGTTGGGTCGGTGGAGCTCCCACACCATTTAAATTTGGCCCAAGAAACGCGCTTGGATCCACTTAAATACTTATCAAAGATTAAACTAAATGAACTGGGGTTGAATAGAGTAAGCTAGACTCTTAAAATGAATTGAATCAAATGCTCTGACAAAAACAAAAAAAAAGAAAGAAAAGTTCTGCTTTATGATGGGAAGGGCTGCACACTCATTTCAGACATATTACTTCTTCATCGTTCTCCATGTGCTAAATTGTGTGAGTTGCATAAACGGTTATCATGGCCAACTGTGAATGCAAAATTGACATCTGGTCTACTTTTGCAAAATGTCACTTCTAATAATATGCCACACTTTTTCTTTAGTGAAAAATGAGTACATGAAGGTTTTGGTTAGAGGAATAATACCCAAACAAATGCTGGCCACCTGGTGGGTTCATTTACATGAAGAAATTAAATGATGAGAACTGTTCCTGAACCTGAAATACAAACCCACCGAATTCCAACAAAAGTAGATTTCTTAAAAACAAACAAAAAAAAGTATGAATCCAGAAGAAACTTTCTTGGAGCATTTTGGATTTTTAATAATACTGTTTGATTTTAAAATGTCGTTTTTGTTAGGAACCAAGGAATACTGATCCAAATGAACAAAAAACAACAAATAAAAGTTAGTGTAAAAAAAACAATTCCACAATATCCCATGATCACATCACCCCTGTTCTCCAGAATCTCCACTGGTTCCCCGTCCCACAACGGATCCAATACAAAGTCCTTCTCCTCACTCACAAAGCCCTCCAAGCCCCCTTCTACCTCATCGACTGGCTCCATCACCACACTCCATCCGGTCAGCTCCGCTCCTCTGATGCCAACCTCCTGTCTCTGCCAGTCAGGACCAAGCACCAGACATGGGGCGACAGAGCCTTCTCCATAGCTGCCCCCTCCCTCTGGAACTCTCTCCCCAAACACATCCGAGACTGCAACGATCTTTCCATGTTCAAATCAAAACTCACCTTTTCAGAACTGCTTTTAATGTGTGACGAATGCTGTGTGTTCTAGGACTTTAGTGTGTAGCTTTTTAGGATTATTTTAATGTTTGTAAAATGTCTTTGAGAACCTTGGAAAGCGCTCTATATAACATATCCACCTGCAGGAGTCAGCAAAAATGGCATTGAAAGTTGGTTTCTCACAATTACTGCTGCAAACAGCAACCCAGCTGCAAGATCAAATGATGGCATTGTTACTACGGTACGAGCGTAATTAAACAACAACAGCACTGAGTGTAACATTACGTAACAAGAGAAACAATGTGAACTCAGCGTTTACTATCACATGGGACTTGAACATCGGCCTCCTGAGTGAAAGTCCTGTTTTTGTTTGACCCATACTTATCATTACAACAAGTAACCTTCAATAACGTTTTGATACCATGAAGCTTTTATTGTTGGCCGCTCCATATACCATATCAATCTTTATGCTTGCTCATTTGCTGTCCACATACAACGCATCCGGGTTTGCAGAAAAAAGATAATTTTGTGCTGCAAATAGGCTTTCATTTTTCAGGAATGAACTTGGATAAAGTTTCTTGAATACTAGAAACACATGAAGCATTAATCTCCTGTTTTAATTAGAGTTCTAACCTAACAGCAGAAGGGTAAAAGAATACAGTAATGTAGGAAATTAGCAATAACTGCAATCGTGCTGGATTTAGTTTTAATTTCCCCCCATGAAACCAGACTGTAAAACTGTACTGCAGTAGACAGAGGCTGCAGTAGGGGATGACGCTCTGCTGTGAGGTAATGAGAGTGGTGCTGCGATTCTCTCTGACCATCATCCTTCCTCTTTAAGTGCCTTTAGCCAAGGGGAGATGATACTTCAGCAGACAAACTGGTGAGGGAGGAGGCCGCCTGCTGGGCCGTGAGTCACTTCAATCTGGACTGCAGCGAGACTCCGTCACTCCGAGGCAGAACAGAATGAGGATCCAGACTGCAGGATGACAAGATATCCCGTCACGAAGAGAGAGAGAGACACAGCCGGTGTGCCAGGCATGTCTGGCTGATTCACACGCCGTCATCCGCGCAGGCAGACGCACACTCATCCTCAGCTCTTAGCAGTAATGATTGGAACCGAAGCTGCTGATGGATGTTATTTTTTATCTCATGTTCAGTTTGACCGTTTCTATGCCAGCGAAACATTGCTCTGCCAGAATTATTCCGGAGAGAAAAGCCTTGGAAACAGCACATAGACCACGTGACATCGTCTTGTCACTGAAACTAATTATTACTCACTCTCAAAGATACTTGAGAGAAGGACAAGACGAGTGTGCCCGGGCTGTGTGGAATTTGAAATGGTAAAGATAGGGACTTGCAGTGACAGAGGTGTATGGAACAACTGTCTACTGGCGTAGTCATAATCATCACGATCCGTCTTGCTGCCACAAATACTCACTACTATACCAATTGTGAATTCGACTGCCGCTGAAAACAGTTCCCAACAAATATACTATTTCCTCCTGGTTTGTAACTTTTGATTTGAGCTATAGTGACGAGCAGTTTTAGGAAATTACTGAACCTCATATAAAAATTCAACCATACATTTTAACCTTATTGCAAAAGATTTACATCCTAGATAGGATAAACAGGTTCGAGATCACACAAGGCATTTTAAAAGATCAGTTGCCACCTTAATGGTAGACAACATCTTCCCAAATCCTTCCTCATTCTCTAAGTCATAAATCAATGTTCTTGATTGCATGAAATAACTTGAAATTTCTGTGTTTGTACAGAAACATTTACATTTCAGATACATACAATACATACAGCACTAATGTGATTACTCATTAAACATATCACTTGAAAGGCACTCACTATACTTTCTGTATTATATTTTTGCATTAGCTAATTATATGTATCGTTGCTCTGGTTACATGGAGTCCAATATAGGCCGATTAAACTGGAAAACGATTAAACTATGCATGAGGTGAATTTAACTGCCAGCAAATCATAAATAAATGTTCTCCACTCTGCCTCTATGGTGGAACTACTTTTGCCTACTTGGGAGATTTATGATGCAAACGCCAAATAAATTGGACTCAACATTGACACAAAAACAGAGTCAGAGTGCCAGACAGCTGTGTGGACTGAACCCCAGCATGTAGACAATGAAAGGGCCGGGTAGTGATTCGCTCGTCCCCAGGTTCTCAGCATAATAATGAGGCGTTGTGAACCTCGTTGGCACGGCTGCCGCTGGTTTCCTCTCCTCCTCTGAGGACAGCACGATGATGAGTTTGTTTTCTGCAGCTTGGCACAGCATGACACATTCACCTCCCCAGATGGTCCTCACTGTGATTCAGTTAGTCGCCTTGTCTGTTGCTGGGCAGCATGCGCGGGCCAATGAAACATCAAACACACTTCGGAGTTCAATTTAAAGTGGCGACAACCAGCAGCCACCAACACAGGACATGATTCCCCCCACCCCCACCCCAAGGATTCTCATGAGTTAGTTGTCAGGCCTCTAAAGTCTGTCTGCCATTCAGAGCTTTGGCGCTGGAGACTTGGGGATGGGGGAAGGGAGTAATGATCAACTGAAATTTATGGTCTTATAACTGTTATAATTACTTTATATTGAGTGTATTATTAATGTCTGTAAACACATTCTCAGGGGCCAACATTTTGGTTTAAGTTATGCAAAAATCAACTGACCTACTGAGCTCAAAATTACATATTGGATTCAAAATAAAAACAAATAAGAAGATGTTAACAATGAGAAGTTGCAGTGAATCCTGCAAAAGGTTTGTCCGAGTATCCAAACATTCGATTTGGGAGAAAACTAAGAGAACATTTTGGAGACAGTAGCTTAATTTCAGAAAAGCTTTTGGGCCGGGATAATCTTGCTATAAAACATTTTTTTTTACCTCTGGTTGGTAACACAATCCAGGTATTATGTGTTAAAAACATGACCTGGTAAATTTCCAGTAATGCACCAACTGCAATTTTCTCGGCTGATTCCAATTCCAATTTTAGACATATCTGACCTGCAAATTCCAAAAGATTTTCTGTCTTCCTAAGAACTATAAAACATTTTTGTAACTTTTATGGAAAACCAATTTTGTATGTTCATAATGCAACATTCACTATTAAATAACTTAAATGTTTTCCAAAACAGCACTTAGTTAAAGGACCTTCTCTGACCCTCACTCAAACAATTCTTGAAATTTAAGTGCTCCAAGTTATTGGACACACACAATCCGACCGAAAGTGAATAGCAAAATATTTCACTTTATCAAATATGTTCCAGAAGAAATCAGGTGCAACATATCCAAACAATAACACCTACTCTAATTTCTATCAAAACTTCCACGTGATGCGCGCGTCAGGGGTAATTCCTGAACCCATCAAACTTGCTATGAGAGCCAATCAGCATCGCACAATGCAAAAAAATGATAACTCACCATGCTGCTTTGTCACTTTTTGATAAACCACAGTCTCATTCTCAACACGTCAAACACTGATGCCTGGTCAGTGTCTCTAAGCCTGGAACTATGACGTGCAAGGTTTCCCTCTAGTGTCAGCTTTGGACGTGTCATAGACAGTGTATCAGTTTCCCATTGTTAGATGCATAGGGTTTTTTCAACATAACATTTATAATTTGTCAGATGCTCTGGATGTCTCATAAAATCATGATGGGTTTACTTTAGAGTTAGTTGAAAGCGCAGCGCGATGGTACCAGACGCCAAGGGGCACTGACAAAGTCGTAGTATTTGACGAAGTGAAAGTGAAACCTGTTGGCACATCACTATTCCACACTGACGACATGACGTGTGTGGCTGTGATGTAACTGTTCCTGCTGCTGTCTGCCCAATGCAAAAACCATGATGCGTGTGAAAATTTGACCGCAAAAACTCTTCATGAATGAGACTGTGGAGAACTGATCATTGCCAGTGCTGCCACTGGGGGCTGGAATCAATATCACTGCAGGCTGTGTTCATACATCAGAAGTTGCGCATTGTTGGCAGTAAGGAAGTGTTCCTTTTCAACCTTTTCAAGTATAGTTTATACTATTTTGTTAGGATGTAATGCTTCCATTTCAATCACTGAGAGTTAGATGGGTCATTTTTAAATAACTGAGTAGGCAAGTCACCTTATAGTGGGTGTTAAGGCACCACCAACCTGTCCAAGACTGAACTAATGTTCCCTTCAGGACAAAGGATTCCCACAGCAAGACATGTGCATCACCAGTGGAAGCACTGTGGTGGTGGCAATAGGACAACAAGGAACCCAGGTGGGACCCCAGATCTTTCTCAACACAGCAAATACCTGGTATACAGAAATTCCAGCAGGATTTTATTTCACTTTACGCACAACATTGTGATTTTCGCACTCTCCTGGCTCTCTGATTGCTGTTCAGCCTACACACCTTCTCCAAGCAGGCGGCAATCTCCAATTCTGAAGAGTGAAGCTGATGCATAAGTGTCTTAAAACCTGCAACTCCTCTGGTTGTATAGAAGTCTATGAGAAAATGACTCTACTTCTCTCTTGATTTATTACCTCAGTAAACATTGTAAACATGAATTTATGGTCTCAATCTCAAGTCTTCTTCAATACAGCATGATGTTCATTTAATAAATTATGATTCAATTAGAGTCAAATAGACCATAAAGCAGAGTATGCTTTAGGGCGGGGCTACCTTCTGATTGTCACTGCAGCTACCAGAGCCGTATACGGCGTCTCTACATCACTCCTCCTCAGTCTAAATATGGTCATTTCCGTTGACTGGTTGTAAAAAAGCCAACATGGCCCCGGCTGAAATCCAAGATGGCGACAGCCCAAATCGCAGACCTTGAGGCTTCAAAACATCAGTCCACAAACCAATGGGTGAAGTTGCGATGACTACGTCCACTTCTTATGATGCAAGCTGCACACCGGCAATTTATCTACTGATCTACTTTGCAGTAGTTGGAGCCCGTTTCTTCATCCATTCTCGTCTTTCTGTGCCCCAGGATCACTGCCAGCCTGCTCAGCCACGCTCAGCCACCAGTTCCCCACTTCCCCTCTGCCTCCACCAGACGGACTACCCCCCTTCATCATCTGATTGGTGGAAAGTCCACTTGAGGAGAAATACTCTCTGAGTTTTTGTCTGAAAAATGTTGCAAAGATGTAACTGATTTCAATATTTGTACTATTCAGTGGGCTTTATTTCCCCTATTATGTTATGCATTGTTTGTATTATATTTCATATTATGGTATCCTGTTTTTATCTCATCAAATGTATAATATTTCCCATCTTATTTTTCCTGTTATGTTCATTTGATGTCTTTTTGTTGTAAAGCACTGTGCTGAATTTCTTGTATGAAAGATGTTATACAAGTAAAGGTTATTATTATTATTATTATTAGTAGTAGTAGTAGTAGTAGTAAATGCACTTATTGTCCGCTTCTTTAGACACATTTAAAATAACATTAATTTGTACAGGTACCTGGCAGACCATATCTATAGAAAAGGTTTGTATATTAATTTCTTTGCCAGCACTATAGGAGGAGATTGCATGTTACCTGGGGGAAAAAATAATTAGTTGTGGTAATTAGAACAGACAGAGACACACCCCAACCACATAAATCACTGTTAGTCACTAACAGAAGAAAAAAATAATAATGATAATACTGAACAAAGTACTGATCTAAAGGGAACCTCCTCATGACCTACAAACAAACAACTGCATGTCGTAAGCAAAACAGACTGAATCCTTGGCCCTTTAAGATAATGTCCCTATCCAAACTCTACACTCAACCCTTGAGTGAATACATTCTCTAAAAACTATTTGAGATCAGATCATCTCAGGCCCTCACAAGCTGCCACTCCTGCATGCTTTTGTGATTAGCACATGTGCTGTCACCATGGAGACGCTACAAACTGCAGCTGGCCTGTATAATATTCCACCTGGTCGCGTTAACCTGACTCTACACGCCACACATTATTCTTCCTGGAATAGTTTCAATTAGAGCTCCAGACTTGTGACTCAGTACATTAGTCACCTCTGGGTGAAACATGCACTGTATAAACTATCAGCTCTCTGAAGATAAAATTAAGACAAAATGCAAAAAAAAAAAAGCACCTGTCTTTTAAACAACAACACAATATCAACGGGAGGAAGCACCGCCCTGATTTGCAGGTGATTTTACAGCCTTGTTACATACCAGTTTTCTAAGAAATCGTGTCAGACTGTTTTTACTGTTCATACCAAGAACATATCTCTGAAAAGTTGTATAAGGACATTGTGTCCCTGGAGTTCTTCATGCATTGTAAACTGGGCTGCCATGTAAGAAGTGCTATAAATCATTCAGTCATTTAATTAGTTTTTAGATATGTCCAACAAGTCCCATGATGGATGGATAAATAAATAGACAGACAGCGTGACTTGTCAACATACAATCATTATTGACAATAGATTGAATAAATAAGAGGGTTTTAACTGCACATGTGTCATGCTTTGAGGTGGTCATTGTGCAAGTAGTGCAAAATTAAATGTAACGTATACTGTACTGTACAGCAGATACTTGAAAGATGTTTAAAGATGTATGAGTTTGTATCAGTCTCTGTTCCTTTAGGGGGACCCATCTGTCCAGACACAGAGGGGACATAGCGGCTCCTCACCATGGCTGGATCCTCCAATCTGAGGTGTTGATGCACAACAGGTTTGTGCAGCATCCTCTTCCCACAACCACCTCCAACAGCTACAGGGCAGTTCCAAAGACAGAGCCTGACTCTCAGATGCCACTTATCCAGCACACTGCACCAAGATTGTCCTTGACTGTACCACAACAGACTGATGACATATCTGCAACATCTTGTTTTACACAGTAAAGGGTCTGAGTTTCCTCAGGAAGTCGGGTCTGCTCTGTCCTTTTTATGTGAACAACCACAGTGTCCTGTCTGGTCTGTTGCTTGAGTTTTATCTGACCAAGGAGACATTGGGTGGTTCCACAGGTTGACTTGTCTTTAATATTTATCAGCTGTGAAAGCGATATTGTTTTCAACTTGTGAGTCTTTGTGTGTCATCATGAAAAAATGTGATCCTGGAGAAAACGACTGTAGCAGGAGGTGACACAGAAATAGTTATTCGCCAGGTGTTTAAATATTGTCTGTCAGTCTGTTGACAGATTTTGTCACCACAATTGCATCACAACCGTGTAAGATGCAGTCACGAAACTTAACAGGTGTGTATTGGAGATTAAAAGGAAGGTTGATTTTGAAAATAGGCGTGGCCCGAGCAAGAGATCTGGAAGTAGAGGGGTAGAATGTGTGTGTCGGAGGTGCTCAGCCAACCAAATTTCCAACTCTCCTAATCCCACTCTCTAGCTTCATCAAGCACCAGTTTAGAATTTGGTTTCAGTTCAGAACTAGGTCCCAAAGGGGCTTCCCTCAGACATTGGAATAATAATATAATAATAATGGATTTTATTTATATAGCACACTTTAAAATACAATGAAATCTCAAGGTGCTTTACAGGGTAAAACAATCAATCACAATAATCAAATATAATAATAAAACACTAAAATCAGACATAAAATAGAATAATATAAAATAAAAAATAAAATAAAAGATAATTCATATAATCATAATGAAATCAAAGAATATATATTTAAATCGAACAATTACCCAAGTCGCAATCTAAACAACACAAAACCAAGACCTTAGGGGAAGGCAGAGAGGAACAGGTGAGTCTTAAGATTCGATTTAAAAGCAGCGAGGAGTCTAAGGCCCTAATCTCCTCTGGGAGCTTATTCCAAAGGCTTGGCCCCAGCGAGGAGAAGGCACGTTCTCCCATGGTTGCCAGCTTTGTCCGGGGAACCGCAAGGAGGTTGGAGTTTCTGCATCACGTTTGGTTAGAGAGGGTCTTAGATTTGAGATGTTTCTCAGGTGGTAAAATGATGTTTGGCAGACAGATTTGATGTGCGAATCAAAAGACAATGATGAGTCCAGCTTGACGCCCAGGTTTGTGACAAGTGAGGAGAGAGGAATGGGGTGACCATTGATGCTGATGTGGGTGATACCAATGAGAATGACTTCTGACTTGCTGCCATTTAGCTGTAGGGAGTTGCTGCTCATCCAGTGCTGGATGTCATCCAGGCATTTGGTAGCCCGGGATAGTGCCAGGTGTTTGTCAGGGGTAGTTTGCAGGTAGATTTGTGTATCGTCAGCATACGAGTGGAATTGGATGTTATGGCTCTGTAGTATTTTTTCCAGGGGCAGCATGTAGATTAAGAAGAGTAGGGGCCCCAGGACTGACCCCTGGGGGACACCGGAGGTAACACATCTAATCCTTTTAGTGCTTTTTAAGCACAGGTTTGATGGCTGCCAGTTTGAGGGAGGGGCTACTTCCCCAGTAGACAGGAACCTGTTTATTATGTAGGTTGCAGTGGGGACAATGGCTGTGAGACACGCTTTCAATAGTGATGTGGGGATGGGGTCCAAAGAGCTGGTGGAGGAGTTCATTTTTAAAACAATGCTGGAGAGCTCAGCTTGAGTGACCTCAGCAAAGTGATCGAAGGCTAGGCCATCATGGGGGCCATGATCAGGGGGAGGGTCAGGTTGGTGGTGGGTGATGTTGTGCCTGATGTTTTCGACCTTTGTTTTAAAGAAGTCCATGAAGCGGTTGCAGTCATCAGAAGAGGGAGTAGTGGTGGATGATGGATGAGCAACAGGGCTTGGAGCATCTGATTTATTGTAGAGAACAGGTGCCTGGGATTTCTATGGCCAGAGTCAATGAGAGTGGAGTAGTATGACGCCCTGGTAGCTCTCAGAGCAGAGGAATATGCTCTCTTATGTTCTCTGAGGGCCAGTTGGTGGACAGTTAAGCCAGTTCGCCTAAATCGAATTAGGGATCGACTGCTTTCTAGGGGCTACACGGATTATTGTTAATCAAGGAGATCTATAACCAGTATTTTGGAACCGATGTACACTTGCAGCAACTACTTAATTCTTAGTGTCAAAGATTAAAATAATGCAAACACCAACAGAAAACGTATATGCCTTTAAGCATATGGTTAATCAAATGTTGCAAAAGAGAACTTTAAATTTCTTAAAAAAATAAAAAAAGAGCCATTGCTCTCCCCATGCTGACACCTTCTCTGCATATATTGCAGACTGTCTGGTGTAGAAATAAATTAGAAACACTTGACATAATTGAAAACAAATTATTTATTTTAACCAGATATGTAAAAGCACTGAGAGTGGGTAACGGCTTCAAAAAAGCTCTGGAAGTTGTAGGCTGATACATGGTTTTCAGTGATCAGACCACTGCTGTGTCATCACAAACACACATCACCCACACATGAGAGGCGTGCATGTCCATTCATTCATGAGAAAAGAGGCAGTCGAGAAGCAATGGACTGGGCACGCTGCCCTGCGGGGGCTATGTTCTTGGTGTGAGTGGAACAAGTGTGACTTCCGGTTTTAGCTGCCTGGGGCGGAACCATCAAACCCTTGGACCAATAGTCTGGTCTCAATGATACAAAGCTCAAGCCTCTGGCTCTGGTGCAGGAGGTTTGGTATTAAACTTAACAGGTCAATAAACAGCCATACTTTGGTCATGCTTTTTCCTACGGGCACAGGCAGTTGGATTTGGATCATGTGTGGAACAAGTCTTTGACACGGGGTCACAGCACTTTAGGTTGACAGAGAGACAGGGCAGCTAGAGGGATAATAGTGGTGATCTTCAGACAGCTGGGGATTCAAGCCTGAGCAAGGACAAGATGAGAATGTCAGAACAGACATCTGCAGTTGACTGGAACAAAAACTTCCAAAAAAAGCGCGAAATCTATTTTGCTCATCTGGGAGACCTTTGTTAGTCACTGGCCTGCTTTGTGGTGCTCACAGTCTGTAGTGCAAGCTTTTATCTCTTTGACAAGTATAAGATCCAAATCAGACTCAGCATGCATCAAGTACGATTGACATAAGCATATAAAGCCAATCAGGACCCAAATACAAAGCATTTAATAGTTTTATATATACATATATATATATATATATATATATATATTACATATTTTACATATGTACAATTTAACTTTAATTAGGTTTGACATGTTCATTTTCTATCGTAGAGGCTTAGCACACACACACCAGTTCCGCCTGAAGTAAATACTGTTAGATCTGTTAGGACATTTTTCGTAGTTTGTACTGTTAGCGTGTTGCACACTGTTATCTGTGAGGTACCAGCTCGCCGTTCGCTTGTTGAAAGCTTTTGAGAAGCAACAGATTTGCTCCCAATCGTATCTTGCACCGTTAATTTAAATAAACTGGGAGATGTACTGCGAGAGCGAGAGAGAGCTGAACACACAGCAGCTTATGAAAACGCAAGCAAATAACACAAGCAAAAGACAAAACTACTACTTGCAGCGTTTCTTTATTAGGTGGGGTTTACAGCTTTTGGTTGTTTTAGGAGTTATTGCAACGTGTTTTTGTTTGTTTATTCTATATTTGCAACACTTTCAAGTTTTTGGGTTGTGTTTTCTTTATTCGCAACACTTTTCTATTTTTGGTAATGTCTTTCTGTATTTCTGTAAATTCTTTAGCATAACAGAGAATATTATACATGCTGCCATTTCATCTCACCAATTGTTCATTTGTCTGCAAAGTCGAGCGAAGTTGCAGCACCAGATTGTTCAAAATCTATCAGCCAGACTACTGACCAGAACAAAGCGTTTTTCTCGCATGTCACTAGCACCATCTTACCTTCATTGCACTGGCTTCCAGTCTTCTTCAGAATCCATTTTAATGTAATATTAATAACATACAAAGGTTTTCAAGGTGTGGAGTATATAACTGAACTCCTCATCTCTTACTGTCCGAGCAGGCCCCCCAGGTCGCCATTTTGGGACAACAAAAATTTGCACCCCCACTATTTCACTTCATTCACTTTTAATGTGTATAGAAGAGTGGATCTCTAGGAATGCCTTCCATGAGAGACTGTTTGTAAATGTGCACCGTTTCTCTTTCTCACTCTGCTTCAGGCGTGCCATTCAGAATAACTAAAAACCCTTTAGCCTTCTGACTTGGTCGGACAAAACGCTGACAACCTAGTTCTTTTCTAGCACCACCCGACCCATAGGTGCATTTCCTGATGCAACCATCAGATGAAGTATTTTTTAAAAGACACCAGGTATAAATACTGCCTCCCAAAAGTAGCTCAAAGTTGTTAGTTTTCCCATCAGATGAAGTCTTTGGTTAAAAAGACTTGAAGAGTAAGAAAGGTCCTAAAGCAACATTCTCACACTCAGTTACACATTCGCCTTGTTAAAGGGAGATATGTTCTCTCCCTCCCCTCACAGCTGTGACTGAATTCCTGCCTTGTAACCCCTGCCCCCCAGCCCCCCCTCTCTCCATGCTCCATGCCCAGCTCATGCCCACCCTCCCTTGGCTTTGTGAGCGGCTGTCTAGGACAGATTACACTGGCAGGTGCCCAGGCTGATGCCAGGCCCTCGTCAACAGAGCAGCCTTTGTGCTGAGATGACAAACCACAGAGTCAAGCCAACATCTGCAGGATGAAGGGCTTGAGGGGCGGGAAGGTTGGCTGAGGGGAGGAAAGGCCAGAGTGGAACTGAAGGGCAGTAGACAAGACGGAAGGAAAACATTGCAGAACTCAGCTGGACAAACTCAATAGCTCCCTCCAGAAATGAGTTTGAGAAAAGAGTGTTTTGCATAGAATGGAATATTTTTCTACAACTGTATGATTCTGGTAACCTTTTTGGGGGATACTATCACTTTTGTCTTTAAGCCGCACAATACAACTTCAACCTGTGGCAACTCTAAGTGGTACTTGGAAGTAAATGTTAGAGACTTTTAAATATTGTAGGGATTTTTTTCCCATGACTTGTCCTATTGATCCAGCACATTGAAAGTTGAAAGATTCACAGAATGTTCTATACTCACTGACTGGTAGCAACATAAATACGACATCACTACATTTCTGCTACTCTACGCTCCCGACAGATTCTTTACAGCATCAAAGCTGGCTTACCAACTGGACAAAGGGGACAACTGCCCCAGAGCCCCCGGTTAACAATGGCCCAAAAGTTTCGGTCAAAACTTGTGGGTAGAGACGAAAAACAGAGTTAAAAGTAGGAATATTGGACTGATATTAATCAGATGGACACAAACACCACTCTAAATAAATGCTAATGTTCTGTATCTGCTGTTTATTGATGTGTGCACCCTAAATGGCTTAATAATACTGCCTGTCAGATGTTGTGTTTGCAGCTAGTTCCTCCACCCTCAAGTGTCAAAAGACAACTTGTACTGAGCACAAGTTTAATTTGCGACACACCCATAGAGTGTAATGCAGCTGTTTCATTTATTTGTTCCTGAAGCAGTTATGACTCTACCCCCATCCCTTAATGATTAGTACAGCCGCTTCTCAGTCTCTTAAACTTCTCATGTCCCTAGAAGGTTTTATTAAAAATAAATTACCTAACCTCTTCTGAGTGATGGAAGGGTAGCATGCATCTTCCAAAAGCTCCAATAAATTTACATTTAAAATATACAAAACCAGAAGCCTAAAACCAAGAAAGTGGAAGGTTTTGAAGGCCGTTCAAGAAGTTAAAACAACAGAGTAATTGCAACCCGAGAGGAAAGAAGGGCCAAAACCAAGACAACTTATTGCCGAACTACTACAGAAAGTGCTTTCTCTAGAGGGGAAACAACTCATCGAAAGGGCAGACAGAACCCTCCGACAACGTCATGAAACCAATAAGCAACCCCCACCCTTCGTTATATGCCTACATTATCATAACAATCTGGTAGACATCCTGCGCAAAGCAGCAATGAATAAAACCCTGCAATACCAAGGCAAAAATATATTAATCTTCTCTGAATATCCACCAACCATCGTGAAACAGAGAGTAAACTATGACCTGCTCTGCACTCCTTGTGACCTTCAACTGCGTACAGACTTCGTTCACAGGTCCACAAAAAGCCAACCGCCATGGAGATCACCTCTTCCGGCACACATTCAGACACGACAACACACGACAAAATGAACAGTGAGATATACTTCTTCAAGTGACACCCAACAATGCAGTCTGAGTTTAGTAGATAGCTAACAAGCTAAATAGGATGTAACAACTGTAACAAGACAACGTCAATGTATATGGTAAGGTCTTTTCACCCCCCTAATAAAACTCACCGTTACTTTCTAGGTATTGAGAAAGGAACAGTCAATTTCAGCCAACCCAGAAAGAAGAGCTAACATAAACTAATTATTCCATGTTATTTTAACCCCTAACCCTCTATCATCAAATTAGACCATGGAACATTACAGTGTGACTGATTGTTATTGATTATATTCTGAACGGAATAGGTAAAATATTGATGGTTATTACAACATGCAAGTGAGCTTTGATCTATATCTATGTGGATACCAGAACTTATCACTCTGTATAAGTTCTGGTGCGGTCCATACAACTATACGCAGTTGGTTAACTAAAGGTATAATTGCAAAAGATTCAAGACTAAAGTTTACCTTAACTTGATTTATCAGTGTGCAATATAGTGAGATCCAATCTCTATTTTGTTTGTTCAGAATGTTCTTTAAATGTTGACTTAGCTGATATAAATATTATATGGTTGCTTTTACTTGAAATTGTTGGGACTATCTAAACAGTGTTAAACTGTTACTTTACAGGGAAGCTCCTTGAGTTTCAGTTATGCTCCCTCCATGAGCCCCCGCCATACATATTTTAGTATCGGCCAGACATATTATTTTGGGAATTGTTAGTGATTTTATTAATATTAGTTCAAATGCAGGAGCTGGGAGGTTAATCAGGGAACGGGATAGGTAGGGAGGGTTACTTATATGGGTCGGGAGGGTTACTCAGATATTGACTTACTTGATTTAGGACAAGGAGAAAATACTCTATATGACATACAATACGGATGCAAAACAGCGAAAGTGCCCAATATAGAGATGGAAAGAGAGGTTAAACATTTGAGTCAATCAAGTTAAATATTAGAGGAATTAATTGATTAATTATCCATTTAAAAGAGGCGAAGTTCTGGCCCATTTGTAATCAGTGAACTCAGATATAATGTTTCTACGGGAAACACACTTAAGAATTGACTCCCATAACAAGGTCAGCACAAGATGGAATAAGGATATATATCACTGAACTTTTCCACCAAAACAAGTTTAAGGCAGTTTAAAGCTGTTTAAAGCTGTTTATCGCTTTTGATCGCCATTGTACGCTGTTACAAAAGGGTACATGCTGTGAAAGTCTGTAGAATGTTTTGAAGGCCTGCTATCCAAGCACAAGTCTTTGTTTGTTATCCTGCAAATAAAACAACAAAACGCAGCAACTGGATCTTTGAATCATTGACAGGCAGCACGTCTGCAGGTTAGTCTCACTTACTAAGCCTCTCGTGACTAACTTTAAATTTCAGAAAGTCACCAGTAGGTGTCATCAGAAGTTTACGACGTTATTACGTTTAGTTTTAATGGTGTTCCTTTGAAGTTTCAAATTCTTAACAAGGTCATTGGCAAGGATGTGACAGTGGGGTCGCCAGGGTTGGTTTCTATACTGACTCTCTGTGGTTTTTGGGTGCACTCAACAGGTTCTGAAATTTAGCAGCAGTCATTGTAGAAGGGTGTTTATTATTCCAGGTCATTGAGTAGAAAACATTTCTCTGCCATGAGTCAATGAAGGTCCATAAACATTTACCAAGAGCTTTCACAGACGAAGCTTGACTCTCTGACGCATCTGTCTGCACCATTCATGACCGGGTGTGGTCCTCTGAGCTCATGCCCTCATGTTGGAAGCCAGCAAGCGAAACCTTGGAAACATATAATGCAGGATCTGAGTGGGAGGGGACTTCAATAAGAGTGACACCCTGATTTATGATGATTAATATCATACTGAAATGATAAAGCCAAGGAGTCTACGTGGAGCTGGTGTGTGTCACGTCTAGAGTTGTTGTATGAGCGTCTCAAGAGTAAAATGATTTAACTTTATGGCAGCTATGAAAAAATGAAAGGTAAAGACAGAAATGTAGGTCTGTACTGTATGTACATTGGCTTTAGATGGTTTTCTAGCCTCTGTTGTAACAGCCTTGTCTTGAATTGAGGAAACATCACTGAGCAAATGTTTTACTGAGGTCAATCAAGGCTACTTCCAATAAAATGACAAAGAGCACTGCCAAGGTGAAACATTTCCAAACAGTATGTTAATGGAAAACATTAAATGGCATGTGGTAAGAAATAATTTAAGTTTTTTAACAACTGCTGTTCAAACCTTCCACGATGTGAGTCATTCTGTTTCAATAAAAATCTTGCGATGATTATTACAGTATATTAAACAGGCACTCTACAGTAGGAGTAAGTGAAACATGTTCTACATATAGGCATTGAATATAACTAAATGTTTGAAACGTATATATATATAGGGCATCTGCATACTGAAATGGGTGTGAATATAGAGTGATTTGCATGGTTTAAGATATAACCTGTTTTATTTAGTAAAAGACTAAGAGCTGTTGAAACACACACACACATGTCAGCATCTATGAGTTACGACATGCAGGGAAGAGTAAAGCTGGGTGAAAACAGACACACACACTTCAGCTCTCAAAAATTACTTTATGCAGAAAATAACGTTAATTATGCAGAAGTGACAACATGCAATAGAATAATAGGCATTAGGAAAGTTCAAGTTTCGGTCAGAGACTTTCCAAACCAATTAAAAAAGATAGATGACATACACAGACAACTGGATGATAAGATAGCTCTGTGCACCTGCAGATCAAAGAACTGTGACACTATATAAGATCATGACGGACAAAGCAAATCAGTTCGCCTCTGCAGAGCCAACGGTTTATTTCTTTGCTTAAAGAATAAACTCTATTGCATCGACTGTTTCCAGTGTTTTCTTCAAACTTCATCGAAACTCCAATAGGTATTTGAAATAGAATAAGTAAAAGAGTTGGAGCAGTAATTCGGGCTTCATCAACTGGCCCAGTCCGAAACTTCTGTTACCCGACAGCATACTAAACTTTGGAAAATCCAAGAGTGACAAGATTACTTCAACACAAGCTCTACACTGAAATAATGTAGATAACAGATGTTTAGCCCTGCTGCTGAGGGAATATCAGGCATTTTAGTTGGCCAGTTGAAATCTTTGGCAAAACGTGTGTCTGAAGTTTTGATATAGGGATCTCATGGAATTCGTAGAGATCCCTATGGTTCCCAAAGAATGATTCCTAATTACTTTGATGATCCCCTAACTTTTGAATGAGGTGGACCTTTTTGAGTGAAATAGCTTGACAACTATGATAGGGTTAGGTAGATATTAGGGTACCCAGAGAGCAAGTCTTCTGACTTTACCTTTAGCACTGCCTTCAGGTTAAGTTTTTCACTTCAGTGGATTATCACAAAATGTCATACAACCCTTCATGGACAATGTACCTTAATAATTGTGGTGATCCCCTCACCACCAATATCTTAACATTTTTGGTTCATGGTGAAATCTCTTTACAACTGATGAATTTATAAGATTGGGTATGCATTTATGTTCTTTTAAGAATAAACTGTAACAACTTTGGTTTCCTCCTGAAATTTAATTTAGCCCCACCATCAAGTCAAAATTTCAGTTAAGTTAAGTAACTGTTAAGTGATTAGCTAATATTAGCATTCGAACCAGCTAAATAACATGGGCACCACGTTAAACTTGACTTTGTGTACATCAGCATGTTAACATTAGCATTGTGAGACTTTTAGGTCTGGTGAAAGTGTTGTTGTTGCCAGCAGCCACAATGGAAGGCCAACAGAGAAGCTCAATAAATCAGATCAGTCAAACTGTTAGTAACTGCCCTTGCACACTCTCACCATCGTTGATTGTCATGTTTATATTTTGTTGCCTTTTCAAAAGCCCTGATGAATGAAGGTTGATTGTTAACTGTGACAGGAGTTTTGTTCCTGCTGCTCTCTGTGAATATAGTCAGTGGCAGATTTTCATATTTTTCTGTGAGTTTTAGGATGGGAGCAGGGATTTGTGGTGTTTATCCCTGACTTGATTATCGGACAGTTTACAAATGACTTTGTTCACGATCTTTCGCTCTCCTTTTTTTGGTTTAAAACCAAAGACGAGCGAAATATGTGCATTTGCATTGGTTTTGCTGATGAGAACAGACAACTCTCTTGCTCGAGTTAAGCCCTATTCACTAGGGCTGTGCGAAATAGTTTGACACTTCATTCATAATGCTTTCATTTTAATTAACATTATTAATAACTTACAGAGACATCGTGTCCAATAGGCTTCAAACTTCTTTTTCCCCTCTCTCAAACATACACACACAGAAGGAGCCATGGAGACGAGGCTCTGTGTCCTCCTCTGTAATCTCAGGCCAAAGTGTAATTTTTTTTAAAGACAGCGTTATAATCTAACGAAATCTTCTGCTTTAAGCAATATTTTCACTGCTGTCAAAAACTGCTTACACTCCTGCAATCACCTGTATTGACAACGTGGTCTAACAGCAATCAAACGCCTCCATAAATAACATTTATATAATCACAATAATACAAAATCAAATGTTTGCTAATTAGTTTTTTTTATTCACTAAAACAAAAGGTGAAGCATAGAGAAAAGCATAGGAAAAGAAAAAGAAGGAGACTGGATATAGTGTAAGGTAAGTGTAGGTGTTGCATAATTGAATACCGCTCCGTTATTGGAGACATGATGAGAGGACCATTATAGTTGCCAACCCATATTGTGTTAAATTCAGGTCTTGTTTTCACAAGAACAGCATCCAGTTCTGCTAGCAGGACATCAGGTTTTCATGGTTAGGATGTCCATCCCCTCATCCAACATGAAATCTACCATTCTGCTAGAATACATGCAGTATACCGCCGTCTATGTCATAGCTCACTCCAACAAACGCCCCACAGGTTAAGGCTCAAGTCTACTCAAACTCCATTTGTACCCCCACCTACTCATCCCCATGGAAGTGAACTCAAAATAGAGACAGCTGACTAAGTCCAATTATCTTCTTGCTGATTAAACAAGACCTAGCTTGATGCTAATTATCAGAACCAGTGACGACCGGTGTCAACAAACACTCTCTGCAAGGCACCAAGTCGTTTGATACCAGAAATGGGTTTGGGAATCCTGTATCTTGACGCACTTTGTAAGGCCTGTTTTGATATGACTGCTTTAGACCAAATCAGTGGTAAATGTGACAAATGAATGTTAAGGGGAGCTGTAGGTAGCCACAGCTGGTTTCAAATGGGCTAAAACTGCTGTCGCAGGCAAAGAGCGATCTCAAAAGTAGGCATCCTCTACTGTGATAGTTTAGCCGGTGTACTTAGGTACATTGAGTTGATATGTTGATAAATTCTTCAACATTGTACTTTTATCTTGGTGCGGATATTCATCAAGATAATGCATTCCCTTGCCCTTTTTCCTAACCCTTACCATCACATCTAAATCCCTGACCCAAACCCCTACACCAACCTAAACCTAATTCTAAACTGAACCTCAAACCAAGTCTCATCCCTCAAACAGGCCTTGAAGTTCGGTCCCAAAGTGAGGAACGGTCAACATGTCCTCACTTTCGAAAAGCAGTCTCACTCTGAAGGTCTAAAACTCAAATGAGTCCCCACAAAGATAGCTGTATAAGTACACATACTCGCACATTTCATACATTACGGACACAACCCATCCTCTTCAGCTGTTTTCCCTGAACCAACACCGATCTAGCTGGTGCGTGACTGCTATAGTGGGATATTTTGTTACCATGTGAGTGCTGCTGGGTGAGAATTAATATGGGTTGGCAGGATTTAGCCCCATAAGCTTAACAGGGTATCTGGGGTATATATGGCAAGCAGCTTCCCTGAACCTAAGCCCCCCTTCCTGGGTATACGGCTGCCACACCTGTCCCCACATATGCAATATCACTCACTGGCTCACATACAGACCCAGAAGGGAGTGGGCTGGTTTGTAAATTGTGAGTATATGTCTGTGCAAGTCAGACTGTATAACATTGTATGAAGTAAATATGTATATGTGTAACATTAAAATGTTTTCCGTATGGTGTGCTCTTTTTGGCAAGTTAGCAAAAACATATTGAGAGCAAATGTTTCTGGTAATTTAGTTTGTGAAAGACTACACATTATATAAATGTGTGATCCATGAATGGAACAGTGCAGATGGATTTTCTAATGCTGATCATTAGGCAAGACTAAGCTTCTTTTGTGAAATAGCTACATGTTCCTGGTTTGCTTCGACACTTGCACCTGATTGTTTTCTCTGCACAAGACTCTCAAATCTGTCTATTAATGATTTGTTTAATTAGAGACTGAAGACAACCTCTCTTGTTTTGTTGCCAAAACTGTGTGGAAACCATAAAAAAGTAAAAAAAAAAAAAAAAAGTATGGCAGAACCAATCTAAAGCTTTTAGGGTGGCCCTTCAAATTCGGGCAGTGACATGCTGAAGTCATGTGCTTGTCGTGAACACTGTCATAGGGAAAACACATGCCCAGAACTGTTGTTGCTCCAGCTGCTCCACTAAGGTGGAAACAGACACACACACACACATACTGTTCGCTCACTATTGGTGCTGTTCAAAGTTTACCCAATAATAACCTGACCCTTGATAGAGGTTTTATTCCTCCAGAATCTCCGGCTCCCGCTGTGTCCTCCTCGCTGTAATTGTCTGAGTCACAAAAAAAAAAAACATTGAGAAAAGATAGAAGTAATCATTTCCAAAATTCACAACCTGTTATTATCTCACAAAATATTCTGCTTTAATCCATATTTGTCATTTGTTGACTCTAAATTGCCCATAGGTGTGAATGTGAGCGTGAATGGTTGTCTATCTCTATGTGTCAGCCCTGTGTCCAGATTGTGTCATTGCCCAGAGTCAACAAGGATTGACTCCAGCCCCCCCGCAACCCTGAATATGATAAGCGGCTACAGATATGGATGGACCAACCTTACAGGAGTGAGGTGTTGCTTCTTAATTTCATTGTTTTCTGTCTTGATCACAAGGTCGATGTGGTGGTTCACTTTTACACTGTGATCTGTAGGCTTTTTAACCTGTTCTTGCTCCTGAATCACAATCTTTCAAACGCATATTGTAGACCCTTCTGTTTGTTTCTCTCTGAAATCACTTCTTTGTTTTTTCCAAATATGTGATAATATTTATGCAGGGAGTGCAGTTAGTGACAGTGGGGGTTCCATATAACTTTGTAAGCTTGTAGAAGCAGGGGGCGGGGGCTTAGCCAAGGTTCAAATACCTTTTAAAGTGATTTGCAGAATGTTAGTACTCCACCACTCCCATCTTTTTCAGGAAGATTTTCTGAGTTTATCCAAACTAATCCCCCCTTATCTCTTGTTTGTCTCATGCTAAAAACCCAAAACAAAATCCTTGTACAACTACTTGGCTGTGTACAAAGCATGCTCCCACATAGGACATAGAAGAAAGCATGCACATGGAAATCTGCATACTCAATGCATGAATGTTTTATGTTCAAGTCAGTTTGTCATTTTTGTGCTCTTATTCTGTCAACTTTGTATTGGTTTTCTTACTGTTAACGACCTTGCCTCTTGCTTTTGCCCCAGAGGGTTGAAGGATGAGGCAAGGTCTTCAGTGTTTTAAAGACCCCACATTGTATTCCTTACATTTATATCATCCAAGGAAATAGTTATTCACTGCAGTGCTGAAGTTGAAATGCTAACACAGACAAATGTAAATGTGCAGCAAAACACATGCACTAAGTGAAATATTCAACACTGGGTTTGATTCCCACTATGTTGGATCATGTATCCCTAGGCCGGGCTGGAAATAACATTTCCATGGTGGAAAGAAAAAAAGCAAAACCTTCCTTCCCTGCTTTGTCTCTGTTTCCAAAAGCAGGGCTGTTAAATTACAGAGCACCCTCACCACCGACCACTCTGTGGCCCATTGCATTGTGAGAAGGAAAAAAACATCTACAGAGAACTCTTTAAACAAAGCTTTCAGTAGAGAGATTACTTAATCAAGATACAGTATGGATACTCTAGAGCAGTGATTACAGACCTGGGGTACCTGTACTTTAGGGGTTACCACTCCTAACGCCAGTTACAATGTTCGATGGTCAGGCCTGCACCTTGACATTGTAGCTGGCTGCCATCGGTTGTTGAGTGTGTGTGTGTGTGTGTGTGTGTGTGTGTGTGTGTGTGTGTGTGTGTGTGTGTGTGTGTGTGTGTGTGTGTGTGTGTGTGTGTGTGTGTGTGTGTGTGTGTGTGTGTGTGTGTGTGTGTGAGGGGTTGAGTGAGAGGCAAATTACAAAGTACTTTGGATCAAAGCATTATTTTAAATGGAGCTGTTTACCCTTCATGTTGTATTGAATACACGACTTACACACAAAATATTACGCACACAGTGGTATTGTTACTTTAAGCTCATTTTACTCATTATTATAACTATAAAGTGCATACCAAGCTAATCCGTCCATGTCCATGCTGACTGAGACGAGGTGGACAGTACACTGTAACACAGTAGCTTTTGGAGACACAGTGGTTAGAAAAATGAATCCAACCTCACCATCAAAGTTTATTGTGTAATGGTCTGTTAAGGTTATCCTTTTAAAGTTGGACTTGTTTTGCCCTGAAATCCCTTAATTTCTAAAGCATACACCCGCTGGAGCCAACACTTGGAAGAAGCACCCTTTGCAGAAACAACAGCTACCAGTCCTTTTGGGTAGCTCTGCTCAAAGTTGGCACACTGGGAGCTGGAGATATCTTGCCTCGCTTCTTTTTGAAGAACTGTTAGGGTTACTCTTTTAGCAGTCCTCTTCAGGTTCTTCTCCAGAATCTCCCTGTAAATGCCTCCATCAGTCATCCCTTCAATTTAGACAAGTTACCTTTGTCACCAAACATAACATATGACATTTATGCTAAAGACTCCTATGTTGGTTTCATCAGACCACAAAACATTGTGCCAGTTTGTTGCAGGATCCTCAAGGTGTCTCTTTGCAAACTCTAAACGGGCTGTACTTTGACAGCTTTTTTTCTTGCCACCCTTCCCCACAAACCAAATGTACGCAGTATCTTTGATAGTGCTGTGTGATGCACGTTTCCCTCTGTTAGCAGTAAAACCCTAAGAGGTAGCAGTAAAACCCTAAGAGTCTTTAAAGGTTGCCATGGGATTCTGCATGGCCTCTCTGACTCATAGTCTTCCCTGGTGGACTGTGGTTGGTGCCATACACCTTCAACTTTTTAATGAAGTTTTAACAGTGCTTTGAGGTATCTTTTATGTCCATAATCTCACAGACTTGTTTTAGAGATCTTTTGAGCCCATGCTGCCGGCTGTGCGTGATACTGCAATTTCAACCACTGGGACCATGGTGAACAGGTGTTCTTCATGTCATTGAATTAATTGTTGATATTCCACACAGGTAGTGGACATTGTAACTGTTTGATCTTGAAGGCAGTAATGAGTTAATGGTTGAAATTGTTAAAAGAAATGGATACTGGGAAAAAATAGTTACAAGCAATGGATGAAATAATTAAAAGTAATTGATACGTGGTTAAAATAGTTAAAGTAATGGATATAAGAAAAGTTGGATCGGTCCTCTGGGGCAAAGCGACAAAAGAGAAAGCAGTAAAATTATACTTTATACTTCAAAATAACAGATTCACATTCAAGGGACATGGTTCATGTAAAAAAATAAATACACATGCTAGGATGGAGCCCTCTGCGTGTCATAATATCCCAGCTTTTTAAAAACTATTAAATGGCATCAACACTTTATCCTCTTTGTAGGAAAGCAGGAGATGTGTCTGGATGGAAACACTATTGAAAATAATGAGCTCTAAACTCTTTTTTTCTGTCAGTTGGAACTAGCTTAATTTACCCAGAGCTACAAGAGCTTCATAATGTTCAACACACATCCAGTCAGAGGTCTGAGGAAGTGCCAGGTATAAATGAATAAACCAAAAGTGCCCAAAAATTGCAGATGTTCAGATTTTGTTTCTGTAGCTTAATTATGAGAATTGACTAAAATTTGAAACACAATAGCCTGTTAGATTCCCAACCTGAATTATAATCCCAGTCCAGCCTTGGATGGATAGTTGACTCATCTAGCTTCTGCCAATAATAATACAATACAAACTTTTATAAAGTGAAGGGTGTAAAATAATCAAGTGTCAATGACGGGTTCATCTAAAAGGACTGAAATGGCCAATCTGAAAAGATAGGTTGAGACTCACTGCGTTAGAGGACAGGGTCTGTATGTTTGCTGAACTGACAGTTCCCTACAATTCTTTTGCTTATGGTTCGTCCATATGTTTTTTATTTTTCTAATAATCTGGACAGAGGGAAAGGAAAGACTGAGAATGAATTGTTGTTGGACTGTTCGGGTCTGTTATTCCAGATCGCTCCGTTGAAATGCCCCCCCTCCCAGGTTCAGCTGGAGAGAAGCATATATCTACAGTATGTGATTACACTGTCTATTTTACCTTTAACTTAGTGTGAGCTGACTTCATTTTTGTTGGATGTGAGACATTGCTCTCGGGGGTACAGAGGAATGCTGAGAGAAAAGATGGATATTATGCTTAAAGGAAACAGTACCTGGTCTCACGCTCCTGACCTCCAGGGCCATTTTAGTTGGGTTGCCAGTCAAAAGAGACCCCATGCTTGGCCTTAAAGTAAAGAGGTGTGAGAATAAAGGTGTAAGAAAGAGCAGGGAGGGATACTGTGTGTGGAGACAGGCAACCTTTTTAAGAGGAAGACGTATTTTTTTTGAAGAGATGCTTCAGTCTTTACTGTATCAGTATGCTTCAAACAATTTGCTTGTTGAACAGCTCTAGAAATGAGGCGGGGTGCTGTGCTCATTCTGAATGCCACCATATGGGGAAGTTGTCTTAAAGTGTATTTATTTATATGACCCATTAAAAACAATAGATAGGCAGGCTGTATAAAGAATGACATCATCATGAACCCTAAACATTTTTGTTTCTTTTTGGCTGGAGCCACAAATACTCAGACCTGCTTGGTTTCAGAACTGCTGCACCAAATATTTAGATGCTTCGAAGCTTCATTAATTATGTTCTCAGTAAAATTCTAAAAAGTAAAAAGTAAAAATGTATTGAATAAAAACAGATTGATGTTATAAATTCCTAAATGTTTTTATCTAAGGAAATATTGTGCTGGCATTTAGCCTTTAAAAAACAACATTTTCACTGTGTTTGCAGCCAGGATAATTCATCCTTTACAGTATCATTAAACTGTCTGAGACAATTAAGAAAGTGGCCCCATTATGCTTTTCCACTTTTTCCCTCTTCTTTAGTGTGTGATATATATTTTTGTACATGTAAAAGGTCCGTAGAGTGTAAAACCTGAAGTCCACTCCTAAAAGGAGTTACCCTCCCCCTCAGAATCACTGCTCCTGAGCTGCCTGAAACGGATCCATTGAATTCTCTCCTTCACTTCCGTAACTTTATGAGGTCACAATGTTACGGAAGTGAACTCCTTCCGGCTAGTTTGGCCCTCAAACAACAAAAGAGAGGGACGGAGCTAAAGCTCCGGAAGAAGAGTTTTGTTTTCTTGCGGCCGTCATGTCGAGAACACGCTGTGCTCTGCTCTGCGAGGGGAAATGTCCTTTGTTTGGACTTCTGAAGGCAGATGAAATGAAGAAAAAGTGGCTACATTTTCTTTTTAACACTTTGCCAGAGCAGAACAACGAAAACTTAATGTTGTGTTCGCTGCATTTCCCAGAGGACAGCTTCAACAGTGTTTTGAACCGCTCTGGAAGACGGGGCTGAATTCTGATTGTAAGGGGCGGGACACTTTCGACACATGCGAAACGTTGACCAATCACAACAGAGCGGGCTAGCTGACCAATCAGAGCAGACTTTGCTTTCTGGAGGGAGGAGCAAACGCTACAACAGAGCGTTTCAGAGAGAGAGGGTGAGAAGAGGTGCTGCAGGACAGCCAGGATGAGACAAACAAGGCGGATTATGAGCATTAACGCATGTAAACATGTTGTAACTGTAACTTGAGATAAAATATGCACCCAGAAAATAGCATAATAAGGCCTGTTTGAATAAAATTTTCAAACACTGACTAAATCTTAACCAAAACAAAAAATATAATTTCCTGAAAGCATTAAGACTAAAACTACATTTAAAATTATTTTCAAAATGAACACTGGTGCATTACATCCTTCTCAATTGTAAATCCAGTTTATACACATAAAGAGTCAAGTTTAGGAAACACAGGATTAGACGCAAATGCAGACAAAGCAGGCAGCTGGCTAAATTCAGGGATTTATTAACAAAGTGAAGCTATATATATTAGAAAAGTAGGTACAGGAATCAGGAGGAAGCCAAGGCTCAACACTGGGACGTCAGTCCAAAAAGGTTAACAAATCCAAAGGGGCAGGCAGGAAGCCATCCATCCATCCATTTCCTTACGCTTATCCGGGGCCGGGTCGCGGGGGCAGCAAGCTAAGGAGGGTCCTCCAGACGTCCTTCTCCCCAGCAACACTTTCCAGCTCCTCCTGGGGAACCCCGAGGCGTTCCCAGGCCAGACGAGATATATAATCTCTCCAGCGTGTTCTGGGTCTACCCCGGGGCCTCTTACCAGTTGGACGTGCCTGGAAAACCTCTAAAGGGAGGCGTCCAGGAGGCATCCTGATCAGATGCCCGAGCCACCTCAGCTGGCCCCTTTCGACGCGAAGGAGCAGCGGCTCTACTCCGAGCTCCCTCCGGATGTCTGAGCTCCTCACCCTATCTCTAAGGCTGAGCCCAGCCACCCTACGAAGGAAGCTCATTTCGGCCGCTTGTATTCGCGATCTCATTCTTTCGGTCACTACCCAAAGCTCATGACCATAGGTGAGGGTTGGAACGTAGATGGACTGGTAAATCGAGAGCTTTGCCTTACGGCTCAGCTCCTTCTTCACCAAAACGGTCCGGTACAACGCCCGCATCACTGCTGACGCTGCACCGAACCGCCTGTCCATCTCCCGCTCCATTTACCCTCACTCGTGAATAAGATCCCGAGATACTTGAACTCCCTCGCTTGGGGCAGTGACTCACTCCCAACCCAGAGGGTGCAATCCACCGTTTTCCGGAAGAGAACCATGGCCTCAGACTTGGAGGTACTGACTCTCATCCCGACCGCTTCACACTCGGCTGTGAACCGCCCCAGTGCGTGCTGAAGGTCACGTTCTGAAGAAGCCAACAGAACCACATCATCTGCAAAAAGCAGAGATGTGATTCTGAGGTCCCCAAACCGGAAACTCTCCTCCCCCCGGCTGCGCCTTGAAATCCTGTCCATGAAAATCACAAACAGGGCAGGAAGCCCAAAGTCCAAAAGGAAGGTAAAAATGTCCAGATTCCAGGTTACAGGTAACAGACTACAGATTACAGAGCTAGAAAGTAAATTTACATAGCACATAGCAATTCTGACAGTCTGACTAGGAATAAGAGGAAACGGGCCGGTTGCATACTACAGGGGTGATGAGGGAAGTGGCAATTTCTGGTGGACAGGTAGAGGACAGCAATGAACAGGTTTGGGGAAGCTGCAATGCAACGTGACAAACCACTCATTGTACGCTTGTGGTTCTGCACAATTCACATTATTTGCACTGTTGACAAACTATTCTGCGTTATCTATTAGTGCCCCAATGCGTATTGGGAATACTACATCTTCGGGGTTTAATTTGTGAAATATATGTTCAATTTGTAGCTGACTGCTGTTATGTATATTTGCTGCAAACACAAAACATCTTGGTATGGTGAAGTCAAATTATTTTAAATCTGAATTTTCGCACACAAAAAAACTGTAAGAAAAATTATTAGATATAAACAACTTATACTAAAGTATTTAACGTATGTGTATTTATACAACAGTCTGTCAAGGCTTAAAAGATGTTAGGTCCAACGGACAAAGTTCAAAACCAAATATGTAAATATTGATAGCGAAGCCAAACCAACAGAAAACACACGCACATATTTGTTTTGTCAACGCTGCTGTTTTGTCTCTGACTGCCACTCATTGAAAACACAAATTGGATGGATTTTCATATCCCCATGATGTAAACTCTATACTAAATAGACAGGGCTTGGAGACCCAGTGGATAAACTGAAAGTCTCTCTGAAGAAGTTAAAAAGGATTTCTTATGGAATTATGAAGAACTGCTTTAGGGTTTTACTTTTTTTTAATAGGAAGCCAAGAGTGTTACAGACACTGAGACAGTGAGACACATAAGAATGAGACAGAGTGAGTTAGATATTGACACATGAAGTTGATCCTGCACCCACTACAAAGATCCCATCAAATACAACCACTCATTAAACCACTCCCCTGCCTACTCTCATCTTTTAATTGAACTTCCATATTTCATGGAAATCTTTGAACGTGTCATATCCACTGTATGTTTCATGTTTTTGGTCTAATCAATACACGTGTGATTAAAGCTAATGCGCTGTATGGAAATCCAGCTTCCAGGGCATTGCAGTCTCGTTATCTCTCACTCTTTCTATACATTCAACCGATGAATTCAGAAAGGGATCAAAGATCTTGAAGTCGGCCAGAAGACCGGATTACGATGCCGCTGTCTCTGGCAATTTTATCAGTAAACTGTCTCCTAATCCCGCTGGGGGTAAAAAGAAACACCCATCCCTTTTTACACCGCTGTTCCTGCTATCAGATGCGGAGGCGTTCCTTGTTATGCTAAAAGGAGGCTGAAATGTCTCCACACCGACGCAGCCTGAAAGGCATCAAAAGACAGTCACAAATGATTTCTGAAGAGCTCAAAATTATCTCGGAGAAGCATGCTCTTTGAATTTGAAAAAACTCATCTTTGTCGTTACTCTCAACAAACACAACAGATAACAGTTCCCATCCATCTCAGCCAAGGGGGAAGAGTGTTTAACTTTTACCATAATGCATTTCACACATGCTTAGTTCTCTTAGGGTGGGAGAAAATGAGGTGATTTCTCTACTTTGTTTTCTTTACTCAGACTATTAAGAAATGGAAATGTCAGCTTCACTTTTGAGGAAATGCATCAAGACCAATACCGTCATATTAAATAAATGATATCTGGGTCTGGGCCATTTGCAAAGCTGTCATCGTGTCCAGTTTTCTGGAGAAAGCCACCTCGGAATGAAGTGTGTGAGGGATGGGGGTTATTATTGTAGAGGGAGGCCCGCAGCCAGGATCCAGCACACCGCTTGGCTCTGCGAGGTGGTTTCTCTGGACAGGCTGAGAAAAGGCGTGGGGTTAAACTCATCGCCAAAGGTGATGTCATCTCACGTTCTGATTTTTCACTCTTAATTCCAAAGAGTTTGCACTGTTGGAGACACAATTTTTATCCTTAACCCTAAAAGGCTTAAAGGACCATTATCTAAGCATTGAGCAAGATACTTGGCAATGGCAAAATTAAGAACATTACTTGTTAGATTACATTCTATTACTCAGCTCCACCCACACATTGCATCTTGTTTGACCAACATGATCACCAGACAAGAACATTGATATTAGCTGATTCTGCAAACCCCCGATTATATTTTAGCCTAATTATGAAGTCTGTGACAGGACGTGAACATCAGAGTTGGAAGGACTACTCGCAGTTTTATCGTTGCAATCTCCACCCTCTGAGCTTGCTCTGAACGTTGGCACTGGATGTAAATATTGAGGGGCGTAACTGTCCAGTATGATTTTAGTTCCTTATTATACTGGACTGCAAACATGAAGGGGTGCAGCTGAAAGCTAATAAGTGGACTTTGAGTTAAGATCATTTTGTTGTTCTACGCAGCTTCACTGGGAAGTATATGTGTTATATCCACCTCTTCAGGAAATATCTCCTATACTTGGAGCTTGGAGTTGAAATTAAATCTTTAGCTGCGTTTTTGCTCCCTTACTCACACACCCTCTTTGGGAAAAAGAGGGTGTGTGAGTAAGGGTTGCCTCTAATAAAGGCGCATAACTTCTGAACAGATTTACACACCATGGCCAAACTCGTGAAGCGTTTGTCATAGAGTCTTGTGTCTTAGCAGAGGGTTCTCTTTTTCATTCGTTTGAGTTAGACCTACCCCTCATTATCATTTTGTCATGAGGATCAAGTGTTTGTAAGGTGGTGTGTGAATACGTTCACTAATTAATGCATGCACGCGTGTTGACGCACCTATTGCAAAATTCTTATTTATCTACGTGTCGAAACTTTGTCATTGAGCCTCATGCAAGAACCACTTGTTCAAGCAGATTTGCTGGTGCCGATGGGAATAGATTGTCTGTGAACATGAACTGTGGTAACCAAGTTTTCACCAATCCATCAACGGAACGGAAAGATATTTCACTGTATAAGGAAAAAACTACCAATTGTTTTGTATCAAAGTTCATGGCAATAGAGATACACAATTTGTTTTTCATTATATACTATACAAGTGTGGCTTACAGTCCCCCTTTTTTCCAGAGATTTTGCCTTTCTGTAATGACCAGAATGTTTAATTACGTTTAATTACAAATATAATTGATATTTATTTCAGACAGAAAAAATTGTTAACAAACGCAGAGCAGCTGACACACAGCCGAGCCGTGTGGCCCGGGCATAAAGTGTACATTTTATTTGAATCAACCTACGAAAGTACTTACATGATACACTACCAAGGTGGCGTCTCTTCTTTTGTTGAACAAATAATCAATAAAATGTTAAAATCTCATCTTACCCCAGCGTTTGTGAAAAGCAAAGAAAACAGCAGGTGTTAAGAACTGGTTTAAGAATCGCGGATTACGTGGGCTACCTAAAGTGTTGCATAGAGGCCTACTTTCTGAAGCAGGGTGTACCGGATTGGTAAGCATGGGGGCGTTTTTTTTTACATATGTAACAAAAAAAAAATGTGCCTTTGAAACACAAGCCTCAGCGGCTTTGTGCGTCTCTCACATAATGGGGTTTCCTGTCACAAGGCTGTCTGATGCCATTAATTTGCTACTCCCACTACGTTCTTTGGGGCTACTGCCTCTACACTGACGATGAGCTTTTTCGATTCTGCAACATCTCTCTCTCTCTCTCTCTCTCTCTCTCTCTCTCTCTCTTTCTCTGCAGAGCTGCGACGCTGCTGGAGAGCTTTTTTACAGAAACCAGAGCAATGTGGGGGGTGGCTGTAGGGTTCGAACCCGCACAGTCTCTCCAAACATTCAAGGGGGGAGAGCCCCAAGCATGAATAACGACAGCACAGCTCAAGCTGCTTTCTGAAGAAACTTACCCCCTAAGACCTGTCTTGGGGAGAAAAAACAGAAAGGACTTGGGTAGAAAGTGGAGAAAGAGAGAGAAAGGAGGTATTAGGAGCGCCCCCCGTCAGCCACCTGGAGTTCCTGCAGCCTCCGAGTGCATTCCAAGGATCATGAAGACGAGGGCGAGGGGGGTGGAAGAAAGAGAGAAGGGTTTTTATTAAAGGAGGAGGCCTTGATGATACAGGCTACCCCCCGCTGGCCCTGCTCTTTTCACTGAATACACAAGACGACGAGGACGGCCTCTCCATCTGAAGCAGCCCCCGGAGGGCCATGAAGGAGCGCTCCTCTCTTCTTCACTGGTCTATTGGACATGCAGTCCTGGAGGAGATTGGGGAGGGCAGCTCCACAGACAGAGAAAAACAAAACAGGGCTCTGAGTGACACAAGATAGGGAGAAAGAAACAGAGACAGTCAAAGAGCGGAGAGGCCGCATATTAACAGATTTTAGGAGGAGGGGTCTTTTCAGACTGATGACATGAGGGTGAGCGGGGGGGCAAATGTCACTCATCACACTGGCTTTGGCTTTGTCTGTACGGCTACGTCAAACAAACATGCAGCAGAGTTTATACTGTAAACTGGGCAGTGTTACTTCTCTGTATCTAATCTGGCAGAATTAATTTAGTGTTTAGCAGAGAGATAACACAGATGTGTCCTGTAACAATGTGAACGAAAAGCATCACAAGTACTTTGGTTTAGTTATAGGTATAATTTTTTAAGGATTCTGTTACTCTACCACATTTGTGGTGTTTTATGCATGTTTGTAATCCCAAAGGATAAATATATATATATATATATATATATATATATATATATATATAAAACAAATATATATCCCATACCAACATTGAAAAACAAATATCTTCCCAATAACAGCCTTTTGTCTGACCGAAAAACATTACATTCTAATTAAAAACTATAATGTCGATGAAATCCATGCAGACTTGTATACACACAGTATATCTGCCCTCTGTTGCTGTCAGTTTGTTTTGTAGTCTAACTGATCAATAATTGTACAATGCAAAAAACACTCTTTGCTTACTAAACTTGCTCTTGCTGACAAGGTTTTAGCACCAAAACTTTCCAACTTTCTCGATTCCAATGAGCGTAAGCTTCTGAGTCACATGTGTTAACCGTTTCACAACCCCTGACTTTATCTCCCCTCTAAGGCCCCAGATAAATATATATATCAGACGGGAGGAAAGCTTTTAGTCCAACCATTTTTCTTTCTTCCACCTTCTCTGCTTTACTGCCGAGGAACTGCGCACAAACACACACACACACACACACACACACACACACACACACATACACACACACGTGCGTCATCTGCATGTAATTTCAAGAAATGTAGAAAACCTCTCAAGGTATGGTTCTACCCTCTTATGTGTTTGTGTTTGATTGCTCTCACAAACACTCCATTTCAAGTACACCCTACGTGCTCATGTACTGCTGGAGGACCCTCACACACACTCTCCACCAGCCTATACAAAAAACCCTTTCTTTTGTCTGAACGGTCCCCTTGCAGAGCAATACAATCCCCTCCATATGTTTGCAAGTGAGCCTCCTCCATCTTTAACTACACACACACATACGCACATGACATCATGGTGGAGGTATTCCAGTTGGACCTATGGGGATTAGGAAGTAGAGAGAGCTGAAACTTCTACAGTAAAACCTCTGCACATCCAAGTTTTAAATCCAGCTACTTTCACTCCCCCTCCTCATCCCTGCACCTGCTTCTAGTTATTACCATCCCATCCGACCGACCCCCCTCTTCCCCACTGGGAAGCAGAGCCGGAGCTTTTCAAACTTCCCTTTCAGAAAGGGAAGCATTGGAGAAAAAACAGCTTTCTACCTCTGCTGCGATGCAAGCCTGTGAGCCTCCTCATTCGTGCCATTGTCGGCTTTTATGTTTTGACTCGGTCAGGCTTTGTGTGTGAAAGAGACAGCGGAGGCTTTGCTTACTGGTTTACCTCATGGCCCAGATATATCACCTTGCTGCAAGAGCTGCCTTTGCTTCACTGAGACCACCTAGAGGAGCAAAGGCTTAGTAGAAGCTACTCTGAATTAAAAGAAAACAACCGTGTGTATACACATACTCCAGAATGGTAGTTAACCCACCTGTGGCTTCGCTGTAGTGGCTGTCAGGTTCTGTCTGTGCTGAAAAAAAGAGAACCCAGGTTACTCACCCCTTACAAAAACCTTTCATGATGGGTATTGTTGATGTTTTTTCAGTTTCACTATGGTACTTCTCAAGCACAAGCAATGTTCTATGGTACTAGGAATGGTAAATGTTGTACACCATGGTACTGGGTATGGTACAAAAAGGTACAATGCTGCTGTCCAATGGTACTTGGCTGGTAAAAAAAAAGGTGAACATAACAGTTGCCGTGGGACAGTTTTACAGTGTATAGTGGTTCATTGCACTTAAGCAGGGTATTTGTAAATATGCATGCTAAGGCCCCTGTGATGTTGACAGTAAAACTTTGCAACCTGTTGGGGGAACAGGATATATACAGTCAGTCACTGATACGGATATAACTGAGAAACATTGCAATAGGGACGAGGTGTAAAAGAGAGAGACACCGGTCGAGTGAACATTGACATCGCTGTTTTCCCAAAGAGAAAAGGGTCTTTAAAAATGGACAAGGGGACGAAAGTTAGCTAAGCTAACAAAGAAAACATGAATGGTAGTGTGCACATTGCAGCAAGCATTGCAGGACCCCCCCAACTGACCGTTGCTCTATTGGACCACATACGAATAAATTAGTGCAAAGGTTTGAAAATTGCACCACTGCAATAAACATTAGATGCTAGGCTAAAAGTACTAACGTGGCCTTAACAGAACGAGTCCATGATATTTACAACAAATTTGCAGCAGAACTGTGCTTCGATGAGCTCCTTGACCAAGAAGAACACCTGCACTGTGTGAAATGCAAATGACAGCAACAGTCAATACACTTGTTTAAAAGTCAGATGGTCAGAACAGCAGATGGTCAGAAAAATGACAAACACAACATCCACTTGAGGAATTGTGGAGGTAAATATCCTCATGATGGTGAATGCCCTGCTAGAGTCAAACAATGGTAAGTGGTAAACTGAACCACTTTGCAAGACAATGCCAGAAAAAACACACCCTGGGTATGGGGCCCCGAACAGCCAGATGCATTACAGATTCCTAAACACAGTATAATCAGTAAGATTACGATGTCATACTTCTACCCAGGTAGAGAGACAGAACTGACTGTTGATGCAAGCCCTATTGGACTGGGTGCGTTCCTCTGCCAAAACCATGAAATATACCAAATAGCAAATTCTAGTTGGTGTACAGGCTAAAAAGCTGATACCAGAGCAAGAGGCCGACCACAGGATTGCAGAGCAGCATTCAAAGCATCCTTAACGGCCAACTGAAGATCTAGCTGGGCGTTGGCGGTACAGGCCCAATTGGACAGGGTAAAGGTTGGAGTGAATGCTGGCTGCTGACAGACCCATGGGCAGACTGAAGGCCAGCAGACTCATGAGCAAACTGCAGGATATCATACTGAGAACCAGGATCTATCAGACACCGGGGTTGGAGCAGTGGTCACTTCCTCTGCAAATCCAGATAGCCTCACAGCAAGCCAAGGCCTGGAAGGAACTTTGCGGAGTGCCATCGTCAGAGCTGCCTTGCGCTCAATACAATGTGACCTCATCAGGTTTATCTGCTGGGTCCATGTTTGGTCAGATCGTACCGTAAAAATGTGATAAACACGGGTTTGAACCCAAAAGCAGGATTCGAAGACCAAGCAGGTACATTTTTGAAACTACTAATATATCAGATTTAAGTTTTTCCTAGCAATATTTCAGGCTGTTTCATGTCAGGTAGAGGAACAAAAACATGACTTACACAGATGGAGTGCAGGTGGAATCAATTATAATGAATAATGTCTATGGATAATCCACAATGCTGCATCATTTCTATGTTGCTTATTGATTTGTCTGCTGCTGTGCAGCACTGCACTGCTTATCGTGGTCATGTTTCTGCTATTATTCTCAATTATATATCAATCTTGGAACTCTTAAAAAGTTATATTGTGTGATTTAAACTCTTGAGAGACCTCAGTGCCAGGGGTAAATCACCAAAGAGCCTGCAGAGAGTGACTGCTCCCCCTGCAACGATTATTGACATTCACCAGCAGGTCATCTTGCCTGACATTTTTTTTATCTCCGAAAGAATCCAAGCAAATTCCCAAGCAAGCATTAATTTGACCAATCAACAGCATATATTCAAAATCTAAATGGTAAGATACGAGGTTAAATCTTAAAACTACACCAAGCCACACAATAAAAAAAATGTAAACAGAGATTATGACAGTTATTAGTCTATACCCCTAACTATACGTGCCCAGGATTCATATGTAAAATGAATCCTGGGCACGTATAGCCCAAATTCACACAACTCTCCTCCTACAGTATCCTTAAATCTATGGCCAGAGCAACAACACCTACAGGTACTCAGTCAGTACATAGGCTGAATGACAACTAAGTCAAAGCAAGAGGACAGATTGAGAAAAGCCTTTTGATTATCTTATTAATTCTTCTTTTATATCAGTGACAAAAAAACACAGCAGTTAGATTCCATGATTCTTTGCATATCACAAGGACACCCATTCACATTCAATATCAAGGTTTTACAATGTCCTTGCTATTTGTGCTGCTATAGCTGTGTCTTGGTTCCTATTTGAAACTCAAGTCACTTAACCACTTTTAACAGCAAAATAGAAACCAAAGAATGTCACAATGCAGCTTCTCCTTGCAAACTGATATTGCCAAGCAACATGAGTCAATCAAAACTGTCTCCCTGACCACACTGGGCGAGAGTTAAGTCTGGATCTCCTTGAAGACCTCACACGGAATAGGCCTCTCTCCCTTTCTTCTGCTCTCTATTCCTCATTGTCTAATTCAAGTGTCAGTTTTCAGCTGGCGCCTGCGTTGACCCTTTCTTCTGCCATTGTCTCTGCTCGGTGGGGCGGGATTCCTCCCACCTAATCGTTGATCCAATTAATTTGGGAGACCTTTCTCCGCTTCTTTACAAGAATGAATGCCACTGAATAAAAATGTGCAACAAAAGAAGTAACTTAACACAGAGCAGTGTCACTGATTGACACCGGTGCCAAAATGCCTGTGTGTTGCCATTATGCCGGATCGAGTTATGGAACCTTAGAAGAGAAAGGTGGCCTTGATGAAAGAGTATGAACATGTCTAATTAACTTGTGTCAAATAAGGGTTTCTAGCTTCACACAAGTGACTCAACCACCCCACAGCTTTTTACGGTTTTGCCTCCTGGTAGGGCTTTTTAAATGGCAGGAGCTTGTTAAACTGATGTCATTTTATCTTTTTTTTTTCTGCAGCACACACCTGGCATCTCTATGCGCCATTCTCTATTGGGCGCAAAAGGGAAACACTTGGCTGTGCTACAGTAGGTTTCAAACTGCCACGCACTGCAGGGGGGTGGCACTATACTCTACAAGAAGAGGTATTCCAACACTTCAGAATGTAACTATGCATGTCTTTGTTCAACTTAGGTTGACTTAACCTTTGTGCCTAATTGGTCATATTCCCAATGGTTTGCAAAATGCGCGCACTGTGAGTGGCTGTTTTGAAAAGACCAAATCCATAATAATTAGGATAAGACCATAATTAGCTGCCGGTAAAGTTGCACAGCTGTATACACAGAATGGTGGAGTGGAGAATCACAGATGGAGCGTTCACTCTGTAATTCCTGGCTTCATTATTTGAACAAGCTGGCTAATTGGGCGCCAACGTTGAATACCTCACATGGGGCAAAAACACATATGAGCAGACTGGACTGAATCAACAGAGGGCCACATCTTTCAGCTCTTCCAAGGGATTAACGCATTTTTTGCGTCTGGACATGAATAAATCATCAGGTGTTCTGCATCAGAGAAGATGCCTTCAAATATGTCAAAGAGGAATCAGGACTGAGATGACATGGAGCTCACAGGCATGCAGGTGGTACTTATGGGAAAGAAGAAATGCATATACGATGAAGTGATGGTGGTCTTTCTTTGTGGATGTAAATGATGGGAAACCAGATTGGATATTATTCCTTTGTCCTTTTCATTAATACAGGCTTACATTTACAGGAAGAATAAAGCCTTCCAGCAGACTTCATCCTAGTATGTTTCTGAATATCTGATGTGTTCTTACTTGTCATGTCTTCTTATGGTGTGTGTAGCATTGCTGTTCTCAAAGGATGAATCACGTTGACTTTGGGGATCCCCTGACCTTTCCTATAGAGCCATCAGCAAGTTGACATTGTCGGTTCAGAGTTCAATTCAATTCAATTCAGTTTATTTTGTATAGCCCAGAATCACAAATTACAAATTTGCCTCAGAGGGCTTTACAATCTGTTCACATGCGACATCCTCTGTCCTTCCCTCACATCGGCACAGGAAAAACCTTTAACAGGGAGGAAAAAGGAAGAAACCTCTGGGAGAACGACAGAGGAGGGATCCTTCTCCCAGGATGGACAGAATGCAATAGATGTCATGTGTACAGAATGAACAGCATAACAGAGATACAACACATTCAATGTATATGACATAAATGATTCATATAATAAGACTACTTATAATAACAGCAGCAATTATTACAGTAGAATTATAGCCATGAAAATAGGGATAGTAATGTGATTAATAATAATAATCGAAGTAGCAGTGGGTGGCAGTCGGCTCACAGCAGGAGGCACGACTACGGTCCAGGTACCACAACGATTCATGGAAACCTGCAGAATGAGAAAGCAAAAGGGCTTCAGGGTGGAAGTAAAGCTAAAATGCTTAATGGTACAGGTAATAGTAATAGTAATGTGACTAGTAATAATAATGGTGGTAGCAGTCGGTGTCAGCAGGGCCGTAGCAGGATGCACGACCACGGTCCAGGTGAATATCTCATCATTTTTTGGAAGGATTGGCAAACAATTTAAAAAGACAAATTAATTAATAATGATCCCTGAGGATGTTCTACAAAGGTCAAATTGTAATTCATTTGGTAATCCCCTGACCTTTCATATTGTGCCACCATCAGGTCAAATTTTAACAAATTCTCTGTCATAACTCGTGCAATTGTGTGCAAACCCCTCTAGCTTCAGTTTTGGACTTTTCAAAAGTAAACATGGTGTCTTTTCATTTTCTTTGTGTGCAAAGTTTTGGTTTTGGGGTTTTAGGTTTAAGCAATAGCAAAAGCAAAAGCAAAAAAAAAAACAGCAATAGATTTGGCTTGGGAAAATGTTGTGGTTTGTGTTAAAAGCTACATAACAAAACACAAGTAAAACATGTCCACAATTAAGGTTGATTTTTTTAGAAAAGCCACAAGTAGTAGTGTCCTCGGTGAAAGTCAGTATATTTGTTTGACCTGTCCTTCCTCTACTTCCAGCCGCTTACGTGAGCTTTCTATGTGATGTCGTCGCTTTAATGTTTCGTTTTATTATTGGTTTTACTATCTTATCTTGTATTCATATACTATTTTATGTTTATCTATTTCATTTGATTTTATTCATTTTATTGATTCTCACTTGTTATTTCATAGTTTAGTTTTATCCTATCGATTGTTTTTATTGTTTCATCTATTGTACTGTTTTATCTTTATCATGGTGTAAGTCTTACCTTAGTTTGTCTAAGCTTTCTTTTGTTTAATTGTCTTGCTTTTCCTGCCTTGTCTGTCGAAGCACTTTGTAAACTCTGTTTTTAAAGGTGCTATATAAATAAAGTTATTATTATTATTATTATTATTATTATTATTATTATTATTATTATTATAGTTATTTATACAATGCCTATAAAAAGTATTCACCCCCCTTGGATGTTTTCCCCTTTTGTTGCTTTTATACATGAAATCATGGTCACTATAATTTGGCTTTTTTGACCTGAAGGGACAAGAATTTGAAAAAAAAGCTTCTTTCATGTCAAAGTGAAAACAGATTTTTACAAACTAATGTCAATTAATTAAAAATATATAGTGTAAAATAAGTGTTTGCATAAATATTCACCCTCTTTAAAGTGACTGACCTAATTCAACAGAGGTCCAGCTAGTTGATGCCAGCAGTGTCACAATTAGTGAAATGGAGATCACCTGAGTGCAGTTGATGTGTGTCAAGTGATTGTAGTATAAAAACACCTGTGTCTGGGAGGTCGAGTCTCTGGTTCATCAGTATTCCTGCTACAATTGCAACATGAAGACAAAAGAACACTCCAAGCAACTCAGAGAAAAGATCACTGAAAAGTACAAGTCAGGGGATGGCTATATAAAGATTTCCAACTCACTGGACATCCCACAGAGTTCAGTTAAATCCATCATTAAGAAATGGAAGGAGTATGGCACTTGTTTAAATATACCTAGAGCTGGCCATCCTCAAAACTGAGTGACCGGGCAAGAAGAAGACTGGTGAGGGAGGCCAACAAGACACCTACGACCACTCTGAAGGAGTTAAAAGCTTCAGTGGCTCAGATGGGAGAGACTGTACATACAACAACTGTTGCCCGAGTTCTTCACCAGTCGAAGCTGTTTGGGAGAGTGGCAAAGAGAAAGCCACTGTTGAAAAAAGCTCATATGAAATCTTGCCTGGAATTCGCCCAAAGGCATGTGGGAGACCCCAAGGTCAATTGGAATAAGGTTCTTTGGTCTGATGAGACAAAAATTGAGTTTTTTGGCCATCAGACTAGACGCTATATGGCAAACACTGCACATCACCACAAACACACCATCTCCACCGTGAAGCATGGTGGTGGCAGCATCATGCTCTGGGGATGCTTCTCAGCAGCAGGCCCTGGAAGGCTTGTAAAGGTAGAGGGGAACATGAATGCAGAAAAATATCGCCAAATCCTGGAGGATAATCTGACTCAGTCTGCAAGATAACTACGACTTGGGAGAAGATTTATTTTCCAGCAAGACAACGACCCCAAGCATACAGCAAAAGCTACACAGAAATGGTTCAAAGACAACAAGGTGAATGTTCTGGAGTGGCCAAGTCAAAACCCAGATCTCAATCCAATCATGAATTTGTGGCTGGACTTGAAAAGAGCTGTTCACGCCCGATCCCCGAGCAACCTGACAGAGCTTGAGCTGTTTTGCAAGGAAGAATGGAGAAAAATTGCAGTGTCCAGATGTGCCAGCCTGACTGAGACATATCCACACAGACGCAGTGCTGTGATTGCAGCCAAAGGTGCATCTACTAAATACTGACCTGAAGGGGCTGAATATTTATGCAATAATTTACTTTACCTTATATATTTTTAATTATATAGTTAGTTTTTTTTTTTGCAAATTCTTGTCAAAAAAGCCAAATTATATTGGCCATGATTTCATGTATTAAAGCAACAAAAGGGGAAAACATCCAAGAGGGGTGAATACTTTTTTATAGGCATTGTACTACTATCATAATGATGCGGATGGGTTTTTATATTCAAGTTAGTTGAAAGACTGATAAGTCCCCTACATACTCTTAAGGGTACCTCCGTGCATTAGTATCAGACGCCTAAGGGCATTGACCAAGCATTTATATTTGAGAAGTTGGGAGTGGGAACAGGTTGTACATTTTTTTTTGCCCAATACTATAATTTATCACCAAAAACTGTATCTGCACAAATAGCCTCCAATGTGATTTGTGTGTAGAGTACCAACAAAGACATGACCTTTGTAAATATATATACAAGAGCATCCAATAGACATTAAACAAAATGTGTTATTTATGTATGCCAGTATTTGACCAGGTGGAGGCAAAGAAGTCTATGATTCATAATGATCCGTAATGTGAAAAGCCTCAAAAATGCTTTTAAAGAATTATGAATTAATGGTTACAAGTTCCCATTGAATGTCCATGGGTTGAACCTGTTGTTGTATTGCTACAGCAATAAGAATGGCATTATTAGCCAAAGCAGGGATCCTGTTTGTTTAGCCTGTGAATTTATCAAATGTGAATGATATACGTCTACATTGTATTCTAGACAACACCATAATCACTGAATAAAGGGATTTTGCTTTTAACTGCTTTGTACCACTAAGCAGGGGGAGCCAGTTCACAACATTTTTCATAGACTGCCCCAGGGAGTCGAGGGGCGACTCTGACTCTGTCAATAGCAGTGAAAGAATCCAGTGACATTCATGAAAACCTCTTTGTCTTGACCTGAATGAGTCTGAAGTTAATTTGAATTTGGGAGTTAATGAGCATTTTTCAAGCTGTGTTCATTTGGTCTCCATTTTGACAACCAGTGGCATCCCTACCACTGATTAGTGCTAGTCTGTTGTGAGGCAGGCGGAGCAGCACCAGTTTGGCTCCAGTTACACAACAATAACAAGCTTAATCCTTGTTTGCATTGTTTAACCACATTTCTTTCACTTGGTATGGAAAACAATATAGCTGACAATAATATATATACTGTATATAAATATAATAAAATATAAACATGTATTAATTATTATTTAAGCTTTCATTTTATGTCGGCTCATATTTATAATATTACTTTTACATTATTCTAACCATTTTTTATTTTTTTTTAAATGTCTCATGCTGATAACCATCTAATTGGCATTTGTATATTTATTAGTAGTAAGGACCGCTTTACTATTTAATTCATTTTATTGAGATGTTTCAAGGGCAGCCTCAACCACAGGTGCTTTCCCCGTGCGCATTTGTTTTCCGCTTCCATCTCTAGCAGCCATGACTGTTTCTTGTTGTTAGAGCGGACAACACATGGTAGCCTGAGGGACGCCAAGTTTCACTGTTGCATCACGTTGGCTTGTTTTTGGCAGTCTGTTATAAGCTTTAAGAGGCTACATTTTTCATTGAGAGAAAATTACAATTTTTTTCTGTCATAATTTCAATATGCATGCAGCACCAGCCTCAGTTAGCCAGCCAGGAGCTATTTCATATTTCTCATATGAAAAGAACCAAGATTAACACTGTAGGCGGACTGCTGGATCTCTATTAGCAAATTATTTAATCGCCATTTGTTCAGGAATTATTCTTTCCACAGTAGCCCTGATCATTATAAGTGGCCTCCGCTGTATGACCATGCAAAAGAGTTGAAGTAATCATAACAGGTATTCTAGTGTGAGACCTGCCGTAGTGAAATCCACAGGAAAACAGGTTATTTTTAATAATGAGTGCACCCTGTCTCCCCTCTTCCAGCCACGGGTCCCTGTGACTTCCCTCTAAGTGGCTGCAGGTGAGCGTGAACATTACTGCTGTCTCAGCCATTTTGGTTTGAGTGGGCGGATAAATAAGCGGCGTACGGCGCAACTAATTGTTCCATTACACAAAATGGAAAGTGCAGGAGGGATAATCAAGCAGCTTTGTTGCAAATAACATGCCAAAGAAAAGCTACTGTTCTGTCTGATATTTTTACGTCTGAAAGGCCTCCACCCCACCAACACCACCTGCTCTCTTTGGGAGGGGTAAAAACATAAAGGATGTTTTTGCCAGTGGACATAGGATAAGCCCGTTTTAACAAATGAATAGCAATTGTAGATATCAACAATTGCTTTTTGACTACAATCATCAGCCAACATATTCATTATTTTTTTGTTTTCTAGTAGCAATTCTAATTAAAGATATCTGCAATTCATTTCTCACTAGTCAAAAATTCAAGAATTCTTCATATCAACAATTAATGTCTTGCTTAGGGAAACATTCATTGTCGATCTTAATTACAACTAGTCTGCTTTTACCATTGACTTGTATTCAAACTCAGTTGCAGGTATTTATAATTCAATTTTGACATGTTATGTCAGACGGCATATCCATAATATAATTTTGATCGATGCAATGCTAATTAATGACAATGTACAACTCAATTCTCACAAGTCAAAATTGTAAATAAAAACTGTAATGTAAATTGTATACTATTTAATTCTAATTAGTACCAATGTTTATTTTAGATATTTACAATTTTTCTTATAGGTTATATCTTTGCAAAGATATAATGGAGTGCTGTCTACCTGAGCAGAATTAAGTCACTTTCCCTCTGTGTGTGTTGTAGTCAGAGCTTCTCTTTGCTCTGTGTTTTTTTTTAGTGCACGTGTTAGCGCTGTTAGCACTGTTAGCTGTGAGTCAGCAGTCTCCCTGTTGACTAAATAGACATTTACTGAATTCCGTAACGAGGACCTTAAAATTACAGATATCAGAAATGGAATTTTATATATCTAAAATTCAATTCAGACTTGTCAAAATGAACCTGATATGACGGCTTGGAATTTTAAATAGTAATCACTGAATTATCTAGAATTGTAATTCAGGTATACCGAAAATGATTGTAACAGTTGAATATTATTAGCGATAGTAAATTTGAAATAGTTACAATTCCTTTTATTACTAGTTCAAATTGAATTTTTGTAATAAAAACAATATTTCCAGCACTCAAATGTTATCGTAAATATCTTCTTGCATATAAATCTGAAATGAACACGGTTATTTGGTCGACATAACTGAAATGAATATGGTAATCCCTGTTACCAACTTGGCAACTTTCTTCCTAGATTTGGCCACTTTTCAGGCCCTCTTAGCGACTTCAATTCTAAAAAGGGATTAGTGACAAATTTAACTATTTATTCATACGATAAGGGCAAACGCAAGAAATGTATTAAAATGTATCATACTTACTGGACTGAGCTGAGAGTAATCTACCAACCGTGCCATGAGCAATCAAATCAGTAGGTGTGTGGCAGGCAGGAGGACGCTGCTTGCCCCAGCAGTGGGTGTCACCGTCCCTCCTCCATTAGACCGGCCTGCCCTGGATCCCCCTTTCCCTTAATTCTCCCAACGTCAGCCAGCAACATCAATATGCCAATTTAAAAATCTATCAATGGTTTTATTGAACCTCAGTGGTGATGTCCATATATTCACCACAGCCTACAGTTTTTAAAATTTTACACCGGATAGATTCCAGAGACCACTGGGATTCGGGGATAATCTGCTGATGAATGGCGGCCAAGCCGATTATACAAACACCGATGACACTGCCACAGGAGCAATTTGGGGTTTAGTGTCTTTCCTAAGGACACATCAACATGCAGACTGAAGGAGCCGGGGATCGAACCGATTGTGAGACGACCTGCTCTACCTCTGAGCCGCAGCCGCCCCCATTTCAGGTGCAACTCCCTAACATGATTTTACTAAGGGTCACCTCATCAGACGAGCTAGTATCAGTTAGCAACGGTGGCTGATTTAGATGAATAATTTGCTGAAACCCCTCTCAGTGTTTCAGAGCAGCGAAGATTGCTTAATTTCATTCTTTTTTAAATCTGATTTTATATACTTGGCTATTCTTTTTAATATTTTATATTTATACACATTAATCTCTTGTGTGATAACAGATCATTTTTTTCCTTACCAAGACTTGGTGGCAAAGAAAAGTAAAAGGTCATGTGTCGTTGTCTTGGTTATGTTAGTTCAACCTACATCTCTCTCCAGTTGTTGGATATTTATATTTGGTTTCTACTAGAATATGTTTACATGTTTAGTGTTTAATAAACACTTTCTATTTCTAATACAGTCTGCCTATCAGAATATACCTGTATTCACCCTCTGTCTGAAAGGCTCCGTTTTAGCGCCTGTCTCTTTGCTTCTCTTTCCACTTCCCTCCCATTGGCTGGGGTGCTTCATTCCCATTCCTGTGATTAAGGAGGAATTACAATGGTGTATTGTCAGTGACATGAACAGGCATAGGGCAAATTCACTGATTCTAAATGTATCCCCCATGAGAGGTACAGTATTAATATTTCACATCCTGTCGCATTTATTCCCTCTCTTTTCTAGCACTGGGTCTCCAGAAGTGACACTGTGTGAGATTGTTACACAAGCTGCTAGGACCCGGCACACGGGGCTCTCTCACCTCTTCTAGCACCTCATTTACTTAATGCACACCCTTGGAAAATGTGATTACTTTAGCTAGCTGTATTGGAAGCATTGTACTGTAGGTGTGGGAAATGTCGAGAATCAGGTCCTTGAGTGTGGTTTGGAAATCATGCAATCTGATGGAGTCTAGGGGGGGTGCATTATAAGAAAAATAAAGCCATGCTTCTAAGGCTGTGTTCACACTAGGAGATTCAAAAGCTTCAAAACGAGCAACATTGTTGGGGAGTCGCTATGGAAGTGTTGCTCAAGCGCCCGTCGTTGTAGTTGTTAAAAACTGAGAACAGGCTTATGACATGTTTTTAGACGAACAGTGTGAAACAAAGACGTGATTGGTTGACACTTCGTTATTAGGTTATTATATAGTGGATTTACTGAGTATGGATAGGTTCACAAAGATATATTACATTACATTACAGTCATTTAGCAGACGCTTTTATCCAAAGCGACTTACACTCCGATGGCAAATCCTTCAGGAGCAACTTGGGGTTGAGTGTCTTGCCCAAGGACACATCGACTGCCGAAGCCGGGTATCGAACCGCTGATCCTCTGATTGGAGAACTACCCTGCTCTCCGCTACGCCACAGTCGCAGTCGCCGTATGTGTTGGCTTTAATGGTAAATGAAAAACAATTAAGGTTCCTGCTCTAAGGACCATGACTATTCATGCCAAGTTTCATGTTGACCTGTAACTAATTACTCTAGACCATAGTGTTGGACAAACAAAAAGATAATTTTCTTTCTCACACCCTGCTGCCGACAGATAAATAACTAGAGCTGCCCATCCTTATTACCCTGCAGCAATCATGGCAGTCAGCTACAGAAGGACAACAGCAAGGAGTCAGCAGACTGTGGAGACAGAAAAAGAAAGTCTTCTGACCCTTTAGAGGGGCCCATTGCTACTCAGTATGATGAGCAGACAAAGTGAAGGGAGGAGTGATCAGGGCTGTGCGAATGGAGGAAGGTTAGAGATCTTCCTTCTGGGACCACAGAACAGCATGAGTGAAGCATTACATCACCCTGTCTTTCCTTCCTCTCCATCCAGCTGAGATGTAGCTCAGATCATTTGACCTCCCAGCATGGGTCAAGCAGCAGCTAATTAGTATCAGTCTGTCTCTCTCTCTCTCTCTCTCTCTCTCTCAAGTCAGTCAAGGACATATTTCCGAACTAAGAGATTGGCAAGCAGTGCTCAAAAAACTATTATAAATAAATAAAACTTTAATTAAGTGTGTTCGAGCTTCTATCACTCAAAGCCAGGCAGTATTACTGACAGTGATTCTGGCTGTTGGGGTAAAACACTTCAGGGTGTTCAGTGTTTTTCGCCGTGGCCATGTTGTTTTTAGAGCAACCAGTCAACGTAAATTACCATATTTGGAATGTGGAGGAGTGACGTAGAAACGCCATATACTGCTCTGGTAGTGGCAGGGACCTGTAAATTACAGTAAGACCCCCCTAAAGCATCTATTTGACTCTAAATGGAGCATAATTTACTAAATGAACATCATGCTGTATTGATGAAGACTTGAAACTAGAGATTGAGGCCATAAACTCATGTTTACAATGTTTACTGAGGGAATAAATCAAGAGACAAGTAGAGTCATTTTCTCATAGACTTCCATACAATCTGACTCATTTTTGCACTTTAAAGACACACCTGCATTGACTGAGCAGAACCAGAGGTTGCCGCCTGGTACCACCAGTAAGAAAGAGAGGGAGTTTGTGGTATTGGCCAGAGTTTGAGTTGATAAGAATCTCCATATTTCAAGCAGGTTTCTTGTTGTGTGTACTCTCTGGAATAAAGCTTCTTCCTACTACTCCGTGTGTCCGTCGTACTGCATTTGGGTCCTTACAAGTTGTGGTTCATTATTCTGTTTACTCTTCATTCTATGGTTTAATATTTCCCTTTATTACGTTTATTTTATGTTTAGTAGTTTAGTACTTTTGTTTGTCTAATACATATTTCATTTATAAAGAATTTGATCATTTGATGTGTGTGTATATGATATAATAGGTCAATGTACACCTTGACAAGAGCTCCGTAGCTACCCTGAGATTAAGATATAGTTGATCACATTTTGAAGTTTTCCCTGTTTTTCCAAATTAGGGTGGTGTCCAATGTCAAATTCCATTAGGTAAACTAATGGTGGAAAGTTCGAGTACCATCGTTCTTTTATACTAATTTAAGTTTCTAAATCCTAATTGAGTTATTTAAACTAGTTACATATCCTGATATTAATCACTTATTATTCATTAAATCTGCTACCAGCAACAACGCTACAACATATGTCAAATACATTGAATGTGTTGTATCTCTGTTATGTTGTTCATTCTGTACACATGACATCTATTGCATTCTGTCCATCCTGGGAGAAGGATCCCTCCTCTGTCGTTCTCCCATAGGTTTCCTCCATAGGAGGATAATAGCATGGGAGCACAGAAAAGAAAGGAGTGAAAACAGAGTCAAATGAACATGTAGAGTCAGTCACACCAGGGCGTAAAAGAGCAAATACAGTGTGTATTTATAGAAAAATAAACGGCGCATATTAGCCTCTGTATTATAGAGCTCCACTCCGTGCTCAATTTGCAGGATTCCAGCTTTGATTATGCACCGTTTCACGAGCGCCTCATCATATCACGAGGGGGTTCACTCGTGACAAAATTGATTGGCTTTATTGACCCAGAATCGTGATTTGATATTGAGAAAAAAAGCTTTTACAATTCAATATTACTCATGTCTGCATGTAACCCACTCATAATAAAACCAGCCAAAGCCGACACATTAAGCTGGAGGGAAGGGAAAGAAATGAAAAACAACAAGAGAACACTCGCCCACCACCAATTTTCGGGTGTCATGCTTGCATTTCTTTGATGTCTCAAGTTTGCCAAATAAACATTCTGTCTGTTAACTCTTTGAAATGATTTATGTCTGCAGCATGATGAAAAGGGTTTTGAGGAGTCTACCACACTGTGTGGGCTGCTGCTGCCCACCTCTGCAGCTGAATGTTCAGTTAAAGCTTTGTGCTTGAGTATTCAACTGAGATTTATTCAGAAATCCTGTTGACCTGACATGGAACGAGCTTTAGACATTCGTCAAACAACGTTTTATATTATATCTCACGAAAAGTGATTCATTTTTGAAGTACTCTTAATAAGTAATTAAAGGTCGTGCTGGATACATTTTATTTTTCAAACTTAGTTACAAGGCTGCAGGTCTTGCTCCATCTCTCTCTCACACACACACACACACACACACACACACACACACACACACACACACACACACACACACACACACACACACACATCAAATATTCTTTAAAATGAAGAGCTACAAATCAAACTTTTAACCAGATTATGGGTCTGCTCTCACAATCTTAGCTTTAGTTGTGCAGAACAAAATAAGCTGTCGTGGACCAAGCAGTCAAAGCACAAGGAAACTACCTCTTTTTTAAATTCAAAAGTGGGTTTATTTTCCCAAAAAGTATTCAATGACAATCAACTATAAATTAATTAATTAACAGAGCTATAGGGGCCCCTATAAAAGAAGTCAAAACTATTAAAGGATACGGCCAACAAAACAAGACGTTAACTCCATCAACAGACTTCCCAGAAACTGAGGGAAACTTATATACTGGCTGACTAAAACAACAAAAGCATACAGGTTAGGAAAACACAGGCAAGAACTAAAAAGTACCACAAAACGCCCAGATCCCCCCATGCTGTCAGAACTCTTGGTATGGTTCTTGGTTCGGGCCTCTGCATAAAACCAGGCTCCACCCTCAACCCCATCTTTTGTCAGACCAGGAAGGAAAACTCAGCAGCCAGGTAACTCAAGACAAAGAGAAATTAATTAATATAACTTAATAAACCAACTAGCAACATGACAAACGAAAGTAATCTAAACGTGTGTGATTCCTCTAGAAACAATGTATTGCCAAAGGTGCTAATACAGTACATTACAGTCATTTAGCAGACACTTTTATCCAAAGCGACTTACAATCAGTAGTATATTACATATCATTCACCCATTCACACACTGATGACAGGCTACCATGCAAGGTGCCACCATCAGACTCTAACTAACATTCATCATCCAGTCCACACCGATGGCAAGCCTTCGGGAGCAACTTGGGGTTAAGTGTCTTGCCCAAGGACACATCGACTGCCGAAGCCGGGTAGCAAACCACCGATCCTCTGATTGGAGAACTACCTTGCTCTCCACTACGCCACCAAACCAAACAAAGTTTAGTGTTTTTATGTAATTTTAAGTGACTGCAAATTTAAATAATTATGACGTGAGTGAGTGTGTTAAACCTTTCATTGTGGGGCTGTGGCCACCACATAAGCGTTCATAAGATTTGTGTCCTTTGCCCTATTCGAAAGCCGCAAACCGTGACTTCAAACGTCTGCTTCATAGGGTTTATAACGCCGCTGGACACGCCGCTCGCTAATCCCTCATATATTGTCATGTTGAGTTAACCGTTGGTAGTCGTTCCATAATCAAGGCTATTGAGGTTTATTTTCTTCCGACGGCGTGACGAATCAGGGAAGGTAACGTCATGACTGCTGAGACCCAATCAAGTAGCGAACAAAGGTGTCTAAGCTCTCGTTTTCAAAGGTAAATGGTAAACGGACTGTACTTGTATAGCGCTTTTCTAGTCTTCTGACCACTCAAAGCGCTTTTACATTACTAATCACTCACCCTTTCATACCCATTTCATTCATACACTGATGACAGGAGCTACCATGCAAGGTGCCACCTGCCCATCAGGACCCTAACTAACATTCATACACTGCAGGAACAGCCTGCGGGAGCAATTTGGGGTTAAGTTAAGTGTCTTGCCCAAGGACACATCGACATGGACTGCCGGAGCGAGGGATCGAACCGCCGATCCTCTGATTGGGGTGTTTACGCTGAACCTAAATGAGCAAAAGATATCTCCACTGAGCCACAGCCGCCCAGGGTCTCCTGAGAGCTACCACACAAACTCAAGAGTTTTCTAATTTTTGAACGGGAGAGGGCTGGAACATATAGGCAGAAGATGTTGCTCTGCCCAAATTTCATTTTTAAATCTTTTGAAAATTGATTGATTGCAGGGGAGTGGTGGTGGGAGGCAGAGGAGGACGGGCTCCGGCTGTCCTCACCATAGGGCGCGACCTCTTATCTTCATTTTAATGTAATCCATTTTTTTTCATGCTGATCTGTAATTGTTTAAAACACTTACAATGACGCTCCAATCTGGTCGTTACCAATCAACAACCAGATTGAAAGCAAGTAATGCATGTTGTCCATGCGTTACTTGATGACTGCTGCACGCTCAGCAGTTTACTGACAGCCTTCTAGTGACACATAACACACACATGAGGTTCATTCCCATCCAGATCCTGCAGTGATTTTTGTTCCAGAAGTTTTATAAGCCATTGTTTTATTGCTTCATTATCTGTGGTACATAACAAAGTAGAGAAAAGTAGCCAACTAGTTTAGTAATGATTGTATTACATAGGGCTTTTTCAGGGTGTTTTTCTGATTTAAAGCTTTTACAGAATAAAGACGAAATAATCATTTCAAACCCATGTTAGCCCCCCTATCTAACAAGAAATTAGGAAAATTAGATCACATATATTTCAAGCAGAAGTGCAAAATAAGAGAAATAACGTAATAAAATGACTTGACGCAGTGGGATGGCTTTTCAATTTTTTGATCCCACCCATCCACCCTGAGCTCGTCCCTAAAGTTTAAATTTCTCACTCTTTACACTTCCTGGTTGATAATTTCATGGATTAAAAAGGAATTAAATTGTCAAATACCGTAAAAGTGTATAAAATTATCAGAGAATGTAAAATGAATGATGTCATTAGACTACATTTGGTGCAAATTTGACGTTTACAGAAAAATGGTACATAGAGTCCGAAAATCCGATTAATTACCGTTACAGATCACGTCAAACCCATAAATATTGCTGTTTTTTTATATTTATCTAAGGAAATAAAAAACTCACATCACGGTTAACGTTTTGTCAATCTAACCTGACATGAGGGACTATGTGATGAAGAGGAGCCTGCACAGCTCATCCCGGATGTGCCCTGGCACCTCTCTGTCTGACCAACAAGGACGCAGCAGTATTTAATCAAATTAGCCATGAATTTACTACAGCGTATGCAAGGTCTCTACTTCGTCGGCCATCTGAAGAGTCATAAAACTCAGGCAGGGGAGAGGGCAGGATGGAGGTAACCGCACTGGGGCTGCAAAGTGTCTTAAGTGGTATAAAAATAAAAAAAATCCCATGGCCCATTAATTTTCAAATTAAGCACTGCCTGCCAGCACCCATTTTGTCCTTTGTCATAAAGGGATTGACGTGGAGGTTACTGTCTTTATGTGTCCGATCCTTCGGGGCTTGTCTTGATCTGCTCCCTCGGGCGGCTTTTGCCTCTGTGTGTCCTGGTGCTCCAGCCAATTAGCATACCGTGTTAGCAAGCATGCACCATACAGGGCTGAATATGCCCAAACCTGCCTCTCAGATTTCAGTAATTGCACTGTGGCCTCATTATCTCATCGAGCTAACCAAGTGCTTGTGCAAAAGGCCGTCTGGATTAGTGTATCTATGTATGTGTGTGTGTGTTTTGTGTGTGTTCACACTTGTTTTTGCTTATGCCGTGAATTTAATTACATCAGCTGGTGAAGTCACCGCTGCCGCTCTGCAGGGAGGAGGACGTACAGCTTCCCGAAAAGTACTCTGACCTTCCATCCAGTAAAAACGGAGAGTTGGTTTGCAGCACTGAGTGCAGAGCGGCTGGCAGCAGTGTGCTTGTGATCCATTTTGGATGCAGAGAGGTGGGCAAATGGCACTGATTGTCTCTTAGCGGTTCATTAAGCAGCAATAAGGTCGAGCATTAGCCCCCAGCCATATGATATTCATGGCTGCTGATACCACTTAGCCCGGCATCTGCTTCTGCTGCTCATGTCAAAGTCGATCTTTAAACAAGCCAAATCAATATGCCAAAGATAATCACATAGCACTAGAATCATGGTCTGACAGCAGGCTGAGACAATACCTTACCCTGTGTGGGCCTTACACACAAAGAGGCCTATCCACGGGTTACTGTGGGTAATGTTAAACTTAGTATCCACATATATAGGATTACAACACTGAGCCTATATAGAATGTCAGTGGAAGATCAGACCACATGTCATTATTAAATCATTAGAAGAGTAAGGATAGAGAAATGATGAGAGCATAGGGTCAGACAGGATACATATATAGAGGCTAACCAGATTGACCTTGATTTATCCAACCTGCACATCACTTACCTCAGAAATCCAAGGTCATGTTCTTGTAGAGTTTTCATAATCAATAAACCATTATTTGTACAGAAGTACTGTAAATTAAAATAGAACCTTGTCTACCATTTTGTTATAGAAAATCCAGTATGTTTCATAGTGTTACAGTTAGAGCAATGGTTCAACTTTTTGGGGAATTACAGCTGTTTTAACACCAGTCTCATGCCATTAGTTGGAGTCAGGACATGGTTAGCCTAGCTTAGCATAAAGACTCAAAGCAGCGGGATGCAGCTAGCCTAGTTCTTTCCAAAGTAAAATTTGTAAAAAAAAAAAAAAAAAAAAGACCTACAAACACTTCTAAAGCTTAATGATTAAAATGTATTTTGTAAGCCTTACACAAACAGCAATGTTAAAACTACAATTGACAGTTGTCAGATGAACTATTTTATGGCAAAAAAACAGCATAGGCAATGAAAGTCTTGGAGCTTTTGAAGTATTGAATCAGAAAATCTGTATGGTAATGGCAAAATGTATTTAAAAAAAATACATTTGGAACAGAAAATAAATTAATACTGTCCCGTCCAGTGATGTCTAATCCAGACACACGATTAACCGCATTTCTTACTTACATTGGATCAACATTTCCTGCATGTCTGATCAGTGGTCGGCCAAATTGGATGTGAAGATCTTTAGTTGCACTAACAATTGCTGCCACTAGGTTGCTACCTGTGGAGTAATTTTCAAAGCCTAACCAAGGCGCTTTGTTGCCTTAACCCATTTCACAATAACGTTAAAACGTTAACTGCATCTGTTAACAACACGTAACAATGTAAACCGCCATTGTTTCACTACGTTAACCACACGATAAAACGCAACTGTTTAACACCTTTAACCCGGCTTCACAGCGTTTTCCTACGTGTTTGAACGTTTACTGTGACTGTATCATAACGTTAACCACATACTACCTTAACCGCCATCACTTCACATTAACCATGTGTTGCAACAATAGCCACCACTTCATAACATTAACCAAACGCAAACCTTTTGCATTGAGTTAAACAAAAAGCTTCTGCCCAATCAGCAAAACATGTCCCTCCTGTGATTTTCTCCCATCCCAAAGCAGTGAATAAATCTATTAAATAGTAACAGATGGTTACTGTTCAGTAACCATTGCTGATGTAGACAACCAAAATGTAAAAGGTGATTTGATATGGTCGTTTTAGCACAAGAAGAGAAAGAAAACGTTCATTTTTATAATCCTAATCTGTGATGAGAGGAAATAAACTCTTGAAGCAGTAGGGCAAAAAAAAAAAAAAGTGAGACAGAGACGTTGAGGGAGAAAAACACACTCCATTAAATCAATTAAGTCTGCATGCTGCAGGAGCCTGGGCAGGAGGATAATTACTTATGGAGAGTGATCAGAGACTAATCTAATGATGATGCCCTTTGCTACCCACTACCAGACTTGATGAAGCAGCACTCCTGCGGGGCTGGGCCTTGGCTGTGAAGCTGAGGAAACACATACAGATTAAGGGCCGGTAAGGGGGAGGGGAGTGTGGGACTAATAATTGAACAAGTAAAAATGAGAGGGAATGAATTTAAAATGTAAGGTCAATTTAATCTATACAGCCCAATATCACAAACCCCCTGTCCTTCGACCCTTGATTCAAGTTGTAAAAATCTCCTAAAATAAAAAACATTTAACACGGGAAATATGATGGAAACCTAAGTAACAGCAACAGAGGAGGGATCCCACTCCCTGGACGGACAGACATGCAGTAGATGTTGTGTGTACGGAAAACACCAACATAATAAAGTCACAGGATGGACAAACGGGATGATAAAGTTATACATAGGTTATGAACGTATGGAGAATGGATCCAGGAGGATGATGAACAACTTCAGGTGTTGCCAAAACAGACCAGAATCACATGACCTGAAAGCTGGAACATGGATGCAAACAAAGCAAATTTAAGCCCCTTGATTGCGTGATATTTCTTAGAAGATGGAAGGAAGGAAAAGCATTCAACACAACTTTTAGATGTCAAGGATGCACACAGTTCATTTTGGTTCAAAACTTAAGCTTTTAGGTGTTGATGATCTTGAACCACACATTTTTTTACCCTGGCACTTTTGGCAGCGCCGAGTCAAACCACACCACGCTGGTTGGCGTTCCATTACCAGTTTTTGCTCTATGAGTTGTGATAATGACAAAACAAAATCATGGGAAATGTGTGTTCATCAACAAATTAGCGTAGCTTTGTTAGCAGCTTTTCTTCAATGAAAACATATCAAGTATGTCATTTATTTTTCACCCTTTTACAGGTGTGGTTACACACAAATTCAATCAGGTGGCCCTGTTGGAAAATGAGATGCAAATCCCTGAAAAGGGGCTATAATGACAGATCACAGAAATTAGAATTGAAACACTGTCGCTAAAAGTGGTCAGTGGTGGTTTCCAAATTATAGTAAATTAATTATAGAGAAAGAGAAAGCAGATAAAAAAGCGTGCATTAAGGCAACTTTTATACCTCCTGAAAGTCTCAGTGTGTATGTGTACCTTTGTGAGCGTGAGAGTGTGCAAATATGAATATTGAAGTGTGCTGACAAATGTTATTATATGACAAATGTCTTATCATCTGTTTTGTCTGCAGTTTGTCCTGTTGGCATTACGTTTGTTAATTATTCCCATACCTGAAGACATGATGATAAAATGTTTCTTTCTCTTTTTAAAGGAAAAATAACACCGGCACTGCGGGTCATCCGTGTATTTTGCCCTGGACTTAGTGTGAATGATTAAGACAGGGACTGGGTTTCACTTTACAAAACATGACCTCAAATGTCTGTCCATTAATGAGACATAACTACTATTGGCTTAAACTTGATATCAGCTCTCTTTAAAGTGTTTCTTTGTCAATGCTGCTGTGATGGTACTGTGTACTGCTCAGCGAGGCTCACCTGTCAGTCCAAACCAGGATGTTTCTTTAATTAAACACAGGTTTTTAAATTGAACACAATTGAAAACAATTGTGCAAGAAAGTCGGTGGGTTCACTATTGGGATGGAAATATTGTTAATATCACACAGAATTGTAACATCTTTTTAAATTGTATTTTTCATATTGTGATCTGAATGATGCAAATGTATGGAAAAAGCTAGCAGTGGAGTATAAGAGGTCTGTTATGTTCTTCATGGAATCTCAACCTCTTTTTAAAGTAAAAAAAAAGGTTTTGCAGGTCACACATTTTGGTAATATCTGTTACAGTCATGTGAAATGGTGCATGGCATATATTTTCGTTTGAAAAAGTGCATATTTATGAGAAAAGTGAAGCAACTGAGACTGACCACATGATGTCTAGCACGTAAACTGAGCATTTCATCTTCTGTAAATGTAAAGCAAAAGCAGGACCTTTTGATGCACTAAACTCCTCATTGAAGCTGTCTCCCTCTCTGTATTGACTTGCCTGTGAACTGCCTTGTTGTTTATTCTCTTCCTGCCTGGTGGATGGCTAATACTCCCTCTCTCCTCTCTTTCTCTCTGCTTCAGCCGGCGTGGAGAAGGCAAGGATTATCCCTCCAGAGGATTTCCACTTGCTTTTTGAACTTTTACTGACTGAAGCCTCTTCTCACTCCCAAGATGTTCACGAGGCACCAGTGGCTCAGACATATAAGCAAGAGGGTGATGTCAGGGATAGAGAAAGGAGAAAGATGTGGAGGGAGAGAATGCTGAGGAAGTGAGGCTGTAGATGAACAAGAAGCGTTGGGAGCAGAAACCTGGTCCACTGAATCAAAACTGTGAGGTTTCCTTACTATTCATGACATTTGAAGAAAAGACTGTGCACTTTATTCACAGTTACTTCAAGTGGCATCATAGATCAGAACTACTTCTATGATGGAAGCCAGTGCATTGTCTGCAAACAGTGCATGGTAATATTTCCTTCTATTTGTGAAAGACTTCCTCACAGTTCTTAAACATACAGGAATCATCCTGTATGGATCAGTGGTTGCATGCATGGTGCAGAGGACCCAGCACAGAAGCAGAACTTTAGCACGTCAGCCTGTTCTAATCCAGCGTTCATAGCTATTCCTACAAAAAAAATAATGGGCTATAATTCGACAATATCCCAATCCGTATGTAGTCTACGTAATCATGAAGCAGAACGCTAAAAGCCAAAACAGGGCAGGTGGATGTGTCGAACAACATACGTTCTTTCTCCAAAGACACCGAAGTCAACGTTGATTTATATGTCACATAACTAGCGTACATCAGTAACAGATCTTTTCCTAAATCTTAAAGTATTTTTGTTGGCTTAACCATATTGTGTTTTTTCCACGTGAAGACGGAAGTTTATTTTGAAAAGACTTAATGCATGTAACAAGTGCAAATTGACAGGTGTTGCTCGACTTTTGTAGGAAAACTATTTGTCAGGTATTATACGAACCATTGTATGAGGAGAGATTGCACTGGTGAGCCACACTGAGCTGTTGTGTTCACTCTGGCTGGTTGACATGAAGACCAGACGCAGGAGCAGCACAGTGAATGTTATAAGGATAAGTTTTGGACAATATTGACGAATTTGGCTTTTTTCAAGGTATTTGATGACAAATATTTGGAGGGGAAAATTTAAATGTGTAGTTTATTGTGGTGGACGGATTACACTCCAGTCAGGATTGGCACACTCAGTAAAGATGATACTATATTCTACAGACAAAGCTTTCAAAAATTGTATAACACCCATCCAGATACATAAATACAACTTGCTTGACACAACCAGTTGTTCTGTGAATTTAAAATGGCTTGAACAACCATAGAAATCCATTGTATGTTTTGTTTTATTCATTAGACACAAGAGGCTAAACTTCCTGCTGTTGGGAATGTTAATCATTATCTTTTCTTTCTCTACCGCTCTGTTTTAGTTGCTGTCTGTTCTTATTTTGTGTATCAACTGCGTGTGTGGGGGTGGGTGCCATCGTGAGCGTTATGTGTGTGGGTGCATCTGTGAAACACTAATGAGGATTGGAAGCTCTAAGTGTGTATCATTCAGTTTGTTGCTTCTAGCCGAAGAAACAAAGAATTCATTTTTATCTTTACATTTTTCGCGTGTCCTCCCTCTTTCCTCTGGCGATAATCTGTAGGACCACCTGATGAATAGACACATGGTCAGATATTTATAAATACAGATTCATTTCTATATAACATCATGAGCAGAACAAAGTGCTTTACAAACAGAAAAAAGCAGGTCGACATAGCAAACAAATCAAATCTATGAGTATTGCAAAGACTAATAAAGCGCCCCCCCACAAAAGAAAAGCCAAATAAAAGTGCGGTAGTAAAACCATGGATTACTTTTTCATTTTAACGAAGACTTTAAATATATTGGTTTGTTAAACTTAAACCTAGAATCAGAATTCATCCCAAGGTTTTCTGCACATAGTTTCACAAAGGATGACAGTGGGCCGAACTTCCTACACAGAAAGCTGGTGGATTCAGGGACGCGAAAGAGATTCACCCCAGTGTTCCTTTTGTTCAGAATCAAGAGCTTTTTGAGACATCCAGTCTCCAATTTCCTGAAAAACATTCGAAGCTGCAAAGACAGAGGGCTTTGTCTTTTCAGAGGGAGGTATAGCTGGTTATCGTCCATTAAAAGATGGGAGGAGACGCCATGTTTCCTATTGATGGGACCCAGTGGGAGCATATATACTGTATATATATAGAGAAGAGGTGCAAGAACAGTGCCCAGAGGGACCCCGCTGGTAAAGGGGGGTTGAGGAAAAAAAAGCATTTCCATACTAAACTTATTTTTTCCAGATATGACTTATGGTTCAAGTCTAGCTACGAGCACTTTATGATGGACTGTATCAAATGCGGCGCTAAGATATAAGGATATAAGGATTATAATAGACCAGGCGCTGTTGTCTGCTGCCTATAACAAATCATTGTGAACTTTTCAAAAAAGCCAATCCAGTGCTGCTCTCCATTACGGAGTATTTCATATGTGGTTCCTAAGTTATCATCAAGTAATTTATTCTTTTAACACAGAATTATTCAAATTAATATTTTCACACACCGTTTGCATCAATTATTATAAAATACCCTTCAAAACAAACACACACACACATATTTGGTTACTACGGTACTATCATCAATATTCTCAACAGCGGGCGGTCAAGCCTTTTTGAACATGAAGCCAGAGAGAGAGAGAGAGAGAGAGAGAGAGAGAGAGAGAGAGAGAGAGAAGGAGCCTCTTGTGCCTTTAATGGACCTCTATGAAATATTGAACAGGCTATGATCCTGAGCGCAGTAATCGTCTGAGGCGTGCTGACGGCAAGGAGGAGGAGAAAGAGAAGGCTGAGGAGGCTGAGGAGGCTGAGGAGGAGGGCTGGGAGTGTTGAGGTTAAAATATCATTAACCTGACAGGCTGCATGTACAGCAGCATTTAAAATACATTAATGACGCTGATCAAACAGCCTGCGAGCCCTCGGCATGCTGCTGTTGCTGCTCCACTCTGCTAGCACCATTCTGCTACCGTCTACAACTAATCCCACTTGTCTCATGTTGAGATACAACCTGCAAAAGTTTCCTTACAAGGCAGCGTTACATGAACTGACTTCTTATGTATGTTCTTTACTGACTATGAATCAGTAGCTGCAATCTGTGGTGACCGGACAAATGTATGTCATTTCTCAAACCTGTATCGATTTTGTTGAAAGTGATTATTTATGAATAAATAAACTATGACTTTGAATAGCATTCTATTTTTTTTGACTTTTTTTAAGGATGTACCATACTGTCATTTTTTCATTGCATGCTATACTGTGACTGTTTTGTGGAGTACTACAGATTTATGATGACTCTTCTTTGACTTTTCTATGCATACTACACCATATATTTATAACATACTATAATATGACTTTTGATGTCACACTATGACATTTTTATGAAATAATGCACTATGAATTTATAATTCATACCATATTTTGACTTTTTAATGTAATACTATTTTTTTTACAGCACTAAATACTATTATCCATTAATGACATTTTTAGAACTTACTATGCTATGAGTTTTTTATACAATTTGTGTGCCAATCTTTTCAACTACTTTTATATTATAATATGACTTACTGGCATTCTCTGACTTTCTTAAGATATACTATACTATGAATTTTCTTTGAAATTGTTACTATACTATACTATGATTTCTAATGGCATACTAGCCTATGTCATACAATGCTATGACTTTTTAATGACATAATATATTCTGTCATACTATGACGTTTTCCATGTGTTGTTACGATCATGGGGGGACTCAAATGCAAGACACAGACTTCAGATGTGGAATGATGAAGGTAGGTTTATTGTTGTTATGTCATAGAATAAAGATGGATGTGGGGAATGGAACCCGATGAGGCAGAGGTTGAGGGAGCTGACCAGCAGGAAAGGTAAGGAAATGGAGATGGCTGGTTGTGAGTGTGGCAAAGAGGCAGGTGAGCAGGCAGGAAAGCAGAGATTCTAGGACACAGAGAAGCAGGTTAGCAACCATGATAACAAGGATAAATACATGAGAAAATAACTTGTTCAAGCATGTCCTAGACATGAAACTACCACCTTCATTTTCTCTTACTTTTTACAACATACCGTACTATGACTATTTCAACATACTATACTATCTCTTTAATAATTGTTTTAACATACCTTTTCTTCATATCATACTATATGATTTTCTCTCACTTTTCCCACAATCAATACTATGAATTTTTATGACCACTTCGACATGCTATACTATGATTGTCTCTGACTTTCTACTATTGATTTTTTTTAAATTTACAATCCAATGACTTTTAATGATGTCTTTTTTACTTACTTTAATACTTTTAAAGATTTTTTTAAAACCATACTATGACTATTCTGACTTGATATACTATGACTTTCTCATTACTTTTTTCGACATACTATACTACGACTTTCTTATTACCTTTTTGACATGGTAGACTATGATTTTTCTTTAAAACTGTGCTCTTTTCTTATTTACTATACTGTGACTATTTTTTGACATACTACATAATGGCATTTAGTTAAAATTGGACTACATAGTATACTATGACTTTTTTTTACATACTCTGCTTTCATTTTCACTTTCTCTTTTACCGATCTTTACTTTTTTATAACGTTTTTCAACATACTATATTATGACTTTTTATGACATATGATGCTTTAACATTTTTACTCATGTATACTCTGTCTTTTTATGTCCTATCACACTATGTGTTTTTCACGGCAAACTCTTCTATGACATTTGTTCATGACAAACTATACTCTGACTTTTACACTTTCATGGCATATTATTCATTGACATTTTTACATCATACTATACTGTGTAATTTTAAGGCATACTATACTTTTTTTATGATTTACAATACTATGACTTTAATTATGACATTTTTAAAGCATAGTAAAATATGAGTTTAAGGCATATATCCCTATTTGATGATATTATATTTTTATGGCATACTGAACTAGCGATAGCATAGTTTGTTGAAACAAGTCTTAATATAGTATGTTGAAATAGGACATAAAAAACTCATGGTAGACATTCTCCTTCCTATTATATTATGAATTTTACGACACATTACAATTCCTTTTCATGTTATAATATAATATGACTCCGTGGCATACTATGAGATGGCTTTTTTATGGCAAACCATCATTTGATTGCTTTATGGCAAACTCTACAATGACTTTTGGACGACATACTTAACTTTATGGAATAGTTTATGGAATAGTTTACAATGCCAAAGGCATTCTACACTATAACTCTGACGACATTTTTATGGCATACTATGCTCTGACTTTTTCATGACATACTATACTATGACTTTTTATGCTATACTATAATATAACTGAGACTTTATATGTCTTAATATACATGACTTTTTTTGACATTCTTATGGCATATTATGCCTATCTGAACTCTGTGCAGCCTGCAACAATAATAGATTGGATAAAGTTTTTGGATGGCATATAATTAAAGAGAAAAATAAAACCCATATGTTGCCAATAGGCCAACAAAAACAAATGTTTTCTTGAGTTCTAATAATGTCTTTCCCCATTCCCTGTCGCTTAATTTTCTCCGCCAATTGTTTTATGCAGTTTGAATCCCCTCATTTCCCACGTCCCGCTGACAAACCAGCCCACTGGTTCTGAACTCCACAAGCAGTTGTGATATCCCTGAGCTGCAAAGACTTACCCTCCTAGACTAATTGAGATGTCTGCAAATCCTGATAGAGTTGCATCTTCCTCACAAAACTCATGGGGTCCTCGAGGGAAATCCTTTAACTGTATTACAGCAACCAACCAGCCTTTTAAGTTGCAGACTAACAGAGCCAGTGGCACTCTAGGAAAAACATTTTTTTTGATTTTCAAAGCAGCCAGCCGCAGGCTCTCACGGCAATTGGCCCACTGAAAATTATCTGGTATCCCTGAAATAAGCCCCTCAGGGAGAGAGGGAGGAAAGAGAGAGAGAGAGAGAAAGAGAGAGAGAGAGAGAGAGAGAGAGAGAGAGAGAGAGAGAGAGAGAGAGAGGCAAATGACACAATGAGTTAAAATAGTAACATAATTCAATACTTTCTCCCATCCAAACATCATAATAAATCGGTAGCAGTTTGGAGCCCTTTTGGGGGCCCCCGACCCAGGTTGCCTACCTTGCCTAACAGTAATGTCTGGACATGTGTGTTTTCCCAGTGAACTAGACTGTAGGCCTTTTTCACCGGTGTTTCTAGTTTAATATGTCAGTGTATTTGAATATTCTGTCCTATCATTGGTCAATGGTGCCAGCATTGCCTCAACATTCTACACTGTACAAGAAAAATTTGGATTTACAGATTTTCTACATGTTGTCTTTACTTCTGGGTTTAGTCACAATTGCACCACTTGTGAACTGCATAATCTGCTTTTCCTACAGACTTCCTTCGGCAGCCCTGCTTTTAAACCACAATGGCAACTTTGTGCCCAGAAGATGGCAAAGGATGCAACAGTCAAGACAAGGTGAAATCTATTTTACAATTCATATTCATATTCAAATATTGGTGGTCAAAGGTCACTGTGACCTCTCAAAACACATTTGGCAATAACTCAAGAATTTATATCCTTTTTAAGACAATTTCACATAAATGTGGAATAGGATGAAATGATGAACAGATGATGTATTGACAGACTTGAATGTAAACTGCAACATGACCGGTTGGCGGAGGCATACAATTGGGGAACAGTAATTGTAGTTATATATAGAGCAATTCTAGGAAACTTTACCTCCGTACCTCCGTACCTCGTTTTGACAGATTAGGAGAAGAACATTCTACGAAGAAGATTTAATCTGTATCAGCCAATGCTAGACCCAGACCTGATTTAAACATCAAGCAAGTGTCAACGAAAGGGGGAGAAGGCCTACACACGATCTTTTAAAAATAACTGGTACCACAGAAAAACCTGGCTGCCGGCTGTGATGTAGCCAATGCTCTTTTTGCTACCCCTGCCTTCTCTTCCACCCAGAAAACAACACGGCAGACGGTACAGCGTGGACAATAAAAGGGGTAACGGATATGCAACATCTGTCGGACAAAGTTAAAAAGCACGAGAAGGCAAAAACCACATGGACAGCTGTCTGAAGTTTTCAGCTTTAGGGAGAGTGAACATGCATTCTCCTATTATGCAGCTTGGGCGTGGAATAATTTACAAATATATCTAAAATAGAAGCAATTATATCAGATACATTAGAATCAATTAAGGCCATGATAAAGAACGTGGTGCTATAGGTATGTGGATGTCTTTTTCTTGAGAAGCCACTGTGTTGAGACCGACTAAATTTGATAAAAATCACTTCACAGTTATTACGCCCAATTCTTATATACAGTCTTTAGGAGAAGAACGTGATTGACGTTAACTTCACTTACTGACGGCACACGTGACTACTGAGTGACTAATGAGTCCCCTGACTAGAGACTCATCACAAGTCAATGTTGTTTTTTAGTTTTACACTGGACAGGAACAGCGGTCTCCCCAGTGCAAGTCCTGCTTTTTCTTGACCCATCTGTCCCCCATCCCACCCATCTTTATACAGAATGACTATAGTTTAATTATTTATATCAGTGTGATAGTGATGATTTAAATATTGGCAACTGGTAATAAAGTAACAGCATATTAATTTATTTAACCTCAAGAAAATCTTCTTAGCTATAGTATTTGGAAGTTCAAATTGGTTCAGTCGACTTTATATAAAAAACATGATTTAAAGTATATGATTTTAAAGTAATGACATCTTGGTTAAGATACCTGCTGAGCATTCAGCATTACAATCTACTTTATTAACCTTGGTCCATTAAGCTTCTATTATCATTATATGGAAAATCAGATATTTGAAAGAACTGCACATTGAGATTTATATTTGTATAACTTGTTCGGCTGCTCTCCCTTGACTTCATGTCGGATTGGTCTTTTCTGATGCAGAAATAAAATCCTCCAACCAGTAAGTTAGACCAATGGACCTAAGTTGCCCTTTATAGAACAACTGTTTTTTTTTGTTTTTTTTAAATGGAGCATTCTAGTGATCTTGTGAAATAATAGATGAAACAAAAGGGCTTTTATATCATGTAAAAGAGGGGTTTGATTTATAAAAACTCATATATTTGACACAAGGGTAACAGAACAATTAACACAGGGACACAGTGTAGAAACTTGAAAAATGTATCTTTTTTTAATGATTAACCACATCAGCTGAACAGCTATATAAAGGTTTTATTTTTCAGAGGGTGATTGAATGCAGCCGCCTGTGTGTGAGTCAGTGAGACTGTGACTAAAGGGCTGGCTGCCGAGGCTCCGCTATCTCCCCTCAGCGTCCAGGTAGCTGAAGGTGGCAGCTCCTCCGCCCCCGAGCACCGGGCCGTCTGATCAGCTTCCAGACTCCCACTCGAACCTCCAGGAGCAACGAGTCAGCCTCCGCCACCGAGCTCGATTTAGCGGCAGTGGGGGAGAGCTGACAGTCCTCCGGAGCTTTCAAAGGCTTTCTCCATCAAAGGCTGAATGACAACCTGAAAGCCACTGAGTGAAGGCAGGGAAAGTGAGCATGTGTATTGCAGATAGTGGGAGAGGAATGATGCATGTATGGGTGGAAGAGCGGGAGATGAGTGTGGAGGACAAAAGACTGTGGGCGACAGAGACAATGACAATATGAGAGCAAAAGTTTGGCTAATGTTGTTTTTTCTTAGGCACACAAGCTGAAAATTCAATTTTTGAATAACAAATTTCAGGCTGAAATGTTCCCTCAAATTTGCAAATGGTGCTGATTTTGCCAGAAATGTGTTTTTATCAGGCAGTGTTAATGTTTTTAACGAAAACTATGACTTAATGTGTTCGACAACGACCTTTACTTCAATGACTAAGTGATTAAACACTGTGACTATACCAACATGCAATATCGTTGATGAGAAAAGACAAGACTAAAGTATAGTTAAAAAAATTAAAAACTTTCTCTAACCATCTCTCTGTTTTAGTTTGACAAAAAAGAGTGGACAAAGTATTATAGACGGTAGCACACCAAAGAGATTTGACTGACTAAAACTATGCTAAAATATCTTTGGCCAAGATGAAAATTAAAATCCTCAGACTTTAGTCAACTACAACTTGACAAAAAAAAAAAATGAAGAGGACTAAATATGATATGATGTTTGATCATGGGCATTTGAAACTAAATTTACAAAAAGGCTGAGAAAATAAACATTATTGACGGGGTAGAGCAGCTTCTGAAACAGCATTTAGACATATAAGCCAAACCAGATTTCTTTTAGTTACCATCCTCTGTTAGACGGCAGTTTCCAGGTGTTAATGGCCCACTGATAAAGCTAACCGTGGCCTTAGGTGGGGTCAAGGATCATAGGCGGGGCTGACCTGACATGGACGGGGAGACGGGTGCAGCAGTAGATACGTCAGCGCGGCGATTCATTTCTGAATCAAACTGGTTTTATCGCTGAATGTAAAAGTAAAAAAAGTAATTTCAAGGGCAGATGTAAATCAACACCGAATGGGTTAACGTCTGTTTATGAATAGCAATAAATAAATAATATTCTAGAAGGAGGAGATGTTTACCAGTGAGCTTGGCTTTGGTTAAATTGAACAATATACGTAAAAAAAAAAATGTTTTTATCCAACAGCAGGATTCAGTTGAAGACTGGTCAGCTGTGAGGAGGTGAGATAGGCTTGTTCATCTAAAGTCAACAACATGAAAGACTGCCTGAAGTGAGCGTAGATATCCCCAGTTGTGCAATTATCTTGTCTTGACCCTTCTGTCTTCTACGACAGGAAGCTTTTACCGTGTTTTTGAGTGTGGCCATTCAGGAGTCGTCGGACAACACGACACAGAAGTGTCTTTCAAACATACTGACGCCGCAAGTCAAAGCTGAACTCAGAAAGACCACTGAAGCGTGGACTTGTTTTTTTTGACAACACAATGTACCGTTCCCACACCATCTACATATCTGGCACATATACAGCAACCCATTCTGTCTAGATTCTGTTGAAATCCCTCTCGCTGATGTGACAAGAGGGACAGACAAAACCATTTTAGCCTGAGTACATCCTGAGTACATCCTGCTCCGTGAGATGTGTTCAGAACAGAATGGGGCCAAAAAAAGGATTAAAGTCATGAAGCTATACAGCAGCCATGTCTGAGCAGCTAAGAGAAGATGGCACTACAGACATGCTAAGTGGTTCCGTAAAGGGATATTGTCACTGCCATTTAGTCACCAACAAACACGACTAGAGCGTAGGACCTTAGGTTGGCAGGCAATCAAACCAGGTTCCATTCTCTCCTGACACACACATTTGTTCACCACCTCTCATGGATTTAGAAGCATTGAATTAGTTTGAGTGTGGGCTTGGAGGACTACACCAATCCAGTGATTTCTGTTAATCCACTTTGAACATACTGAAGGGATTTTGTCAGGTATCCAGTTCAGCTGGTTGTGTTATTTTGGCGTGCAAGCAGGGAATGGCATCACCTACGAGGATGTCTGGATGGCGGTTTCTTTGATGTCCTTGGCTACCTCCAGCAGCCTGGCAGACCTTGTTGGAGAGTTATCAGGCATGATGAGATATCTGCAGGACGCTGCAGATATCAGCTGGAAAAATAAAATCCAGTCAATTCAACGCACACATACCAGTACTTCTCATGGGATCATTCCGGGTTTGTTACAAACTGGGTCTTACTTTTGTAGTTTTGTTATTAGTTCTATCAGTTGGGATCATATTTTTCTGACCTATGTAATTGCTGAGATCTGCAACCTGGTGGCTGTCTACAAGGATGTACAAAGGGTCAAGAAACATGAGCAGCCAGACGATTCGACAGTTTGTTCATCATCTAAACTAGTTTGTTTTGTAGTGAAAATTAGCAAAACCCAAATATGTGTTAATCTCCTTATTTCAGAGGCAAACTGTGTTTTCAGAACTACAGCAAGAATGGGGGGTGGGGCAGCCCATTGTGCCGAAACCCCAATAGTCAGAGAAATGTCCCACTAGACCAAAAGCCAATTTGTTGGATAGCCTGTTATCCCGAAAACAAACAGCAATAGTTCATGAGGCCCATTGCTTAATGCTAAATGCACATTCTCCCTGCAACACACGGAAGCTTATGGAGCGTTATTATGTAGAATGATGCCATCGGACATTTTCGATTTTCTTTTCCTACTGGCGAAGACATGACCCGCCACTCTGCCCCTTAGTACTAGTAACCTTTGATGGTTTGGTTAGGTTTAGGCATCAGGCGTGATTTATTAGGTTTAGGTCAAGAATATCAGGGTAAGCCTACCAGAGACAGAGAAGGCCGGGTCATGCTTTCGCCATGGTAGAAAAAAAATATTGTGACCGATGACATCATTTTGAGTATTACTAAGCTGTGTTCTTCTGTTCCTTACACATGAAGTTTTTATTTTCTGAGTAATACACCTTCGGAACAATAGGTGTTTGTTTTCGGGGTTAAATTGATCTTTCGGAGAAAATGAGACTTTTTCAGACTAGCTGGGTTTTGGAATAATGGGACAGAATGTAAGGTCAAAGTTGAAGCAGGAAGTCAGCCTGTAAACAGACGTTTACAACTATTATTCTTAACCAGCTTGTGTTTTTTTCCTATTCCAAATAAATCAAGGTACCTGGAGGGTTGGTTTACAACATGTCTGATCGTCTGACCTTGGTCGTTAACCATTTGAATTTCTTTTTAGCAATGTCACCATGTTCCCAGATCTCAGAGATCTGCTTTGTAAGAATGCTGTGATTATTACTGAGAGATAGAAATGTTGAACTTGGCTCAACTTTTGCTTGACAATCACATGCATGCGAGCACACATTCCTAGTGGATGGCTTTGTAACATAAACAAGTTATTTCTACTGCTGGTACACCCTAAATACAGGACCCACCTGGGAATAAGACTGGAGTGGTACATTTGTCATCCTCATGTCATCACCTGTGACAGCAGTAGGCAGCACTACATCAGGAGACAGGTATCCATCCAAATGTATTTCAATTTCAACCAAATTTTGAGAAGATCTGCAAAATAAATTGCAAATGAAAGCGTGTTTCTTTCCATTAGCGTTTGGCGATAAATAGTAGTTGGGTCTTCGAGATAAACAGTAGGTTTTGCCAATCATCCAGTACCTAAACCATTTCATTACAGTAGAAGAACAAGACGACGTATTTAAAAGAATGCCAGTCGAACATCAAACAGTGAACAACAATGTAGAAAACTGGATATAAATGTGACATTTGTGTTTGTTTCACGTATTAATGTGTGGGCGGTTACATTATGTCAGTGTGCAGTGAGGAGGATGTTTATCTCTCGCTATTTTTGTCTCTTCAGCAGATCAGGAGTTTTAGTGTACGTTGAGGTCACATGCTTCATGTACGTCATAATTTATGCACTAAATCTGTTTCCATTGCTCCTTGTTCAATTTTACTTTTATCAATATACCTAGTTTTTAGCTTTAGCTAAGCATAATCACTTTTTTGCAATATTTCAAGGCTTTTCCTAATTTTTGACATTTAATGCAAAAAAAAAAAAATGTGCATTCAAACAATTGGATGGAAACGCAGTAGGTGAAACAGAAAGGATCCTGATTAGACAAAGCCAAAGTGATTTAAAGTCACTTAAAGGACAACACCACAGTTGGCTCACTTAAAACTATAATACCTTAGTTGACTGTATGTTATTTTAATGTTTCTTACAGTATTATTATTAGTATATTGTATTCGGATATTGTGAGAGCTATTGCAAATGATCATTTTTATTGAGAAACTCAGATTATTTCACTGAACCAAATAAATCACGAGCTGATGTTCAGAAGTTGCCAGGTTGTTGTGTGCTTTCTCACTTGTTTCCATTTCCGCTCTTCACTTCCCCACTGGGCTTCTCTTTTGTCTGTCACCTGTTGTCTTCTTCTCTTCCTCTGTCTACAGTCCTACTCCAGCACAAAATGGGGAGTCCTGGATGACCTCCAAGATGTCACCTCCCTCCGCCATTTTTAATGCGCCACCTGTCATATACAAAAAGATTTCAATGTCTAATCAAGACCATTCACTTTCTCCCTCGTGCCTCACGCTGAAAAAACACCATTTCAAAACCCCCTTTTCTATACCAACTGTGAATTTTCATACAGTTCCGCGCACTCATTAACAGCCCTTGAGTGCAAGCTGGAAACTCAGCGGATTGTGTCAAAGCGTTTTCGAGCAGAGAAGACAGCTCTTTCTTGCTCCCCCTCGCTAGTTTTCAGTCTGGGTGCCCTCAAGGTTAGCAGATTAGCATACAACACTAGACGTGGGTATTCAGAGGCATCCAGGAGGCTGCTCAGGTCCCAGCTCATGCATACACTGTACTGTGTGTTCTATGTGAATGCTATTAGCATGCATGCCAGTTATCCGCCTGACAAAACGGGTCATGTTGTGTCATGTCGTGTCATGTAGTGTATGAAGTTATCACATCATGATACATTGTGTAGCTGTCAATGAAAATCACAGTCTGCCTCGAGTCACTCTGCATGATCTCGAAAAAAGGTGCATTCCTGGCAAATATTTCTGGCAATGTGTCTGTCCAACAGGGATATTTCCAAGTATCAAGTATCAAGATCACTTGGATTACATCAGGTGTTATTACACGTGAGAAAGCAATAACAATATTTGGCCTTTCATGTTTGTACTGTACCTGAAGGCCACCATAGTTCCCCGACACACTTTGAGAGGGAGAGGCGTGCAGAGGGGTATTTATCTGCAACTTCACTGCTAAAATTGATAAAAAACCAAGGCACATTAACTCACTGCTAACTATTATTATGCTACAAAGTATAAATCATAAACATTAGTGACTGCTGAAAACTTGTGGAGACAACTTAAGAACGGATCAATCAGTGAAAGGTGCAAAAGCAGAAGGAGTTCATGAAGATTTTTAAAACAACATAAATGTCTACAGCCAGTCAGCAAATCATGTTGCTTAGCAGGAGGACTTGAGTACATTGAGCACATTGAGCACTCATGAAATACAAACATAGGACCATCACCCAGGAGACGCGTTTGTGTCCCGTGTGAAACCGAGTCACGTTGGCTTTATTTACAGTAGTTTTGTTACGGAGCGTCCACACTAACTAAAATGTATTATTTAACAAATTTCTGCTGTTTACCTTTATTTAACCTAACAAAGGTTCTTATTTTTACTCACCACCTCAATCAATCAAAACCTATGTTTGACAATTATTCTGAAAAAAATGCCCAGTCACAGAAAAATAAGATGGATGAAAGCAGCAGGAGATTGTTGATTGTTCAGCAAACGTCTTCACAAAAAAATGTTTTGGAACAATTAAACAAAGTTTAAAACACACCTGACACTAGAGGGGTACATAGAGTGTTATAGTTTGAAGCTTAGGACCGCTGAACAAGCCTTGGTAATAAATGAGTAGTGAGTGAGAATGTGTTGGCCGTTCATACACCTCACACATACTCTATCTATATGTTTAGCTGCCAACAAACACTCTCTACCTGAAATAATTCAATGTTGAAAGTATTTAAACACAAGCTTAAATAAAAACGTGTATCTGTTAATGGTCTGGGCTGCATGGTGGTGTAGTGGTTAGCACTGTCGCCTCACAGCAAGAGGGGCCCGGGTTCAATTCCCGGGCTGGACAACCTTCTGTGTGGAGTTTGCATGTTCTCCCTGTGTCAGCGTGGGTTCTCTCCGGGTTCTCCGGCTTCCTCCCACAGTCCAAAGACATGCAGCTTAGGTGCATTGAAGACTCTAAATTGCCCGTAGGTGTGGATGTGAGTGTGAATGGTTGTTTGTCTCTATATGTCAGCCCTGTGACAGACTGGCGACCTGTCCAGGTGAACCCTGCCTTCACCCATTGACAGCTGAGATCGGCTCCAGCACCCCTGCAACCCTTAACTGGATAAGCAGGTTACGGAAAATGGATGGATGGATGGATGTTAATGGTCTGGTAATAGAAAAGGGTTGTGTACATAATGGGAGGAGGCCCAGATGAAGGTGAAGTTGGTCTGAGGTGTCTGTGATGAAAGATGAGAAAGCTACTGCCCCACGATGGGAGGAGTATTAGAATACAATTTGTTTTAAATCTACAAATAAATTGCAAAGCACATTCCTGCACATTTGTCATATTATGAGACAAAATTGGATAAAGTTATAGTTTTTTTTAATGCGATTTCCAAACGGACGACATTGTAAAAAGTAGATTCCGCCGATTCTAAAAAGTGTATATGATGTTTGTGTGTTTTGATCGGACTGGTTATGACTCTGAGAAGAAGCAGTGTGATGTTTGAGCTGCATTGGGTAAACACAGGTTAGAGGAGCGAAGTAGGATGATGATGGTGGATGATCACCTCTAGTTGATTGTCAAGCGGGAAAAAGGGATCTGACCCAGGGCCAGAGAACTCCAGGAGCCCCCTAAGGATTCTTGCTAGTTAAATAGTTCGCGCTCATTCAAGTAATATGTACAATTTAAACACAATATCAACTTTAATGGTACAATCAGCTCTATCACCTCACCTAGAGGCCCTGTCTGTTCTACTGCATATTCCTATATTAACGCAAAAACTGAAATGCACAGACCCAGAGCCCTCTAGCTGGTAAATCTGGCCCTGGTCCAAACAAAACCCAAGGCTTCTGTTCTATCACTATTCTCAAGGTCATGCTTTACCACGAGATTTTTGGCACTATATGTCGCAGCTTTAGGCATGAGTAGGTCGCCACTGCAGTGTCAGTATCTCAGTACAGCACACCTTCACATATTCATATAGAATGAGAACTATCAGACAAACAGCCATATCAAACAGGAGCAGGCCAACACTGGCACATGTCCAGGATATAATGAAAGGTCATGACAAGTCTGGCTGCACACACACTCAATATATCTGCAGAGAGGGATGACTGAGAGCAGCATAAAAAAGTCCGGAGTTGATAAACCTGCTAGCTCTGCAGCAACTTTGTCAAGAGCAGTGAGGAGAACAGGTGCAGCCGACATTAGGGCTCATGATGAGCAATGATGATGGGCCCCTAGGAGGGGGGAGGAGGATGGAAAACAATGGGGACGAACCAAATGAGAGGGGAGATCAATAACCAGGGCAGGGGTTGGGAGCGTGTGGGGCTGGGGGGGTGGGGGGTCTCCTGGCTGACAGCAGTCATTAACTGTGAAGTGCCAACAGATGCCACAGCTGCCGGAAGCCTAATCTGGGCAATTTACACCCTGTCAGGTCTGTGGAGGTTCCAACGAATCAGGCGGTGCAGAACTACCCACCTGACACCTTCTCTGCGCACATGTGGCCAAACTAGCACAGAGCGGTACACGCACACACTCATACACCGGGACGAATTAACATACTGCTGTCAAACACACGCTCAGTCAGTCAAAGTCTGTACAACACTGTATCGCCCATATGGGCACACAGTACATGTATATGCATACCCACAATGCACACAGTAACCGCACCCCTGATAGAACGTATCCTCAGCGGGGAATGAACTCAGCTCATGTTTCCTAAAATTAGCTCCACTCATCCATATGTGCATCTGTATGTGCGAATAGGGCCTATCCCAGCATGCAATAGGCAGGATTGTAGGGATTATGAGGCAATCTTAACTGGTATCTCAGGAACATTTTATCTTTAAATGGTTCATCATTGCTTAATAAAAGTTGCTTGAACAATGTGTTTTTGTACAAATTATATGGTAAGTAAAAATGTTCCTGCTGCATTTAACCTCAAATAAATATTTCCTTTTTTTATTGGAAACATTTTTTTCTCTGTTTGAGCCATATTGAAAATTCAATATCAAATTTTAGCTGACCTGTTGAACACATTATAATATTTTTTTTACAGAGTAACAACATTTTTACAAGAAAATCTAGAAAACAAATACGAAACATATAATAAGTTTAACAATAAGTCTCAAGTCACGCTGCCATCTCTTTTCTCCCTGCTGGTCCCAGTGAAGTCACCCATCGGTTTATGAACTGCTGTTTTGAAGCCTCGAGCTCAGCATCTGGCCCATCACCATGTTGGTTTTGGGATGACACCATCTTGGTTTTTGGAACCAGAAGTGACACAAGGGCGTGGAACGACGTACAACCGAATGCTGAATAAGACATTTTTTAGGTAACCAAAATGATACAGTTAAATTTCATGGATTGAAAACCCACTTTGAAAGCTGACAAAAAAGGTAGCCCCGCCCTAAAGCATACCCTGCTTTATGGTCTATTTGAGTCTAAATATATATAGTCTGTAAACACGTAGCTGGAAGGAAAACAAGCCCTCTAGACACATCACAGCGTGGATTTAGCCTTTGCATTATTTGCACAAATATGACAACTGGACTTTGTTTGTGCAGTCTCTGTGTTTATTTACCCCGCCCGCTGTGTTTGTGTTAGCTAGTTACATATGCACTGGCCGTGTCCATACATTTGCACAGCGGGCCGGGGTGTGTTTTCCGTGTGACAGCTCGGCCTCACGGAACTCTTTTTGCTATTTCACTCCAGTCTTTCTCTTTTTTGACTCATGTATGCTAATGGAGTGGAGTCATGAGGCCTTGAGGTAAAGGTTGCTCAAAAATTCACATTTTGAACTCTTTTGAAATCTTTTTTTGTGTAGAATTTGTTTCTATGTGCGTCTTCTCATTGACTTGGTATGCAATAGCTCTGTGTCTAACATTTCCTTGGCTTCCCGTCTGAGCACACTGGTAATTGTAAAGGCTAAAGGATATGATTTCACATCGTTTTTGTACTCATCAAACAATTCATTCAATCTGCATTTATGCTTCTTTCTAATTTCTCACATGTCTTCAGCTATTGTAATTAGGATGGATCATGAGAGATAGAAGTATAGTATATTGTATGGTATTGTCTAACCCTATTCCATCACCACCAGTTTCTCTACAACCTGCCAAGCAGATGTCACATCAGTGTACATCCCAGAGCCCCTGCTCGGTCCTCCTCCTGTTTAACTCCCTGCCCCACTGTCCTCCAGGGGCCTCACCTGTCAACATAAGATTCCATAGAAACCTAAAGCTGTCTCTGGACGTTGATGTCATTGTATAGGGGGCCTGCCAAACACAACCAGGCACTCCGATATCTTTCTCCAGCCACTCCCACCTCCTCCCCCACCCTCCCACTATTCACACTTTCATCCCTCCCTAAGGGCCATCAATAATGCAATGTGGAGCTCCTCAAGCAGTGTGTGCACACAAACACAAAGTCCATGAAGGCACACCACCAGACCCAAGCACACGATCTTGAAAATACACACACACACACACACACACACACATGGAAGGCTCAATTCCCCTGTGTGATTTATAGATGGGGCGCAGTGAGGGGCTCCTCCAGAGGAGGCCATTATCATGCAGGCAGACACATCTGCAGACATCAATTTGTGAGGCAAAGGTTCGAGGGGGGGTAGTCCTGGTGTCAGGAGGATCCCTTCAGGATGTCACAGCCTTTCACAAGGGGCTCCAACAACAAGCGGCGCCTCCTTGCTGTTGTTTGGCCACTGTTGTCAGTCAGTGGTGACGGTTAAAGAGAAGAGCAAGGGGCCTCTCTAAGACACGTGGAGAGGAGAGAGGCCAAAGAGCCCCTGGAGACATGTGCTCAGAGGCCACGTTCTAGAGCAGAGCTGCCGAGAACTGGTCCGATGTTTTCTGCCATAAGATTCAAATGATTACAACTCTAAACTGACCAAAAAGAACCAATGGCTATAAAGCATACATTTCTTGGAACTTCAAGTTGGAAAATATGCAAAAGAGAGTGGAAGAGCTTGATAGCAAACTGCAAAACATTATTTGACAAAACTCAAGGTCCACTTACTCGCTTTAAATATATCATGTGGTCTTTATCAGCAAATGATGATATTTAAGCTCAACCTTTAAGCCAGAAGTGTCAAGACATCCTAGAGGTCCTGAGAAAAAAGTGTTACAACTACACTTCCATGATGACTGAGGGTCTCCATTTGCTGATGGAGACCATGTGATACAGTCAAAAAGTAAGCTTTAAACAAGGAAGTGGATTGATACAGTTTTTTTATTGCTATTTCAAAGGTCAAGAATGAACTGTCAAGCTCAACTCTAACATAACTTAATAATTAGGCTTGCTGAAAATCTAAGGAAATGAGGAAAAGTCCAAGTTTTGGTCAAGTTGAGTCAAAATCCAATGCTGCCAAATTAGTTTGTATGAGGTTACCTTGGACTTCTTCATGGCTTTTCCAACATAATATGTCTCCCTAAAGTGTCAGACACATACAGATGTATGAGAAAAAACTTTGCTCTCTGTTTGTCTCCTGCTCCATCTATCAGAAAACTTGTGTAACAATGAGTGAGTCAGACTTGCTGGATATGACGTCCTGTGCTAAAAAAGCACCTCCAGCTAGGTGACCATCACCGCCCAGTAAATACCAAGAGAATCTCCCTCGCTGTCTGCCATTGTTATTTCCCCACAATCCAAGACCTGGTAACACAAAACATTCGAGCAAAGAATCCTACTTGTTATGTTGTTGGCTGCAGACACCAATAGAACAAACCTGGAAATGTGTAGGGCTGTACGAAATACTTTGAAGCTTCACCCATAACGTTGACATTCATATTATTACCATTATTATTAATAAGTTTGAAAAATTGCATACAAAATCCACGTTTCCCCTTCTCTTGCCCTCTCTCTCTCACCCACACAGCAGGTGAAGCGGCGCTTAGTCCTTTCTGCGTCTCACCCCTCAGTCCAGAAGTCTAAATTTATTTAAAAAAGGATAATTTTCCAAATTCAAAACATGTTTTTATCTAACGAAATATCCTGCTTCAAACCATATTTCTGTTCGTTTAGCCAGTCGAGAACTACATTTTCACTGCGGTCAATAAACACAAAGGGAGGCCTGCACCTGTATTAACTGGAGGGTCTAGCAGCAATCTAACAGCACCATGAATTACATATAAATAACCACAATTTAAAAAATGTTGCTACGGTAACCACGGTACAACTACTTTCGTACTTTTATTAGGTGTCTTGTGTGCTGTTGTAAAGTTTATATACAGCGGCGGCGCTGGGCTATTGTAGTGATATTCACAAAATAGGTACAGCTGAAGCTAAAGTGGCTCCCTGGATGCAAAAACACCAGGAGAGCAAATGCAGGAAACCAGAAACACTGACCAATTAGAGCAGACTGGGCTTTTTCAGGAGGGGGGCTTACAGAGACTGGTGCTAAAACATAGAACAGGTTGTGTCAGACAGAGGGTGAATGGACTCCTGAGTTAAACTTGCCAAGTTTGAACTCCCGGTAAATCAAGTCTGACAATCAAGACAGGCCTGATCATTCCAGAATCCAGATCAAATAATTTCAGTTTCCTTAAAATGAGGTATTGATATTATTTAGAGTAGGACAGAGTATAATCTGGGGAATGCAAACTTGACATAGTTTAAGTGGAAAAGTATTGGGATTTGGGTGAAATTACCCTTTGCTTTATAAATAGCATTGTACAGTAGAGAAACATTTGAAGGGGGGTGACAGCACTGACCTTGTACTGTAACTCAACACTCCCTCTTAAATCACCAAGATAAATATTGGTGGTTGAGCAGAAAACTCTGTCTTGCTGAACTGGATCAACAGTAGAAGTTGTTGTGATGGCAGCAGTTGCTATGGCAACAGCAGTCGTATTAGTAGTAGTAGTAGTAAAACTTAGGTTTCCAGGGAGAGTAACAGACACACTTTGACACGCAGCCTCCTTATCACCCATATGCTTTCATCCAGAAGATCACAGTGCAGCTCTGGTTCATCTTTGTCTGGTGACAGAACAAGTTGTTCAGTGCTGTCTGACACACAGAGGGAGAGGGAAAGCACATACACATTGGCTGCTCGTACTCATGCTGAATGCTGTTTATTTGCATTGATTTGATAACAGATATAAGACTTTTCTAGTGAAGAGCACTAATAGTTGCATTTGGCGATTTATTAATATTAACAACACTTTAAAAGACATAGTTCAACATTTAAGGAAATGTCTTATAGGATCCAGTCTGACTCAGAGCTATGACAAGATGAGAGTAGGTTAGCAGAGAGACTGGCAAACACGTTGAATGCATTTCTTCTCTATATAAAAACATAGAATGTATTTTAGTTTGTGGACTTTTGGCATTTTGGCCGACACCATCTAGATTTTTTGCGACCCGAAGTGACACAAGAGGGTTGAGCTAAGTGCAATCCTAACGCTGAATAAGACATATTTTGGCAACCAAAAAGTTATTATTTGGTGAACAGAAAATATTGGGAAAGAGTTAAAGTTCTAACTTATGGGTAAACTTCAACCGTGTTAGCGCCCTGTCTATCACAAGGTAGCCCTGACCTAAAGCATACCCTGCTTTATGTTTTTTTTATTAAGAAGTAGGGTCATTTCTCATAGACTTCTATAAAACCAGACTTCTTTTTGCATCCAGGAGGAGTCGCCCCCTGATGGCCATTAGAAAGAATGCAAGTTTAAGGCACTTGAGCGTTGGCTTTCCGCCTGCAGCCGTCTTCCTGGCCTTTGTCGGTGCATTCCTGCATTGTTTTGGTGACCTACTCATAGAGTCTATTTTTAATCCAACGTCCTTTATCCTCATTCCTCTACAGTTTATATGTTTGTCAGGTGTTCTCCATGGGTCAGTTTCACATTGGGTCCAAAAAGAAGACCTCTAGTGGCCTCCTCGGGGCCGAGTGCTGAATTTGGGCTGGGTTGCCTTCCAGTTTTGTAACTATCTGATTTTCTGGCACGCCCACAACATGCACTCATTGGCCACCGATTTGGAGGTGAGACAGTATACTGGTTTTGATTTGTCTCATTATTAACTGTATTATTTCATTCTTCACACTACTTCTATCATTTTTTTTTGTGTACAAATGAGTGCAACACTAAGAGTTCTTTCCCATCCCACTTGTACAAATCATTGCATCTCTTTTTTCTCTTCCAATATCAAAACATGTAGATGTGAAGTTACAGACTGAGTGATTACTGAAAACACTGAACACTGCTCTGCAGTGATTAAATATGTTGAAAGTCAAAGAGCACGCTTTTTTCCATCGTGGATCTTCTTCCTAGTGTAACGTTGAAAAACAAGAAGCACTTTCCCTGAATGATGAAATGAGAGCTGTGCTTCAGAAAAACTGATTAAGCATGCACATCACCTGTACTGTATGTGTGTGTGTGTGTGTGTGTGTGTGTGTGTGTGTGTGTGTGTGTGTGTGTGTGTGTGTGTGTGTGTGTGTGTGTGTGTGTGTGTGTGTGTGTGTGTGTCTCTCATCTTTGACTGCTCCCGTGTTAAAAACTGTGAGTGCAGCAGAAAGAAGAAGAAAGAGAATGAGCCAGCGAGAAAATGAACGAAGCGAGGGGGAGAGAGAGTAAAAAGAAAGAGACTGTCAAAGTCAAACAAATTCAGAGGGATCAATGCGCAGACTTCGCCTGGCATATCCAAGCAAGCGCCAGACTCAAAGCTCTTCAAGCCCACAGTTCAAAGTGGTGACACGTCCATTAGAATTTTTAATTCTGATGGCATCGACAGGCTCAGGGCTACAGCCCAAGCAGAGGACAGGCTGAGAGGAAACTAGGCCAATGCAGAGAGAGATTACTGTATACTGTTCTTTTTTATCCCTTTATATTAAAAAACGTCTCCATACTGTTTCCAAAAAAAATTCAAGCATACTCTGGAAGAGATACTTAGTCTTTGTAAGTGTATATCATTTATGAATTCATTTGCATCGTTACTTAGACGAAACACCCCAGACTTTGACCAAAAGTTCTTAAACTTGTTAATGTTTTTATTCCAAAACATCATGAAATAACTGGAGATGAAATGTTATTACTTATCATATGGTGGAAATTCCCCTTTAGCAACCTCCCTTTAGGATTACAAGGAAACAACAAGCAGAAAAACTTGATGTCTAAAGTTCATATCAGCTTAAAACTGACAAATGCCAGTCCTACTTTATTTAGTGCCATGAACTACCTATAACATTGAAACATACAGAGCGTCATTTCTAAGACTGGACAACTTGAACATTTACTGACCTACTCTAACCCTAAATATGTACAGTATGTCTAACAAAAACAAAAACTTGGTTATATCTTTCTCCAGCCACTCCCACCTCCTCCCCCACCCTCCCACTATTCACACTTTCATCCCTCCCTAAGGGCCATCAATAATGCAATGTGCACACAAACACTGCTTGAGGAGCTCTAACAAAAACTTGGTTAACTCCCTCACCTCCTTTAGCTGTACAGACAAGACGGAAGTAAAGAGAAGGTTGGCAGAGTTCTTATTCACATTAAAGAGAGCATTCATAGCAAACAAATTGACAATGATGAAAACACCTGTAAGTGTGTTGCAGTCATCGTTACACTATCCACTTAAGTGCCATCTGTTGAATCGAGCACCTATTGTGACAAAGGTTTTCTTTCACTTTTAATTTGTGATTCTCAGACGATATGACTGTAAAGAAGTTCTTATGGGAGACTTCAATTTAAACTGGCTAGCCAGAGCACGCAGCACTAGGCTTAAGGATATCACCAAAACATTTCAGAAGACACAAATTAAAAAAAAACCTTCAAGACTACCCAACCACTACTGGAACAGATTTGTATAAAACAGATAGGACCCATAAAACATGCATCTTTATGATCTTTCAGATCACAATCTTTGACTAGCTGCTAGAAAGTCTACAAAGATACAACACATAAATCAAAATTAAATGGGAAAGAATCCCATGATCTCCTTCATCTTAAAGAAAGATCTAGAGCTCATTGAGAACCAAATATAGCAAAAGAAAAGTGAATAACAGTATTGCAAATAAACCTTGTGAGCAGGCGTGTTATGATTTAGTGTCAGCTTTTTAACTGATTTAATTTAAGTATACCAAAGACTGGACTGGAAGCTTAATGCAAAATAGAGTTTACCCTGGTTTAACACTAACCTACTGAATAGGACCTAATGAGAGAAAGAGATGCATCTCCTATAAAATCCTATAAAATAACAGAAAACTGGTCGGTTAACCCATAAAGGTTTGAGAATAGTCAGGATGCAACTTTAAAAGGCTAATGCATTTTTTTTTCAGCAGAAGGAAACGGTAAAATAGTACGGAAAAGTACTGACAAACAAATTGGAAAAATAGATATAGAAGCATACAGATCAAAATGTGTGGTACTTCTCAATATGATAGCTTCAATTTTATGATCCAATTCAAAACATATTATGAATTCTGTCCTGGAATTGGGTCGAACTTAACAAAACCTCACCTTAGGGCTGGTTTAATGAAAATATAAATACATAAATGATGAACCGCACGTCTGTTTTCAACCCTGATGTGTCTGTATGTGTGTCAAGCACATATGTGTTGTTGCTGTTATGATGCTTGCGGCTCTTTCTGACAGAACTTGACAGTACGCTTACGGTTAGCTGTCATGCCGAAGAGAAAGTGAGTCTTTTATGAGGAGCTCCAGAGGAAGTACCCGTCAACAAAAATGCTAGGCTTGGCACGCACTGCAAGAGCGCATGTTTGGTCGTGCATGGTAGAAATGCTGATATGAAAAATCATATTAAGACGGCCAGATATACAATGTACAATAGCTGGTAGAGAATGTGTCACAGTGGGACATTTAGCTAGCAACTTGGGCTTGTGCACACTGACAAAAACCTTGTGTTAAGACTTAAAAGGTATCTGACCATTATTATATTACATCAACACAATATGTTTTGTGTTTACTAGTGTTAATGTACATGTTTTGGTGGATTTTGGGAGGCGAAGCATAGTTTTTTGTCTGCTGAATCTCTGCCCATGGTGTTAAAAGGTGGCTCTCAGTAGGTGAACTAGATGTTGAAGTAATTTGTACCCCATCCTCATGAAAACTTCTGCAGTGTGTGTGCATGACGTGCGGTACACTTAAGGTACCTGGTTTGGGTGTTTTCAAACTATGGTCGAGTGCTTCGCCGTTCTCTCATGTCAGACTGAGGACAGACTGGACACTACAGTGACTATACTATCTCATCTAAAGGTACAAATGGTATTACAAGAAGGGACGGGCCGCGGCTGTCTGGTTAGCATGCTCCTTTCACTAGATATCTCTGCAAATCAATATCTAGACGTCAACACTGAAAGCCCTTCTCATTCTCTCGACTGTTCTAAACTAAAATTCTGAAATGCAGCTAAAGAATATGTGTATATTTATGTATAGAACATAAAAATAACCTATAGAACAAGAACCACGTTCATGATATAAAAACACTTTTTCACGCCTTTACGACATCAGATTAGGAAATCGACTAAATTAATTGTATCCACACTATGAGATCCAGCCATCTACACATCAACAAGGTTTTAATTGTGGAAGAGAGTGAGCGTGTTTGCTGGTGTGGAGATTCGATGGTGGTGATGGGGGGGCAGGAAATCTGTGGGATTTACAGCTTAATCTTCTAAGGCACTTCCCTGTCGGCCGGGCTTCAGACTGTGGCTGAGAGGAGTACGTGCTAGCTTAGCGCAGCTGTCAGGAGCCGCCTGCCACCAAATCAATACCGGCCTTTTTCCCCTGCTTTCCCTCCTCTTCCTCTCTCTCATGCCTCCTCAGCCCTTCAGCTTCTCCTGCCGGGCACTAAATCAATGAGTCCCGAAGCTGATTAGCAGGTTCAAGTGCGGGTCATTTCACACAGCCACGGAACATTTTCACCCATGAACATCCTGAAACTACACACTGTAAGTGCAGGAATGTTGTTGTTGTGTGGAGGTTGGAGGCCTCACCTTTAAATTAATTTGCTGCAACATCATTGCTGCCAGCTGCTGAATTATATCAGCTACAGCTACAACTAAAATGCAACAGCTTTTTTTACTCATGTGATGTGTGTAATTGTTCAGCTAACTTTTATGTGGAAGGCCGTATGGCTCCTGCACACAGAGTGCTGTGTGTTACTTCACTTCTTTCCACTCCAGCAAATGATCACTGGATTCATCACGGGTCAAACCCCCGCTGAGTGTCACACCAATGGAAATCCGATAGCACCTCCAAGTGGACAGACAGGTACATGGCAAGCTGTGTAATGAGTGGAGAGGCGTAGAATCAGAGTTAGGGAATCAGGAAAAAACGACTTCATCTTGAACTCTTTATGCAGAAACAAATTATTTACGGTGTTACAGTAGTAAACCTGTAAGATATGAGATTTATTCCAAGGCCTTGCTGTTGCTGGGCGGCTGTGGCGTAGTGGAGAGCAAGATAGTTCTCCAATCAGAGGGTCGGTGGTTCGATACCCGGCTTCGGCAGTCGATGTGTCCTTGGGCAAGACACTTAACCCGAAGTCGCTTGCCATCGGTGTGGACTGGATGTTGCATGAATGTTAGTTAGAGTCTGATGGTGGCACCTTGCATGGTAGCCTGTCATCAGTGTGTGAATGGGTGAATGATATGTAATATACTACTGATTGTAAGTCGCTTTGGATAAAAGCGTCTGCTAAATGACTGTAATGTAATGCTTTAAATCTTCTTCATACGTACGTTGTGTCACTGGGCGATGCAGAGGAAGAAAAGCATTCTACAGGGTTCACGCTTTAGAAAAGAGCAAACAATGATAAGATAACTATGATACAATCTCAGTGTCTGAAACAGCTGATTGTGGTCTGTACAGTAGCTGACATAAACAATACAGTCATATTTATGCATGAGATTGAACTGAGCAGGGACATCCCATAATAACGTCTTACTCGTACACTTAAATGTGATTTTCAGAAGCAATGCTTCATGTTTTCAAATCAAATCCAGTATTGCTGTAGAGCCTCATCACTTTCATTTGTCACATATTCAATGTGAAACTATCTTCTGAGTATCTAACACACACACACACACACACACACACACACACACACACACACACACACACACACACACACACACACACACACACACACACACACACACACACACACACACACACACACACACACACACACACACACACACACACACACACTGAGTGCTCATAGTCTGTTCCTCAGTGGACCAGGTTCTTCTCTGACCCAGTCTGACCAAGGGCCCATCCCCTCTCAGTGGACAACAATGACCCACTTGATACATGCACAGTGTCATTTCAAAATTATCTTTTGACATCACAGGAAGTTCAGGTTTAGGCAAGAAAACATTTTAGTTTGGTTTAAGAAAAGAGCTTGATTGACGTTAATTTGGCCTACTTGAGACTCACGTGACTAGCTAGTTACAAACTGGTCAACTGACTCACAATGTCAACTTTTGATTTTTGTTTTGCACGGGTCACAAACTGCTCAAACTGTTCAAAATAATTAAGGGAACACCTAAATCACATATATACTCAAATTGAAAATCTTTATTGTTATATTGATGTCTTCATTGTGTAATTTTTCCAGAACAAAGATTTCTTCCTTTTTTTTTCTCCCTGTTTAAGGTTTTTTTTAGGGTTTTCCTATGCCGATGTGAGGGTTCCGGGACAGAGGATGGGTACAGATTGTAAAGCCCTCTGAGGCAAACTTGTAATTTGGCATTTTTGGGCAAAACAAAATAAAATCGAATTTAATTTAATTTAATAAACCCACTGAGAGCTGGTCTCAAAATCACACTGAAAATCAGAGTGAAACATCGAAATAACGGCTGATCCAACTAGCGCCTCGCCAGACCATCACTGACCCACTGCAGAACCACTCACACTGGACCAAGTAGCAGGCAGCATAACGTTCGCTGCAGCAACTCCAGACTCTTTCACGTCTGTCACATGTGCTTATTATGAACCTGCTCTGAAGAAGAGAATGATGCCGATTCTGAGGTTCTCTGGCAAAATGCCTATCCAGCTGCAAGATTCTGGGCACATTAGAGGACGTTGGGGTTGCATTGCTGTTGCCTCTCCTGTCCATCTGCAGCAAAACAGATTCCAGTACAAGACGCTTCCCTCTTATGAATACAGATACTTTTGCAACATTAACTGACACAGGTCTCTACCTCTCTCCCTGTGGCACCTCTCTCAGTCCTTACACAGATCAATTATTTATTTCTTTACCAAAAAATATTGAAAAGGGCAGTTTTAAACTGGTTTATTGTTTTGTATATTGTTATCTCTAATGTTACATGTCTTGATAATGTCTCGCTCTGCTAAGAAGTAGTCAAACTTCTAACATGAACAGTACAGTTGTATTGTAAACTTTGAAACAAGAGAGGAGTCGGTATATGGTGGGATTTATTTAGAACATACAAGCAAATAGAAACTGTTCTGAAACCATTATAGCTTTAACAAGAAGTTAGTAGGGGGACAGGGTGTGGATTTCTGATAACATGCAACGACACCATAAACAAATCAGTTATAAGCATTTGCAGTTTGAAACTGTAAGTATCTTGGTTTGTTCTAATACAGTGAAAAGTAGCTGCTAGTTGATGTGTCCCATGTGGTCAACAAGATTTTCTGGAAGGGAGTACAAAACACACTGACTGGAGCACACAACACATTGTTACTATGGAAACAAAGACAATTAGTGTGTTTGTTGGAACAGGACAGATGCTTCTCATCTCTTACACTATATATCAAAAGCTAACATGTCAACTTTTCCGTTAGGCTTTGCTTTTGTCTGAGTCGTCTTGCTCTGTACTCTCCCCCTTGCTGCCAAAACGCCGGTTTAGCTCTAATGTCAACACGGAGCAGCACGATTTCTGTGAAAGAACAGAGGAAATGGTAAAGAACACTGAATTAGCCATGCTAGCAGCTCTATGAGACTGTATTTGGAAACAGCCATGCTTTGAGCTTAATACTGACGTCAACATGCTAACATGCCACAATGACAATACTAACATGCTGATATTTTAGCAGGTGCAAAGTGCAGTGGAGAAATGTTTTGCAGGTACAGTAAATAGTGATAAACAAAAGGATTGGACGAATAAATAAATGACTTTGTGGTGGCTCTATAGGAAAAGTCAGGGGACCACCAACGTGCTAACCATTCATTCTCTGGGGACCATTGGTGTTTGTACCAAATACACCAGAATCCATGAAATATGTGTTGGGATATTTCAGCAAAAGCCAAAGTATCAGGCTGTTGGTGTGAAACTCTTCCTCACCTTGCCATCCTTAGCTTGGTTGCGGGCCCTGGACACGAGCTCCAGCAGGGCCAGCAGGAGCCCGACGCCAAGTCCCAGGCCCAGGAGGAGGAAGAGGCCCCGCAGGTCGTGAGGCCGCAGGGCCTCGGAGGTTTGGGCCCGGTTGCCGGCTACACAGCTGCTGGCCCACCACTTCTGCCACAGATAAGTTAGCTCACCAGACTCACTGAGCCTCAGGATGGCCAAGGTCAGGTTTTTGACCAGCGGGGAGCCTGCCGGAATAAAGAGAGGCTGATGAACAACTCACTCCAAAACCATGCTGCAGTAACATCCTCTGTGGTTTTGTCTTCAGACGTTCCATCAGATGTTGGAACATGGATTACAGGGATGTCTTCCCATTCAGCTACAAGAACAAAGGTGCGGTAAGGAGAGCCAGCAAGAGAGCCAAACGGTGGTACCGCCGTTCGCCTCACTCAGAAACCATCCTTACCATAACAACACTACTTTAGGACAGGGGACCAGGGACCCCTTACAAGGGAGAACATTTTCCAATGACCCCCTCTTAATAACACGCATTATGCATATGCTTACTACCATTTGTACTCGTAGAAGACATTGGAACCTTTTTGTATTCTAAAACTTTTCAACTAAAATACTTCAGACCTGTTTCATTAGTGATGAACAGAAACACATTTCAATTTCAATCATATTCCATTTATATACTTTTAAACTGAGTTTTACATTTAAGTAGTCGACCTTACAAGCTTCGAGGAAATGAACAGTACAAGACTGGCGTAGCCCTCATAAATCCAGATAGTTAAAATGACCCGTGTAAGGCTGACTTCTTTAAGTCCTTCAAGTTCAAGATAATGAACTTGGTGCTGTGTGTCATATTCATGTAATGTGAGTTTCTATCGGCCCAAAGCTAATGTGGGTGGGAGCATTGGACACAATATGCTTGTTTTATTAGTGCAAATGGTGGCCATCTGTTTTCAACAATTCTTAGTTTAAGGTGATTAAACTAAATTTAGTTATGAATATTAGATTTCATAATAGGATCTCCTAAATCCTACACATTGGTCATTGAAGTACGTATGTCTAAAGGCAAAATGTTCTCAATATCCACACTCCATCACAGCCTCCTCATGTCCACGCCCTCGTCCTCCTCCTCCTCCTCCTCCTCCCTCTTCCTCTGTGGTGAACTGGCAGTGATAGAAGACTACACTAAACCCTTTCAGATATGATCTAAGTCCTGGAATGAATTTCATAGAAACATTAGAAGCTCAACAATGGTGTGATTTGCTGTGGGGATGGGAGGGGTTTCTCGCTTCTACAGTTTCAGTTTGATTCATGAATAAAAAAAGAGGTTTAGATCCTGTCTTGGAGCCCGGATCACTCACCCAGAGGTGCTGCGATGCTGTAAGCTCTCATGGCGATGGCCTCCTCTGCGCGGCTCAGTTTACAGTTGCGGGCCACCGCCAAGTCCAAGGACACGGCCTCACCAATGAAGGCAAAGTTTCCCTCCAGGGCGAGGCGGACGCCCTCATCCATGCTGGACACGTAGCTCTTCTTACGCTCCATGTGCTCATAGATGCGCCGGTACACAGGGTTCTTTGAATTCTGGTTTACAAAAATTACAACAAGTTATATAATATCAACCTCAGATCTTATAGAAACTTCTGTAATGACTATTAACTCATTAGGAATGTACCTTGAAGAAAGACATGGTGGATCCAGCCTCCACTGTGCCATAGTCCATCACGTCCTGCTTCGCCAGGTCCTCGAAAGTCCTGATGGAGACCTGTTTGTTGTTGGAGTGCAGCATGGAGTTGAAGTTGCCAAAGTAGCAGGCCAGAAGCAGTACAGCAAACAGCCACCAGATGGCGCTGACTACACGTCCAGACGGGGCTTTAGGGTGAGGACCAGCACCTGGGGGGGGGGGGAAGGGACCAGCAGTCACGTGACAGGTCTGCTGTTTGGCAGTAAACCCACTCCTTTAAAAGCTTAATACTCATTTTTTTTTTAATAAATTCATGCTCAGTATAATACTTTTCAAACAGGGTTTACTGATGATGATGATCATCAGCTTGAGTTCTGTTTGATGGAGTATTACATTATGTCATGATTTCTCTGACCCACAAGTCCATTTGCAAAACACTAAGGCCGTACAGCACAATAAGAACAAGGTCAGCAGTGCAGCCCATTCCCTTTGAGGGAGCGTAAAGAGAGAGACGGCGAGCAGCGGCGTGTCTCTGTGGTTCGGTTTAGCAGACCGCTGCGTTACCTTGCAGGGTGAGGGCTCCTGTGATGTACCAGAAGCTGTGCAGCAATGTGAAGCTGTGCTCCTCTCCGTCTGACTCCGCCCATTCAGTGGGACTGATCCTGCAGAGAAAAAACAACAGGCCTCAGAGTGCAGCAACCAATGCAGCAACAAGACAGAAGATCAAGGTCGAAACTTGTGTAAATGTCTATTGCGAAACACTAAAAAGGCTTATACAAATGCAGTCCATTACTATGTCATTATTAGGAGCTCTATATTCTCTTTATTGCCTTAACCGTACGATGCATGTTTTTTTCAAACATTCCTACATACATCGGGTCTCCACCAAATATTTTGGTTTGAAGAAGAACAGGGGGTTGAGTTCTTAATTGGTAAATGGTAAATTGACTATATTCATTCAAACCCATTCATACATCAGGCACAGCCTATGGGAGCAATTAGGGCTTAAGTGTCTTGCCCAAGGACACATCAAGATGGACTAGAGGAGCCGGGGATCGGGCCAACGTTTTTCTGATTGAATGACAACCCGCTCTGTCACTGAGCCCTAGTCGCCCCTAACTGTAATTGAATGACATGGATTCATTAGACAGCGTGTAATAATGTCCAAGGGTTAATGAGGCGGAGAACAAACAGTTCACTTCCCTTGAACTAAAAGGAGGGAGATGGATGTGTTAGAAACATCACACACCGCTTACTGACATGGTCACACTGGAGGAGGAGGAAAATTATATACAGTATGTGTGCTAGAGAGACAGACCTCCTCCTGAGGTGTAAATTGGGTCTTTTTGGTTGTTTGCTTGTTCTTTTATTTGACCTAAGAACCAGAAGAGTCTCATGCGGAGGTAAGGATTCAATCTAAGATACAAGTCAACAACCTCTCACCCTATGACTGGGGGGGCTCAAGGAACGGGCTCATGATTTCTGGAAAGAGAGTGCTGTTAAGTTTTTCAAATGTATTTTTTTGACTCTTTGAACACCACAAGCATAGTGCCATCTAGTCCCATTATATAGGAGAGAAGGCAGACATCTCTTTCTCCAATACTAAGCAGCTCACACCAAACAATCTAGACTGATTTATAGATCTACAGGTAAGAGGAAACATATGTGTTTCTGATTTTGAGGTGAACTCTCCCTTTAAACTGACTTACATCAGGTGGCCACAGTTCTTTGTGTTGCTGTATTTGACTAGACAACCCAGTCTGGGGTTTTCTTAAAGTGGCCCTATTATGCTTTTCCACTTTTTCCTCTTCTTTAGTGTGTTATATATATTTTTGTACATGTTAAAGGAGTGTAAAACCTGAAGTCCACGCCTAAAAGGAGTTACCCTCCCCCTCAGAAGCTCTTGAGCTGCCTGAAAAGGCTCCATTGAATTCTCTCCTTAACTTCTGTAACTTTATGAGGTCACAATGTTACAGAAGTGACGTAAAACTCCTTCCGGCCAGTTTGGCCCTCAAACAACAAGAGAGAGAGATGGAGCTGAAGCTCTGGAGGAAGAGTTTTTTGAAATGTGAAACGTTGACCAATCACAACAGAGCGGGCTAGCTGACCAATCAGAGCAGACTTTGCTTTCTGGAGGGAGGAGCAAGCGCTACAACGGAGCATTTCAGAGAGAGGGTGAGAAGAGGTGCTGCAGGACAGCCAGGATGAGAAAAACAAGGCGGATTATGAGCATTAACGCATGTAAACATGTAGTAACTGTAACTTGAGGGGCGGCTGGCTGTTGGAGAGCAGGGTCGTCCTCCAATCAGAGGATCGGCGGTTCGATCCCTGGCTCCGGCAGTCCATGTCGATGTGTCCTTGGGCAAGACACTTAACCCTGAGTTGCTCCCGAAGGCTGTGCCATCGGTGTATGAATGGGTGTGAATGATTAGAGAGACCCTGATGGGCAGGTGGCACCTTGCATGGTAGCCCCTGTCATCAGTGTATGAATGGGTATGAAAGGGTGAATGATTAGTAATGTAAAAGCGCTTTGAGTGGTCGGAAGACTAGAAAAGTGCTATACAAGTACAGTCCATTTACCATTTACTTGAGATAAAAATATGCACCTGGAAAATAGCATAATAGGTCATATTTGAAGATAATGACAAATATCAAAATCTTGTGTGATTTGTCTGTAACTGTAGAATTTAAACTCTTTTTCATATTACTGAGGACATTTCCTGGTAAAAAGCTCTGTTTCTACCGTACACTGTAAAAAATAATGCATGTAACAACAGTTGTTTGAAGTGTGCTCCTACCTGCCCACCAGGAATATGCAGAGACCTGTCAGCAGGAAGGCGATGAGAATGCCGACCCACATGTCGGTGGAGAACGGCGCCAGCAGGCTAAAGCCGCTCTCTTCAGAGGCCAGGTCTCTGCGCAGGATGAAGCTGATGCCCGTCTGCATGAATGGGGTGGTCATGTCCACATACATCTCTCTGACTGCGGTGAGGGTCAGCGGGGCCACCGCCAGGTCGGCCTCCTGATGCGGAGACGGAAACACAAAGACACACTCACCTGTGAACACCCATGTGACTCATGATAGGTAGAAGTCATTAGCGGCTGATTTGATGCCATTTCACTCTCTCTACGTTTGAAAATTTGCACACCAAATAATGTTTAAAGTATGTTTGCACTCAAGACCAAAACTCTAATAAACAAAGTATCAAAGATGAAACTGTATCCAGCTGTTAGAGGAACTCTGGAACACAGGATTGCATTAAAAACACCACCTTTAAACAATTTAATTTAAAAATAAAATATAATACAAATAAAGTGTAATATATAATAAAAACAACAAATGCTAAAATAAAATAATAATTCATTAAAAGTCAACCCTTACTTCACTTATTATGAAATGTTATATTATTTCTATTTTTATCTTATTTTTGAAAACGTCCCACATTAATGACCTGAGTTTTGTTATTTAATTAATATATTTTTGTAATGAATTGGTTTGTTTATAAATTGCACTCCATTAATTAACTTAAATATATCTTTAATGAGCTTTTATTTATTATATTTATACATACAAATAAACACTTTGGGTCTCCATTCATATTTATTGGTAGATATCAGTTGTTATTGACTCCACCTTTGTCAGATCAAAACTGCAGATCATTTCTCAGAATAGGATCCCACATGGTCCAATGAGCAGACCAAGAGAGATCACTTTAACCAATAAAGCTATATACAAAATAAATATCCATATGCTTTGATTTGCGTGAAAACTTACAGCTCTGTAAATGTTCAGTCATGAGAATTTTGGGAGCTCAAACCCGGCTTGTGTTTAAGAAAAGGCAGTATATCACTCTTCATGCTTGTCCTGCTTAGGACGGAGTCCCATTCTAAGGAGAGCCATGACAGTGGTACGGTCCACTCTTACCCCTCTGATGATTTCACCTATCATGCCGTTCCAGGTGCCGCTGTTGTCCATGGCTCCGTAGCGGTTGTCCTTCACCAGGTTCAGTTTGTACTTGAAGCCGAGCTCCCTGGAGAGTTCAGAGATCAGATCGATGCAGTAGCCCTCCAGCTCGGAGCCTCGGCTCATGGTGTACGGCTCTTGCTGAGGAGAACAGAACAAGCAGTCTGGTTTTAATGGGGGGGTGATCATTATGGGGGAGCAGCAGTGAGGGTGACATCATGCTTTGAAGATGAAGAGGATGACTTTTTTTTTAATTCTTTTTTTTTAAGAGGAAATCAACTGTGAGCTGAAATTGCTGCTTTTGGGTGAACAATTTTTTTTTATTCATGAAATGCTTTGATGAACGAGTGGGGAAATCTCAGGATGTGAGAGATGGTTTAAGAAATACAGTGTAATATTCACAGGATGTGAAGTGTGGCAGTATTTAAGGATAATTTAGTTGGTATATTCACTGCGATAATGTTCGTCTTATCAAGTCATTTTAGACGCAAGAGTCATTTAAATATTGGGAGTCCATCTCGGAAACAAAAAAGTACAAAAGTTATATCCTTTCTAAATGAAAACGATCAGTAGTTTAGGTTAAAATATGTACCGTATCCACTGCTGCAAAGCTTAAACATGAACTTTTTTTTAAAAATATATATATATATATATATATATATATATGTGTGTGTGTTTTAAGGGAAAGGATATATTTTCCCAGTGATCCCAATTGGGTAACTCAAGGCATAGCTAACATCTTCCCTGTTTTAGCCCATCGTTTCAATGGTAGGTCTGCATGGCTAACAACGTGTCATTTCTGTCTAGCTTTCAGGACGAGGAATCATAAAAGATTTGTAAACACTAACAATGTACCCAACGTGGTTGACACTGAATTACTCAACTCCTTGACATTCTGCTATTTCATATCAAATATTTTTTTCATATCATAGAGCAGTACCCAGAATGTATTCAAAATGTCCACCACTTTACAAATGACATCCTGTATTGCTGGTCACAATGTCTTTTTTTTTAATGACATGTACCCCCAAATTAGTATCATTTTCTTGTGCAGTAAAAAATATTTCTACTCGTTCCCAATGCAAATCACCTTTCGGGATTTTGCAAGTTTTCATTTTTCTTTTTTCAAGATCCAGACCATTATCTCCAGAACAATTTCAAAGTCTGATCGTCTGACTGCTCGTGTTTCTCGACCCTTTGGATATTCAGCTCCTTTGTATGGTCACTAGTAGAAATGATGGCCAAACTACAAAAATAAGAACCTTTTTGTGATGAATAAGAACTATTCAGAGTGTGGGTTGAGTTAATTTGTCACGGCGGCACAAGGCCACTACCACATTGTGATTCTGGTGTCGAGAGAGCCTCAAAGACACAATACCTTTATGGTGGTGATGGATAACTCCTTGGCATCTAGAAGGGGGGAGAGAAAACAAGCACAACAATAAATTCAAATAAGTCAATGTAATGGAGCATGAGCGGCAGCACAAAGATGAGAGAATTTGGTCTAAGCCAGTTGGGTTTCATGTCTACGAGCTTACGTGCAGAACGGCTTCTGAAAGCCTAATGAAGCCCATTGTTGCTTTGAGTTCCCTTCATGTGTTTTTCTCTCTCAGCAACAGCGGTAAAAAAGCCAAACAGCCAATGAGGACAATGAGCGTCTTGTTGTCGGTTGTTGTTCAGAAGACCAAGAGAGAGAAGTACTGAGGGGACTGTTGCAAGGTACTACAAGGGGGGTGGCTGAGTTTCTGACAGCTCAGTCAACCCCCCACATCCCCCCCCTGTAATCCAAGTGGGAGATGAACCCCCCCCTGCCCATACCCTGACATTACCCATGACACCCAGCACTGTTTTCTTTCTGCTTTAACTGTGACCAATGCTATTCACAGCGTGTCCAGCAGGCCCTAACATGCCCGGCCTGGCTCAGTCACAGAAAGGGTTTGGGGGGGGGTTGGGTTGGCGGAGGTGCAAGTTCCTCATAATTGCATGCGATAACAAAAGCGGGCCTCGGTTGGGTCGTATGAAGCCCATGACACTCCATCAGCCTCCTATTGAGATGACTGCAGGAGCTACAGTCTGCGGAGATGGCTGTCACCCCCACCCCCCCCCCCCCTCCCCAAACCCAAACCCAATTAATTGATTTATCACAGTGCTTTCTGGACCTCAGCAAGGCGGTAGCCCCTCCACTGGTGAGAAACGGGGACCCCGCAGTGATCCTCCATGCTTTGATGGGACTCCAGCAGTCCAGCAGGGGACGGCTGGGCAGAGAGACAACTGTGAGGAATCATTTAGGAGCGGGACCCGGTTGCATAGGTCAGCCGAGCCCGCTGGGCTTGACCCTGCAGACGGTAAAAATCATCTTGCAACACAAAGCAGCTTTCCAGAATGTAAGGTGACTAATTGGCAAAAAGGACATTACAAATAAATTGGAGGGACCCAAAAGAATCCTGATTGGAAATCAAAAGTATAGAACCTTTGAAAAAAGGTACAGAAAAGCTTTCTTCCTCTTAGAAATATTCATTCTTCAGAAATACAACAAAATCCTATCAAGACAATGTTGATGTTGAACAATTCTGTAAAACCCTCTATAAGGTCATTTATGATATAAATAACAAATGGTTAATACCAATTTTCTGAAAAAGTTTCCCGTCTACAATATCTGCTCGTGGTAACCACGATGGTGAATAAACTATTGTTAAGGTTGGGCGACTGGAACACTTGGTCAGTGTTATTTTTAAAAAGTAAGTGCAGTTCTTCAAAAGGACACGAACTCTGGTCTCCCACATGATAATCTGATGCACTAAAGGCCAATCTGCCACCCCGACCACCCTCTCCACTTTCAAAGGACACTACTACAAAGACACATCGGTGATTGGACATATATCGGGAGGTGCAAACTGTCCGATACGAACAGATTCCGAGAGATACTGGGCTGAAATAACAAAACCCCAACTCCTGATCTAAGGACCACAAACACGACGCTGGCTACAGCCCACATGCAAAAAGTTACATTTTGGACAGAAGAAGAATGGTTGCAGTTTCTGTACATGCTGTAATTTTCTGTCCGTATATATATTTATGTGTAAATAAATATGGTGCAATGAGCCAAATGAACCATGTTCCTCCACGTTTGTGTGTACCAGTCTTACCTGCAGTGACTCTCCATGCAGTCAGGGCTGCCACACACAAGACCAAAGCCAAGCAGCCCGTCATTTTGTCACAAATCTGAAAACAACACACATTCCTTATTATGATTATCTTATTTCAATTATCATTTTCCACATGTCGTCTAACCAAGAGCACCTAATATGCACAATAACCTCAGGGATGATATGCTTTGATTGTATATTATATATAATAAAATGCTAACACAGATTATAACACTATGATGTAAAAAAAAAAAGTTACTTTACCTCAGTTACGTCAGCTGAATTAAAAACCTCTGTGAAAGGGACGACTTCAGGAAAGTTTGTAAGAAATTCACAACAAGTGTTGCAGGATGGCAGTGGAGAGGGGTTCTGTGCAGAAGACTGTAGTGGGGGTTTATATGGGGGAGCACAAGGAGGGAGGAGATAGAACCCCAACGGGAGCATACACTCGTGATTGTTGGCCAGATGTTTTGGCAGAACAAAATCTGAAGATATGAGATAACTGGAGAAGGATGTGTTCCACAACTACATGATCAGACTTGTGATGCAGATTATCTAGGCAAGCCATGTTTTTTCTTCATCCCTTCATCCCAGCTGATACAAAGAAATAAAATAAACAGAGTTGTTTGTTGAAGTCATTATCTAAGATGTTGTGTGGGTCAGTTTTTAGCTTTCTCTTAAATTCAGTTGTGATTACGGGTAACGATGAGTTTACAGGGAGTAGGAGAATTTGGCATATTCCCTCTTCCTCCTGACTAGCCTGAGGGACTACTCAATGTTTTTTGTAATACAATAACATCTGATAATGTAACAGAGAACAAAACAGCTTGTTGTTGTTCTCTTTACAGTTTGAGTTCAGGGAGGTCAATTGAAATAAAATACTAGAATCACTGCCTAGCGGTTGTATGTCTCCTCCAAGCAGTCATGCTGCCGTTTACATCCTTGTCCGTCCAAAATGTTATCATCTCAGCGTTCTATCCTTTGTTTCGAATTGTCATAATTAGCATATTCATTCTTGAGTTATGGCCAAAAACTGTTTTGGAATGTCCCAGTGACCTTTGACTTCCAAATTCTGATCAGGACATCCTTTACTCCAAATTGGACCTTTTGTGCCAAATTTGAAGAAGCTCGCTTAAGGCATTCTCTAGATATCACGTGAATGGGACATACATGAGGTCACAGTGACCTTTGACCTTGAAATTTATATCAGTTCATCCTCAAGTTCATGTGGATGTTTGTGTCTAAAATGATGAAAGTCCCTCCAGGCGTCACTGAGACACAGTTCACGGGAAGGGACCGGAAGGACGAAACGACAACTTGAAAACCTGTCATGTCTGTTCTCCGGCGTGGAGGTATTATTGTTCATTGCTACATGTGGGACTAGGCTTCAATTTCGGTTCTGCCAAGTGAAGCCAATGCGTAAGTGTCCTAAACTTGCATTCTCTCTACTGACCAGTAGGGGGCGACTCCTCTGGTTGTATAGAAGTCTATGAGAAAATGACTCTACTTCTCTCTTGATTTATTCCCTCAGTAAACATTGTAAACATGAGTTTAATGTCTCAATCTCTAGTTTCAAGTCTTCTTCAATACAGCATGATGTTCATTTAGTAAATGATGCTCCATTTAGAGTCAAATAGACCATAAAGCAGAGTATGCTTTAGGGCGGGGCTACTGTGATTGACAGGTCACTGCTGCTACCAGAGACGTGCACTTCTCCGCAATCCAATTATGGTAACTTCCATTTTTTCGGTTTCAAAAAGTCAAGATGGCAATAACCGTAATCCAAGGTGGCAACTGCAAAATCCCCGAACTGGAGGCTTCATGTCATCAGTCCACAAACCAATGGATGACGTCATGATGACTACGTCCACTTATTATATACAGTCTATGGTTAGGACTCCTCAAACTCAAAAATCACATTATCTACAGTAATACACACCAAAGTTTAATCCACAAAACATGCCCCAAGTCTTTGTTTTAGGAAGAAGTAGTCATACTGTTTTAGCAGAAGCTCACAAGCTAAATTGATTTATTTGAAATAAAACTTTCAGCAGGCAGCGACTTCATCTAAAGGAGGGGCTGCATTCACTCCATGAGACAAAAAACATTCTCTCAGGCCTGAAGTGCCACAGGGCTCCGAGGTTTTCAGTTGAGAGGCCAAGCCGTGCCAAATTGTCTGGATAAATATGGCTTTAAAGAGGGACTCTGCGGTTTTCTCAGAATCCTAATGAAGCAGTCTTTTGTGTTTGTGTGCTGGCTTGAGTGGAGTCTGCGGTGCTCAAATGAGCGTGTCCCGCTTCACAAAGTCTTACAGAGCTGAGGAAGAGGCCTGGCAGTGTCTGACAGCTCGCCAGAGGTGGCAATCAGACTAGAAAATGGACAAACCTTTCACTGGCAAATCAGTGTCCTGAGAAAGACCGTCCTGAGAGAGTAACAAGGGCTCTACAGGGGTTTGTTAGAGGAAGCCCATTTCAACACATTTTCATTAGCTTCCTCAAAAAGCTATGCATGAATGATCTATAACTACTGTTATCATTATATTAGGTTTTAGTTAGTTTGTGTTCCACAGCATGCATACTTTTTTTTAAAGGGTTTCAATTTTTGCCAAGAACTTTTCAAAAGGAAACACTGACTTCTTGGAGTATTTACGGGGAATCTACAAGAAGTGTGACTGGGTTTTATTCGACATACCACATTCCGGGGTCTAAGAGAGTTTATGTAAATAGTGGATCTTGGGTGGCAAGCAACAATGAGAAGATTTGTTTTCTTTATTAAGGACTGGTTTAGCTTGTCGTCTATTGAGCAGCCTCGAGTCTTTGTTCCGGAACATTCTCCCTCCTTGCAGGGGGGCAGCTTCTTTTTTTTGTTTTTTTTGCAGGAGGTTGAGAGAGGTGATGGCTGGTAAACACAGACCCAAGCCGAGTCCAAATTAGAGCAGCGAGCAGACCCTGCCAAAACCAAGGTCAAAGGCTTTTACATGTCAGCTCGCATGAGGCTCAGTCCCTTCCTGGTAGATTAGGTGTAAATGAAAGGAGCCGGGAAGCCTTCAGTAATATTCATTTGAGATTTATTGAGGTCATAATTAAACATTGTCCCTAAAATGTTGCACAAACAACTGGCACAGCAGTGCAAACGATACAGCAGGTCGACAGATAAACGTGCTTTGATACAGATCATTCTCATCTTGTATTAGTACCGCGGAACCAATGGGAGCGCAGGCGTTCAGACGCGGCGCCGCAGTCGGACCCTCCGAAAGAGAAGTTTGGGATATTAACAAATCTACATATAAAAAAAAGACTTTGTAAAATAAAATAAAAGCACAGCATCAGGATAAACATTACAGTGCATTAAAGACATGCAGTCAACTGAAATGGGAGTAGTCTACCACTGCTTTGAAGTACATGATCTCAGTGAAGTGACAAGCAAAATATTGGCAGTTTGGTCAAATTACTATGTTAGCAATACACAAAGAATACTACAAATTAAGACATCTTACCTGCCTTTTTTTCAGCAAAGACGTGAGACAAGCCTCAGCTTCTAGCATCAAACTGTCAAACAAACGTCAATATGGTACCATGCCATCATTTTCTAAATATTGCTAGTGGATGGATGGGCTGATAATAACGCCTTGACATTGAGTATCTACTTTTCAGCTCAGTAAAAACCATTACAGTTCAGGTAGACCCATTGCTACTGTATGTTCATGTTAAAAAAAAGGTGAGAGTAGTCAACAGTCAGCATACACAGCTATATAAAAAAAACTCCTGTTATCTTTCTCTAAATACATCCTGTCAATCCTCTAACATTTGGTGCAAACGGATGGCAGAGCTGCAGTAGTTGCATTTAGAAGACGATGTTTTCTGACGGCACCGGTTCAAAAATGGATCTCGCACAACCTCGAGATGTGGAAGTGATTGTTCATGGACCAGTAATTTAGTGGAGCACAGTTTTCTGCAAGATGCAGAAATAATCTATGAGATATTCTGCAAGATATGCAACTTTTCCCAAAAAAACAAAAACAAAAACAAAAAGTTTCTCGCTGTGTCTCTCACACTCAGTTCCAAGTCAGCCAGTTCTTTAGAGTTTGAGCATGAAAAAGACTTCACTGTTTTCAGGGTCTGGGGGGGACTGGGACTGTCCAGGGGAGAGGGTTCCAAGGGGGGTGAGCTGACTCAGCAGGTCCAGGCTGGAGCAAGGACTCTGGGCCACGCAACACGCGCCTTCGGGGTTCCCCCGCTCCTCAATGGGGCTAGCCCCGCTTCTGCTGCAACTGCTACCAGTGAGGCTGAAGCTCGCACTTCTGCCCTGGACCAGGCCCTGGAGCCTCTGCCTTTCCTGGGCCTTCTTGGCCCTGTTTGCAATGTAGCGCACCCTGCTTTGGCTCCTCGAGGAGGTCCTTCGCACCAGGCTCTCATCCAAAAAGTCCTCCTGAGACTCTCCGGGACCATTTTTCGGGGCGAAGTCGCTGGCGGTCAGCGGCTCAACGTCGGTCAGCTTCCGTAGCTGCTCTGTGAGATCGCTGGGCGGTCGAGACCTCTGCGGGCCGCCCTTGCGGAGCTGGTCCCTGGCTGGCCTAACAATGAAGCTGCGGCTGATGCTGTGGTACTTACTGTCGAAGTTACAGGAAATGTCATCAGATGTCAGGTCCCCGAGGCTTTTGGACATGGAGGCGGTGGCTGTCGGGGCTGTGGGTGCGGAGGATGGCTTGCTGACTGAGGACTGCTTGAGCCCCTCCATGTATAGCCGACTCCAGGTGTGCCTCCTTTGAGTCAGTCTGCCGGGCGAGTCCACGGAGGCTTCCTGGGGAGGCTGGAGGGGGCGGGGCTTAAGCTCATCCTTGGGGCAGTCGCCTTGCTGAAGATTGGGAATCGACTTGCTCTTGCTAACTCGGAGGGCATCGTAGGTGACGAGCGCTGACCGGCGGCACGTGACCCAGTGAGGGTCACAGGTGCTGGCGGCAGGCAGGCTGCTGAGGCTCTTTCTGGCCAGGTTTGGCAGGGACAGGTCAATGACAGTGTCGCTGGAAGAGATGCTGGAGGAGGAAGACATGCTGTCCCGGTGGCTGCCTGGCTCCAGCTTGCTCCACAAGCGGTCGTTCATGGTAGCGTCCGTGCAGACCTCTGGCACGGCTGACTGACCAGCTGAGGCTACAGCCACCAGAACATGGCCCTCACTTTTTGATCTCCTTACTGGTATGTGTGATGGCTGATTTTTAAACAGGGCTCTCCTGGCCTGTACTGCCGGAGCACGGGGGACGTCAAAGGCTCCGGGGGACACTGCTGCACCAGGAGCCTCCAGTCTGTGGTCAGACTTCACCGCCGCTGTAACATCTTTGTTTTCTGTCAGAGTTTCTTGGTTTTCCCTCAGCTTTGGCATGTGCTCCATGGATGACCCGGTGCCTCGGTTGGTCTGGATGTCCTGACCAACTGGTGCTGGTGCAGTTCTGTCAGCAGGGTTCGTCGGAGGGGGAGACTTAGTTCTGGAAAGGGCAGGAGGTTTCTTAGGGCCTCCGCTCACCTTGATTGGACTGTGCACCGCCCCGTTTGAAGGAACGGCCAATGAGGAGTCTGCATTTATTGCTGTGCATGGAGAGTGCAGTGGTGATGATGAGGAGGCGTGACGTGAAGACAGGCTGTCTTCTGGAGTGGAGACAGAACGGATGACACAAGGGTTTCTGGTGACGTTAGAGTTCAGTGGAAGAGGGGCTGGTCTCTGCACTGTGGAACAATCTGTAGAAACACAGACAACAGAGAAAGAGGTCTCACTGTTAATGTCCTTCTCTGAAAGCCGTCTGGTTGTAAGAGTGATGACTCTTTGCTTGAAAAATAAGGACGCGTCGATCCGATCTGTTGGTTTCGGTTTTAGCTTAGATACTGATTTTATTAAGGGAATATCTGCTAGAAGTGACCAATTCACATAAGGCCGAATACAGGTCGCTAAAGTTGATGTGTAAGGCTAATGCTACTTACATTAAATGCATATCAATGTGAAGGCAGTGGAGGTCCTGCTACTAGAAAACCGGAGGTGTTGACAGTGTAAGGATGTGGGTTTGACACATCGCACTGAAGAAATATATTTTTATTACATGTTAAACAAAACCTGATGATAGAGAATGACAATCAGCCGAAGTTAAAATACTTTGAAGGGCTACATTTAACAGAATTATATTGCGTTCATGACCACAAAGACAGAGGCTATCAAGTGGAACGGTTTGGTGATGTGAATGGAGGATCTTCAATGAGAAGGTACATCCTATTCCATTATACACAGACTTTTGGATTGTTTTGATGGTTTCACTTCCAGTTCCCAAAACTTGGCAAAATAGCCTGACAAAGACCAATTACTGGCCAATCTGAGCCTTCCACTGCATCAGATGAGCTTGCTCAACAACTGGAGTCAGTTGTCCTTGAGATGGCTGTGAACTTTTGAAAAAGATCATCTGAGGACCTAACTTGAAGTGATTTAGTCGACGTATTTCCGGCTCAAACATCTAATGATAATTCCGCTATATTACAACTTGCATCTCGTTTTGAAAGCTTTGTGTGACTGCGTTGTCTTGTTGTAATGTTGTGTACAATTTGGTCTCAGGTCTCTCTTGCAAAAGGGATTTAGATCTTAATGAAACTTGCTGAATGATTAAAGCGCATCTAAAAACTTTGACCATCAGGAGGCAGGACTCTTAACTGTGATGGATGGTTACAGCTGACAGTTTGGGGAATTTACATTCGCCTTTGTTTACTCTACAGAAGTCAGTGTAAAGCCTGTAAAACCTCAGCCTTCGTTTTAGTGAAGTCACTGTGTTCCCCGATCTCAGAAATGAACATGGAGAGCACAATGGTGTTTTCCTTAAAATAAGACTTAAGTTGTAATAAACAGAATTTACCCACATACACAAGCTACAACACATGGAAAAGTGATGGATTCTGTGAGGGTCCCTGTCTAGACCCGCACCCCTATTTAATGATATGACCAGACAAACTGCCATGGTGCTCTCACTATTCCCTACCCATGTCATTTTGAGTTGAGTGCAATTTCAAGAATATGTGACAAAGAGAGAAGAAAAAGATGGATTGTGACACGTGGGCCAGTGAGAGAAGCAGGCTGGTGAGACCGAGAGACTGACGGGTGAAGTGAAGGATGCAAAGGATGCATTTGAAAAGGTTGCATGCATTGCAGCGGTTTACCTGGCTCTGGTCATCCCCTCAATTCTGCACTAGTAACAGAGAGAGCGTGCAAAAGGGACAGAGAGGGAAAAAAAGGAGTTTAGCAAAACCGGAAAGAAGAGGGAGAGTGGAGGCAAGGAAACAGCTTACAGGACAGAGAAAGCATCATAACAAGAGACGTTATCACAAATGCATTTGTCTTATACTGAAAAGCAACATGAGAGGTTAAGCTACTAAGATTATTTATCACATGACTTACTAACATGTACAGTATCTGCCAGCATTATGTGAATAACAGATATTCGCATACATCACATACTGTTATGAGGCCAGAAAACTGAAATTCACACTTGGTTTTCCCCACTAGATTGATTCTGATAGTAAAAACACTGATAGCCATCACATGATGAACTGGGAGAGGCTGAAGGGGGGTGGGTTTGGGTAGAGCAGCTGGCGTGCGGCAGGAACTGGACTCCCCTGAAATATGTCATGTGAAGGAGGAAGAGAGGGTTTTTCCCCAGATGTCACAGGCCTTGTGACTTCGGGAGCTCAGCCAGATGTTTTAGGTCATGTCTTCAAAACACTGTCCGTTTCAAGACTTGACTAGGATCCAAACGACTACGCTAAGGACATCATGATGGTCTAGATTGTTAGAGGCTGCAGTTGGTGATGGGGCATTGGACTGCATCAGATAGAAAGGGATTCATTTAGCTTCTCCAAATGAAGACACAAAACATTAGTATCAGCTTTCAGAAGTTTGATGTTAAAGTTACCTTTTGGTCACCTATACTTCTTATTCAGCATTTGATTGTACTTATCTCCACCCTCTCGTATTACTTCCGGTTGCAAAAAAAACCCCAAAAACTATTTGGCGACTTTGAAACTGTAGTCCACAAACCAATGGGTGATGTCACGGTGAATATGTCCACTTCTTACATACAGTCACATGGTGCGAGCTCGTAAGGAGTTTACAGAGATTCTTTATACCTAGCATGATTAGCAAAGCTTAGTTAACATAGCCAAGAACCAAACTGTAGTTGTTGTTATTGTGTGTCTTTCAGTTCACAGGTTGTACTGAATTAAAACAGCCTGAACCCCAAAAAATGTTACGCTGTTGCAAAACTTATGGCGACTGCCTGCTGGGAGGGAACATGTCATATGAGGTTGTGCTTTGAGTTTTCTCTTATTATTTAGATTTAGACTATATGCCTCAATGAACTAGGTTAAAGATGGACCGGGAAACTTCTTGTATTCATTTAAGGTTAAAAACTTACCATTTGTCTCATCTGTGAAGCATGGGGGTAGTAACAGATTAACAGTATTTTAAAGGCATGGAGAAAAACAATTTGGAATCTATTGATTGTAATAGGAATCAGTAATGAGGTTAAGGCGAAAGGTACAGCAGTTAAAACGGAACACTAATAATGGAACTAAGTGGGAGTTTGGATTTTTCCTCAAACTATCAGGGACACGTGGGATGACATCTACGGTCTACAGGACATAAAAGGCCCTCCATGCAGCAGCTACAGGGTTTACTGCTAATGATGCCTAACATACATCTTACCAGTGAAGAACATTGGGGACTTATGGCGCAACTCTTCCATTTTCTGGGCGAACAGGGCGTTCATCTCGCGCTGCAGGGTGCCTACAGCCCTCTTGCGGCTGTCGAGGACGGAGCGTGGAGGCAGCATAGGAGGCGACTCCAAGCTGCTCACACTGCCAAAGCTCTCACAGCTGCTGCTGTCACTGAGCGAGAGACCTTCATTACCGTTTGGGAACGGGATGAACTTTGGGCCACAGACAGTGCCGTAGTTTGGCGGGGCTGCCTGTTGCCATCGGAGGCTGCTCCTGCAGTCCGGGGTGAGGCTCCGCTCCGGGGTCACAGTGCTGGGGGGGCATCTTCGGGGAACGCTGCAGGACCGGACCTCCCTCTGTGATGCAACGGGCTGAATTCGGATGTGCTGGGCTCCCAGGGTTTGCCTGGATTTGGCTCTAGGGAAGGGGATAGGTTGGAGGAGAGCCTTGGGCGAGTACTGAGACTGGGCCTCTGTGCGTGACTTGGGAAGGGGAGGTGACGGCTGTGACTCTGTCTGGGGAGCAAGGTGCTGGGGCTCGACCCCAGGCTCTGGCTGAACTTGTCTCTTGGGCGAAGAGATGGGGTTACTTCTCTCCAGGTTTTCCCCATCTGCTATTTTGTACTTGCATCCCTGACTTTCCTTAACCTGACCCTTTCTTTCGGCCTCTGGACTCTCCTTGGAGCCGATCACACACGTGATACAGTTGGAGGATATCCCCACCCTGCCTGAACTATTCAGTGCGACGCGGGCAAACACCCCTGGCTTCGCATCTAGTGGGTCATTTAAGCGGAGCCGACTGGCCTGTTTCAGAGGCTCACTCACGGGTTGCGGAGCAAGAAGAGGGCTCTTACCTTTACCCTCCTCTGGGTGAAAAGCCCCATTGGTGTCAGGACGGTCCCAGGGGCCCTTGGCTTGGTGGGATGCCAGTGATTCCCTGATGCGGTTTTGTGGTGGTGTGGGCTGGTGAGAAGCGGCAGCAGAGGCCTTGTCCCTGTCCTCCGACTCTCGATCTTCACTGGCGCCCTCTGAGCTGTAGTCTTTGGTGTCGATGGCGATCTCCGGGAAGCCCTTCTTGATTTTGGGCTGGCCTTTGGTGGGTGCGCTGGCTGTGCGGCGCAGGAGGTGGGCACCGAACGGGTGCTTACGGCTGTGCTGCGCAGCAGCATGGCTGTCGAGGGAAGCCTGCTTTGGGTTTCTGTGAAACAGCCCTTTTATGCCGGTGGCTGCTCTGGCCTGACAAAAAAACACAACAAAACACCACTGTCAAACACAAATTAATCTTAAAAAAACTAAATGAATAAGTCACAGAGAAGTCATACAAGAACTTGTTGCCATAATGCAGGTGGCATAGGTCTGCAATGCATTATTGCAACTATACAGGGGCATGTTTTCTACAGTGAGCATGCTCAAGAACAAATTCCATCAATACCCATTTACCCAAGATTTTCCCGTAATGATCACTCATGATCATTCAGCTAAAATCCATGCGGTCTATCTTTGAATTCCACTTGGATTCAAAGTGTCAGTTTGAGCACCTATGTATCTGTAAGTAGCAACTCTAGTCCCAGGAGTACAACAGTGGTTAAACAAACACATGCCTGAAGCTACTAGAGTTAAACGCACAAAGAGCAGCCCAAGCTGTTTGCTGAATACAGAGACTACAATTTTAACTGTGTGTAGGAATTAAAAAAAAAAGATTTTGGTGTTCTCTAGTAGTAGAACCACAATGGGTCTGATATCTCAGTTATTGTTTTAAAGAAAACTATTTAATGTAGGCTGTTTTTTTTTGTTTTTTTTTTTACATACAAAAATCACAGACTTTCTTAAAATATTGGCTTTAACAATGAGAGAAAAAAAATGCAGATTCCTGATTTTTTGGGGAGTATAACCAAAATAAAGAGGTGACTGAAAAATGATTAGTACTTAGGCTGGCCTTCAAACTGTTTTATTTCACTTGTTTAATATTCAGTTAACACATATTTAAAGAATGAATAACACTGAATGGATGTTTTGCTCTCTCTAGGTGCTGCATGGGAATCGGCAAACGTCACAAAGACGGGGGCAAAAATGACGACAGTGATGAGGACATTCAGACAATGTCATCAGTGATTGTGAAACTCACGTTGACCGACAGAAAATCTTGCACAATGTCACTGGACCACCCCAAAGAAATGTCAAGCCAAATGGAGCTTTAGCGGGACAAGGCATCATATTATGTTGCCCAAGACCATCGCTGTTATGAAAAGTTTCAAACAATGTGAAAAAAGTAGATCCAAATAGTCCATATTATCAACGTGAAAGCAACAAAAAATATTTGTGGAAAAAAGGGAATGATGGCTGAACTGAACACGACAATTATTAACCTACCAGTAGACCCAGTATATAATATGTTGCTGCCTGGTATGCCTCTGGACTGCAAACTCTTTCAACTTAAAAAAAGCATGATGTGAAATAGACCATATCTGGTACTGACATAAGTCCAGGTATGTTTATTTAAAGTCAAAAACTGGAAGCAGGATGTTCCAACAGGCCTGAAACATGTACCAACCCATTTTTAGTGTAATCTACTCAAAAATTAAGTTGTTGGATTCTAGGTGTATGCGTTTGACCAACAGACAGGGTCTCTTTATGAAGATTTGTGATGCTTAAGATGCAAAAATAGGGGAACAACTATCCATCATCCAACTGGTACTACATCTCCAGCTACAGTGGATGTTGGAAAATGTTATTCTATGAAATACAGCAAATGTAAGATACACAACATAACAAAATGAGTTCATGTAAAACTTACAAAAGAAGCAGACTGAAAGCTTATGGTTGCAGCTACGATGCAAATCCACAATCTAAGCTGGTTGAGTCAAGACAGCAAAGTGTCTGACTCATGACAAGTCAGTCATCTGACAATAAACCACTGCTGAGGAAAATGTTTCAGCCACAATGATTAAAAAACAAGGTAGAGATAAACAAGAGGTATAAATGTCCTGAAAGGCACTGGAATGTAATACCCCTGCAGTGCACCACACTGAAAAAAAAAAAAAACTCCTGAGTTAAGAGGAAAACAATGCTCTCTGCAAAAAAACACCAGGGAGTTCCAAAGAGTCCCTGCAGCCTGGCAGATTTCCTGGCTCACACCTCTCTCTGTCCACTGTGTAAGGTTGATGACTTTGGATCTACTTGGGGGGTCAGTGAAGATGCAGGCAGGTCAAGCTTTCATAACTCATGTGGGGCATGAGTTGGCCTTATGGTTTTTAATGCTGCAGTCAGCTGACGAGAGGGGGCTGTGTGTGTGTGTGTGTGTGTGTTTTTGGGGAGTGGGAGGGGGTCGTGTGGCTCATGCAAGATGCCGACTGGGTCTCACTACACCTGAGTTTTGAGCGGCAGCTTCAGGGCTCCTAAAAATGTCCTGCTTCTAAATGGAGCGTTTGGAAATAGAGGGGTCCACTGAAATCACAAACAGACACAGGAAGAGAGCGGAAATCAGAGAAGGGGGAGGATGAGGGAGAGAAAAAAATGGGTGGGGCGAGGGGGGGGGCAAGAGAGAAATCACAACCGGAGGCACACAGCAAGAGAGCTGAGAGAGAGAGAGGAAGTTCAAAGTAAGACAATGTGAACAACAGAGCGGTCATTTACAATGAGGCTGGAGACAGCTGAGACTAAAGGGTATGTGGTGAAAGCAACGACTGCATTATAAATGACCCGAGAATAACAATTTGAAACAGAAATAACAGCAATAATACCTCTGTAGCTGCACCATTTCTATTTTGCTGGGCAATTGGTTCTTCAGAAATGTCTGCTCACTACGTGTTCCAGTCATCCTAGAGGTGTTGGTCAATGCTCTGTGCTAGCCAGACAAGTTCTTAAATATTTCTCCATGGAGTTGGCTTTGTGCACAGGGACATTGTCATATTGACACGAAAGGGACAAACCCAAACTATTGACACAAAGTTAGATGCAAAATGTTGTGTAAAATACTAATGTATACTGGACTATTATAATTTGTTTGGCCGTAAGTAAAACGGATCAGCAATAAAACTACATTTTAATACAACCCTACCAAATTATATCACCGGTGTCATGTGTGACCATGTGTGGGTTATGTCTTGGATTGTATTAAAATGTTTGTGCCCACACTACACAACAATTTCTCATTTGGATTTAAAGTTGATCAATTTTCAGCCAGCAATTAATATTTCCCCTCTGGTTTCTTAGTTTTTTTTCCCAAGAAGGTGACCAGAGGTGCTGCTCTTGAAAGCCAATTAAAGAGCAGAAAAGAAAGCAGGCCAATGAGAATTGAAAAGGTTTCAATTCAGAGTCAATGCATCATCTGATCTGCCCTTTTGATCGGCCTTCATGGAAACCACCGATTATCAGCTGAAAACGATCGGGGCCAATTGAACACCCTTAGTATGTTTACTTATAAAGGTTGGGGGGGGGATGATCACCATCAGTCTTGCTGGTATATTAATAGAAAGCCCTGCAGCTATCAGTGAACAAAACAAAGAGACCACACAGCTGGCCATCTATTGTTCAATCCTGAATCATTCTGAATAAGTTTTAGATACTTTTCATTCAATCAATGTTGTTTCCAAGCTTTTTCCTTTGATTGAGGTTCCCTGCACAGTGCTCATCTTTTTTTTGCTTTAACCAATTGGCTAACCAATAAATTGGTCAGGCCATTATATCAAACAATTTTAGAATACTTGCAGATCTATTATAAATGATATGTTTTAGGTCATTTAGAAACAGTACATCCATAACATAAGTTGGCCACCAGAGAGAACTGAGTAGTTTATTTTGTACACTGTAATATATCCCAATAATTCTTTAAAATAAGAGTTTAGCCATAACTAATGGGGTCTAATCAGGACACTTAAAAGGCTCTGAGAGGGGCAGTCAGGGGTGCCCACTGTCCCCACTGCTATTTGCTTAGTTGATTGAGTTGTTGGCTGAGGCAATTCTGTATGACCCTGCAATATTTGACCTGGTTGTTGGCCAAAAATCTCATGAATTTGCTTTGTATGCTGATAATCCTATCTAATCTCACTGTATCAGTTCACTGCTCTATGAAAAATGTCACTCAATTTAGAGCTCTCTCTGGATATATATATTTTTTAAATTGGAAGCTATGCCTCTAAGTGATCGGTTTCGGTTGCCACGGTCCCCCGATGGTTTCAGTTATTTTTTTATATTCACTACGCCAGAGTTCCGCCAGATGTTCAAGGCCAACTTCACTATTTCCAACTCCATTATTTGATTAAATCAAATAGGACAGTGAGCGTTTTCAAATAACAATGATATGCCCTTTTGCAATATGTAACTGACTGGGTCCATAACACTACAATCAAAATTTAAGGCCACCATTTCGTCATTGTGCCTTTAATGCTAAATTAAATACTGGCCGTCTTACACATTATCTTTGGTCCCATTCCAAAACCATAAAGACACTAGGAAACTGCTGGTTGCAATTCAGAACATGTTGGGTATTGAGCTTGAACTGGACCCATTATGTCTTCTCTTTGCTCGTCCTAGTATGCACATTACTAATAAAAGTTATAGGAAATGTCTTGCCATTCCATGCAAGGGAAAATATATTACTTCAGTGGATTTCCTGTAAGGCTGCCATGATATCTGGTTGGTATAGGATAATAATGGCTAAGCCTAGTTTTGTCTACTACACTCAAACACTGCCAAGAAAATGTGGAAACCCTTTATCAAACATGGTATGTTAATCATGCGTAAGTATCTGCCGTTTTGACTTTAAAGTATATGAAAACTACGACCAACTATGTTGGTTTTCTGTCTTTCTTTTGCTAAATGTTAAAACTCAATACGCATATTTTACGAAAAATAAGTTTCTCAAAATATTTCTGTTTTGTGTTTCAGTGACTGATATATTATTTGATATTTAAAAAAATATCAAAAATCCAGAATCAGCTTGGCTTTAATTAATAGAGACTCTAAATAATATATTTTTAAAGCAAAGGTCACACATTTCCCACATGATTTCAGGTAGCTCCCTCATTAGTACCTACCTTACCAGTGATGTCATTCACGGCTACGTGAACAAAGATGGAAGCCTCCTCCATACCTTCCAAGTACACGTGGCGATAACCTGAACACACACACACACACGCGCACACACACACACACACACACACACACACAATGTGAGTGAGTCAAACACAACAGGGCAGTTAGAAATGGCTCTAGATAAACACCTGTTGAATCAATCAGAAATGTTCAGCTTCTAGCCACTGACTCCAACTCAGGCTCCTCACAAGCAGTCTATCAGATCATTTTATCAAAACTATTTTGAAAGTCCATAATGCAGCACTCACGTGGTATAGATCCTATCTATCAAACAAGTTTAGAAAACAGGTAATCTTCAAACTGTAAGGTAAGTGTTCCTGAAGGCTTGATACTCATACAGAAGTCTATATGCAGATGACACTCAGCTATATGTTTCCATTCATCCCAATGAAGTCGCCAACTAAGTCTCGTCTCCTTGCTATAAAATGTAGATAAAAAAATCTAATCTCTCATGGGGCTATACATGAACATTACCCTTTACTCCAAAATAAAGCAGTTGGCATCCAAATAATGTTTTATAGCATTTGTGAACAAAGGATTCTGTATCGATGTTGTCATGCCATTGTTCCAACAGCACATTATTGTGAAACCCCAAATAGCCTAAACAATATACACTCTGCCTGAAACAAACCTGTTCTTCAAGATGTCTCTGCAAAGAATTGAACTGAAAGAACTTTATCTTCACAAAACAGTTCTGACATCTACACTTTATATCCCCCTCAAAAAACAATCATTGATCATTTTTTTCTGCATGTATCTGTTTGTGTATGAATTACGATACAGTTTTTTGCATCTTTTTGCTAAAATAGGCTAACCACATCCCTAATCTAGCTCTTTACTTCACACACAGACATGAGTCTGAATCATCTTCAAATGTTATTCACCAAAAGATGCAAAGGAGCTTATGTTCCAAAATGTTGGACTGTTCTGCTCACAGTATCATTCAAGGGTTCCTAATATTTGACCTATGTCGCACAAATCAATCAAAATAAATAAGACATATAAATAATTTTAGAAACTGGCAACATGTGCCATGCCTGATATAAATAATTTTACTTTCCAAATAGAATTATCATCAGTTCCATCTAAAAGCAGGTGCTTCACTGTGTCTTACCTGTAATCATGCTGTTGAAGGCGATGGTGCGCTGGCCGATGAAGTCCTGGCCGATGGGGTCATGATCCCACACGAGGAAGCGCACCAGGGCGAGCTCCGGCATGTGGACCGTGAACACCAGAGTCTCCTCCCACATCGGGTTGAACCCTACGGGGACCGCCCAGAGAGAGTGGCAGGGAGGGGAGGGGAGGAAGAGGAGGAAGAAGGGAAAAGACAGAAAGAAAGATTAAGAGAAAGGACAAGACAACGATTGTGACCAATAAGAATAAGAAGAGAGGAGTTAGGCAGATAAACAGAGAGGGAGGGAAAGAGTGATAGAGACAGAGGACAGAGAGAGTGGACGGTCCAGGAGAGTCAGAGAGAGCGAGCTCAGCACTCATCAATTATTCAGGGTCAGTGTGTGTGTGTGTGTGTGTGTGTGTGTTTGTGTGTGTGAGCATAGTGCTGCCTGTGCACGTCTCCTCGTGCTGAGCTCATCAATTATAGATCACAACCCATACAGACAGTTCACACACACACACACACACACACACACACACACACACACACACACACACACACACACACACACACACACACACACACACACACACACACACACACACACACACACACACACACACACACACACACACACACACACACAATTGCTCTAATCAGCAACTTCATTTCCACTGAGGTGACTTGGTTTAGCTCTAAAAGTTCCACAATTTTAAAGAGTAACTTGACACTTGACTGAGAAGAAGTGTTTCACTGCCCTCCTAGGTTCATAGTTTTAGGCCTGTTTAGCCTGTGACTGCGGTGGTCAGAAAAGGTTTTTCCGTTATGGAAACCCCTTTGTACATCTAAAAGCTTTCACTGGATCATCCTCTTTAATGAAATGCTTAAAGGGCTTGCCATATTCTCTTGCATCTGTAACCAACTGGGATTCCTATTTGGTGAGAGATTATTTGTGACGGTTGAGTTCTACGTCATGGATGTCACCTGGCTTGCAGGCCCTCACATCTCCGAAGACAGTTACAATTTGCCCAGTGGGTATGTTGGGTGAGAAATCACATTATACCTTTTTCTGTAAAATATATATTTGTGTGGCTCCAAGGAAGAAGAGGTCTATATGGCAGCAGGAGCTGATGGAAGCAGCAAAGTCTAAGAGATACAACCCTGTTGATATCTCTTTAGAGGAAAAAAATGATCTGTCAATTCATATTCATTCTTGTAGGGTACAAAAACACATTCCAACCACTTGGCAAGTTGTCCAGTTCCATAAATAGCTTTATTTTGAACCTTGATTGAGGTCAAAGTCTGTTATGGGAAACCAGGATTAGAGGGCTATTCTTCAGGAAGAAATCTCTCACTGTTGGTGCAGAAATAGACTGCTGTGACACAAGCAGCCTCACAGCTCACCAGGTTCCTTATAACTCTACAGAAGTGGAATCTGATTTTGAATCATCCATCCATCCATCCATTTTCCGTAACCTGCTTATCCAGTTAAGGGTCGCAGGGGTGCTGGAGCCGATCTCAGCTGTCAATGGGTGAAGGCAGGGTTCACCCTGGACAGGTTGCCAGTCTGTCGCAGGGCTGACACATAGAGACAGACAACCACTCACGCTCACATCCACACCTACGGGCAATTTAGAGTCTTCAATGCACCTAAGCTGCATGTCTTTGGACTGTGGGAGGAAGCCGGAGAACCCGGAGAGACGCTGACACAGGGAGAACATGCAAACTCCACACAGAAGGTTGTCCAGCCCGGGAATTGAACCCAGGCCCAGTGCTAACCACTACACCACCGTGCAGCTTTTGATTTTGAATCAAATAATGTATATTCTCTGCATTAGCATTCATTTACTGTAACTCTGGGTGTTTTAAAAGGTAACAGGCCGACTTGATGACAATGTTTCTTAAGCTCCTGAGGAGAGATAAACCTGTGTAATTCACCTCTCATTCAAACTCACCATTATCATCCACCACTCTGGTCTGCTCCTTGCAGCAGTCCACTGGGAGGCCGATGATCTCCACCTCCACGAAGGGATCGATGATCTGACCCAAAGACATCACACACTGTTGAGTTTTTGCTTCATAAAATAGAATTGAATAGATGTTTATCATCAACCAGGGTGAAAATTTGTTTTCAGTTCACTATACACAAGAAACAACAACATAAAAAGCAGAAGCAGTAAAACATAGACAAGGTCATATTGTAGATTTAAACAGTGTCCTACCTCTCCTCTGTCTCCTAGCATAGAGTCTTTGGGTTTTGGCAGCTGCTGTCCGCTGATGATCTTCAGCACCAGCTGCTTCTTCATCTGACCCGGCAGAGGGTCCTCCAGGCTGGGGTTAAAGGCACCTGCAGCGGGACGAAAGGAAACACACGGTTTATTTGTGATCATTTAATTGCAAAAGTAAATTACCAAAATAACCAATTAAATTGGAACTATTAACACTGCCACTATATTGATATTGACTGTACTGTGTGCACTTTCTCCGTTAAATAGACAGCGTGACATTGATCCCACGATAACAAGCCACGGATCGTTACTGTACAGACGGCTCCTGCACATTTACACCAGTCCTCTGGGAGCAAATCAATTCAGAAATATACAGATCAAAGGCTCTAAGAGCCACTACAATTTGATTTCTGCCTGAAATGATGTGAATGAATCGGTATTTCATATGCTGACCTTCACACATGCATGCCGGCTTGAGGATGTAGCCGCAGTTGCCATTGCTGTAGAATTTGGCTCTGTTGAGCTGGAGGACCCGGCCCTCTGACTGGTAGTTGAGTGCGACTGAAATCAAAGAAGTTTACCTCATTATTGTCAGCACCTGTCAGATACATTAAAGCTACAGTTGGTCACTTTCATAAAAACAACTCTTTGTTATATTTGCTATATCCTGACAGCAGTACAATAGACAGATAATCTGTGAAAAATCTGGTTCATCTGCCTCCTTTTATTGCTCCTAATGGCATCTGGAAGATTGCTGCGCCCGAAGAAAACGACCAATCAGGGTCGAGGAGACGAAGCTGTCAATCACTGCTGGTGAAGCTTGTGAGCTCCGCCTTAAATGTTTTCAGAAACATATTGCAGTGACTGTTTAGTTTTAAAATGAGAAAGTATTTGACCCAGCCACCATGTTAGCATCAGTCGAACCAAAACCAAACCAAACCAAACTAAAATATGTGACTGAAAACATTTGATGGGAGAAAAAGGGACAATGCTGTAACAAAATGTTGTTTTATATTTATTTTCAGCTCTGCCTTGTTTGACAGTTTCATCAGAGTTGACGAGCAGAGATACAGCTGGGTCTCCTCGGCTCTGATTGGTTGTTTTTCTTCAAGTGCAGTGGAATCTTTTAAATGTCATTAGGATAACCAAAATGAGGTATAAGAACCAGCTTTTTTCACAGATTATCTGCCTCATGTACTACTGTCAGGAAATAGTGACGTTTGAGCAAATATGATAAAAAAGCATTTCTAAAAGCAGTAGCAGCAGCACGGATCACGTCTGACCACTTTGCATTTGGATTAACATGGAGCAAGCGGTGGGTCGGCTGAGCTCGTACCAAGCTGGCAGCCGGCGCTCCAGAAGGGCTGGGGGTTGAAGTTGGAGGAGTCCACGCGGTAGGAGGACGGGTAGATGCGGGAGAGCTGCTGCTGGTTGAAGTGGATGAAGGACGCGGCTTTCTGCTGCATCACCTGGTGGGCTTTGGTCTCGCTGAGCGACGACACCTGCCAGCTGCAGCTGGCTGGAGGGGGGGCAACAAAAACACAGGCTCATACACTGCTCTGCAGCTCAAATGGGGGGGGAATTCAAAACCTCTGGAGGTCTTCCCACCCCCAAAAAAGTCAAACACTTAATTTCCTGCATTCTTATGATTTTTTCCTAAATCAACCTCTCAAGTAAATGCTTTGATGAGCATGAGGCACCTGGTCAACTCAATGATAAATTGTTTTTATTTGAACTTGATTTACAAACCTGGTGATTCAAATAGCTTGTATGTTTATTGTTCAAGAACTCTCTGCACGTTAGAAACTTGTCCCACATGTCCGTGATCTCGGAGATTTTGAGGACAAAGTCAAACTTTAAAGACTTGAAAAGCGGAATATTTAAGCGGTGTACAGTTACAAGAGTAATTTAAAGCACAAACAGAGCTTTTATAGAGCACGTGCTATTAGCAACTTTGGTTAGGGAGGCGGGACTTGTAGTAGACAACGAGACCAGTTAACAGTTTGTTTTCCAAATACATTGAATAGACAATGATGGACAGCAGTGGTTATATTTTCATTTCAATCAAAATGATTGGCTAACTGGACATTAGTAAGGACATGTCCCTACCAAATCCTACGCCCTCCCCAGCAAACACACATACTGCACTGTCCCTGTTATTCAGTCAGCATCAGGTTAGCAGAACTGCTCACCTTGTGCCTCGATGTCATAGAGACCCACAGAGCATGTGTATTTGACCAGATCAGACAGAGCTCTGGATAACTTCATGGTCTTCTTCTTTCTGTTGGGTCAACAAAGGTCAAAAGGTTACAGGAGTAAACACATCCATGGCCGATAACATCAGTTACAGATTTAAAGTAATGTCATTTATTATTGTTGCATTTTAATCCTGAAATCTTCAGTGGGGTATCATAAACCGTCCATCATATTCATATGAGTTATAATTTAAGTCTGTTGAATTTGAGTACAGTATGGCATACTGCGCTGGAATGGTGTGTGTGTGTGTGTGTGTGTGTGTGTGTGTGTGTGTGTGTGTGTGTGTGTGTGTGTGTGTGTGTGTGTGTGTGTGTGTGCTGCATACTTGCTGTGGTGCAATGGGGCACGGGAGGCACTACTTGTACTCTCTTGGTCCGTGTCTGTGTCTTCAAAGCTCAACGTCTTCTTCAGCTTGGTTGTCTTTTTCTGCAGAGCACAGAGTTATTAACAAGTGTGATTAACGCTGCTCTGGTCAAACCAAAGAAAGGAGAAACACCTTGTCATTTCAGGATTGAAGATCGGCTAGATGTACGGACTTTGAGAGACTAAGAGCAGAGCAAAGAGAGGAGAAATAAAGAAGGGGTACCTTGCGTTTGGAGAAGCTCCCCATGAAGGAGCGCCCTGTACGCTTGTTGCTGCTGGGATTGGCCTCGTCCGCTGTGTCCGTCCCATCCTCGCTTTTACCCTGCCGGCAGAGGAGACACTCGTTTTTGTTGGGAAACATTTTAGATTTTGTAACTGAAAAACAGCACTAGTTCTTCCTCTGTCGATCACCCTGACGTCGTATGTTCGCGCAGCATTTCTAATCATGTAGACTTATATATTTTAAGAATTTGTTTAGGGTGATTTACATTTTTTAATTCAAACTGGTTGCACTTAGAATAAATAACTTCACTGTGACTACTTTCTACGGAAGCCCTGAGAGGATAGTGAGACAAAACAAATCTGGTGATCCACTTTCTAAGTCTGAACAAATTTTTTTTCTCTTTTTCTGTTTTTATGACTCAAGAATAAGGTGGGAATAATCTTTTCAAGTTCCTATATTTTTATTCATCTGTAAGATATGGTGGAAAAGAAAAGTATTACCAGGATGATTATGATTATTAAGTCTTTGTTGTTATAATACTACTTTCGGCTGACGTTCACCACTAACACAATATTTCATGTTTTCCTCTCTGTGACTTTTAATTTCTCCATAAACTCTAAATAGAAGGTTCGTAGATTGTGTGTTTGCAAGTTCTGTACATTAAAACTCATCTTGAAGGAAGCATGAATGCTTTTAGTGGGCTAGTGGTGCACTTCAGCCTCTTTTTGCCAAAATGAGTATTACAGCAACAAATACTATATATATATATATACTACCCATATAATTGACATCACCTGCAAAAAAAACTGTTTTCACAGACTGAAAATAAAGTAATTTTAGAAAATTGAACCCCGCATAAAACACAAGACAAGAAAACAGTTTTGTTCAGACTTAGAAAGTTGATCACTAGATTAGTTTTCCTCACTTTGCCTCTCAGGGCTTCTATAGCAGAGCTCTTCAAGCACTGGACCCAGTGAGGCTCTTCATCTGTAGGGGAGTTCTGGGATATGTCTTTTTCCCCCCAACAACCTTTGTCTATGTGAAGGTCTCTATTAAAGTATTCCCTTACCACATTGAAATCATGTGTACAGTTAGACATTGAACTGTCACAAAATAAAAAGTCTGTAGAATCATCTTCACTCACTGCAGAAGGAGGTCGTCATTTTAGATCTATGCATCACTCTCTGAATAGCTTTCCTCACTTTCCTCTCAGTGCTTTCGGAATTTCCTTTGATCTACACTTACATTCAAATAAATGAGGAACACCGCCTTTGTTTCATCACTCAACTTGTAAAAAAAAAAAACCAAGACAATTGAAAAGAATCATCAAAAACGTGACATCAACAAAACAATTACAAATAGACACTGAAAAATTTGTTCAGAAACATTTCATTAGGTACATTTATTGGGGAAAGTCCCACACTCTTTACCTGCAGTGCTCCGCCCATTGCAGTCAGCTTCTCGGCTCGTATGTATATTTATATTGAAGCAAAAGTTTGGATGTTGGCTGCATTTGTTCAGAGTGCGACCTGTTTAATCCAAATCATTTATTCATATTCAGCTAGCTCAGGGATAAGAAGGAGTCCCGGTCCGTGCTCACCTTAGAGCCGGTTTTGTCCGTGGGCTTCCCAGCAGGAGGGAGGCCTGCGATGGTGAAGCTGTCCGGGTCCTCTCGGTCCCGGATCTTGGACTCCTTCATCAGGTTGTCCAGCTTTTTCTTGGCCATGTTCTCCACCTGCTTCCTGTTGGCTGACGTCTGGAGGAGGACGGAACGGTTACACAGAGAATTATGATATTGATATATGATCATGCATGACACATGGAGATTCCTGTCTGCTGGGAGTGATGGCACATATTTACATTTTACAGGTTGGAAATGTGACAGACTGATTTTAATATTTGTTTCTTCAGTGTTCATGACTTAGTAACAGGTGAAAAAAAAATTTTTGCCAAGATAACAAAAAAATTAAACAGGTGGAGGGGAAACTTTTGGCGGTTGTTTATTGTTGTATAACTTATTTTGGCCACAAGAGACTGAAGTGAAACACTACATCATGCTATAAATAGGACTATAGCTATTCATGTTTTCTACACGTGAGTTTATTATGTTTCCATCTGCTCTTAACACAAGCTACATATATTGTATACATATATATATCTTTTTGCACAAAATGTACCTTAATCTGTGTTAATCTGCCATTAGGTGATTTTTGCGCTCCTCCACTGAAGACGTTTTCTTTTATTTTTATATATATATATATATATATATATATATATATTATTAGTATGTAACTGCATTTTATGGAAGTGTTTTATAATGCTAACATAAAGTTATAGACTTGGGCAAATCGAAATCATTCATGCGGAACATTATGCAAGCAAAGACTACGGAGGATCTTCAACTTCTATCTTCTTCTTTCTGGTCTTTTATTATTTTTACTGCACGTTATGTACTTGACACAACTATTTTATAATCTATTAATTATTTCTATCTATAAATAAATCCAAACATTTTCTCAAATTTGCTACTTTTTTCTGTTTTGGACTGCCGTTTGATCAAAACAAAAATAAAAGATTTTAGGAAGTCTTTACAGTCTTTTGGAGATTGTGATGGACATGTTTTACTATTAACAGTTGTAATAATTAACTGGAAACTTTTATTTAATTATGAAAAGGTAAATTGATTACAAAACAAATGATCAAACCTGGACAGAATATTTCAGTGTTTTTACAGTGAAGAATACGGCAGATGTGCAAAACTCTCAGTCACACGGGAAAATAATGGATTTCAAAAGCTGGACAAATAAAACCAGAACTACTTGCATTGTTCACATCATCAAAGGTTGAGAAGAAAATATGTGTTTGTATAATCTAGATGAACCTATGGCTTTATCTGAGGTACTATACTGTAGATGATTAGCTTGGATGATGACCTCTCACTCTGGTCAGACCAGAAGAAGAAGAAAAAAACTAATCATGCAGGATCCAACCAGAACTCACATTTCACAAGGAGGCAAAGATGCAGCAATGCATTATGTGACATAATGTGGAACCTCCCCAAATGGTTGATGAATGGACCTTTTAGTACTGTAAGACTTTCCACGTGTGAGGGCATAACAGAGAATGATGAAGGTGGGACAGACACGTCATAAACATGAAGTATGTGCTTATTTAGAGATCTGACAATAATATGCACATGCTGGGTTCAGCCACATGGTGGCAGAGTGTCTCCATAAACCACGTCAGTCAGGGATCAGACCACAGGCAACATGCTCCATGAAGACTTTTATCTTAAGTACTCGGTGCAGATGTTTCAAATCGGAACAATAGTGAGCTTCTCCTAATAGAGAACAGGGTCCAGTTGTTGCTGTCCGTCTGCTAAGATGGACATGATGCAGAGGGATGGATATTTCTTATAGAACTGATAAATATAACAATAAATCTGAGCAGGGTGCTTTGTTCCGATCAGATTCCACACAGCATACTGTGCATTACAGTTCTTACTTTGAACTTTCAGATAAGAAATCTGGTTGTTTTAGATATTTTTCCATCCAGACAGAAATACATTTTGGGAAGACATTGAATATTTTAAGATATTTCTGTCATTGGTTTTGAAAACAATCTGGACGACACCTGAAGCCTAAGTACTTAAAGATGAGTTTGTTAGTGCAGCTGTTCTGTAAAGTGGAGAAAAAGCCCACACATGCTGTTGTGCAGATGTCTCTTCAATACATCATGAGATGCATTGGGTAATAAAACAAACATTGATATACAACATTAATGTGCAAACCACCGACCACATTGGTCCATGTAAAAATGTTCTCTCCCATAATCAGCACCGATAACTCGAAACCAAACTGAAAGGGTTAGTTGTGATGTTCTGAAGTGTGATTGTATGAGGTTCTTCTCCATAGTCAGTGTATTACCACAGTAGATTTGGAAAAACAGACAGGAGAACCAGCACCAGAGCAAAGCAATGTACTGCTGTGGACGTATTCTAGACACCTAAAAGGTGTATAGTAGTTAAAGTGAACGCTATATTTAGAATATGTTCTCCTCGTTACCTTAGTGTCAAACTGTTTTTCATGATGGGGAACTGAAGATGATATCTTTGCTTCTTTAGAGGTCAAGACTCCTTTGACAAAAACAGTAATTTGAACTCTCAGGACACAGGAGTTGCTAGCCTAATGTTGCATCTATCAGTTAGTTAGTTTGTGGTGTTATTGTGTGACTTTGGTGTGTAAAGCGTTAGTTCAGATTCAACAAACTCACACAAACAAACAAACTAACTGATAGAGGCAGCAGTAGAGCAACAACTCCCACGTTCTGCAAGGTAAAATGATAACATTTTGTCAAAGGGGTCTCGTGGCTTAGAAGAGAGTAAAGATAACAGCTTCAGTTCCCCATCATAAAGGGCTGTCTGATGGCAAGATAAAGATGTGAGAATATTCTAAATACAGCCTTTACTTTGACTGATATTGATTCTTTTAGGTGTCTTAAATACATCACAGCAGTACATTGCTTTGCTCCTGTGCTGGTTCTCCTGCCTGTTTCTTTAACTGACTATGGAGAAGTACATCATACAACCACACTTTAAAACATGCAAACTATCCCTTCAAACTGAAACATATCCCAGCTGCTCACCTTCCACGGTTGTTCATTGTCTATCATGTAGCGGCCTAATAAGATTTCAAAGCCCTATGGCGGCTTCTGGGACCACCAGCGCTGCAATATTGTTATTTTACTGCTCATGACTGATCTACAAGACACCTTAGGATGTGCATGTTTGGTTCCAGATAAAGAGTCTTTAGTCACCAAACATTACGGAGCAGCTTAAAGATGCAATATTGCAAGGTGTCTTTGGACCTGCAGTACCACTTTAAACATTCGCACAGAGGCTTGGAGTGAAGGGCAGATGACTGGGTGAGGTTTCTGAGTTGAGGGAGGATGAGCTTTGTATACAGTACCTTCCACTTTGACAGAAGCGAGCAACAGTTGAAGAGAAGAAGGAGAAGAAGAATAAGAAGAAGGGACACACAGAAGAGAGAAGAGCAGGAAATGAGAACAAATAGCCACACAGAAAGAAGGAGACCGAAGCGATCAGCAGGTATAGCAATATAGTAGATACAGTAAAAGACAGTAGAGGAAGAACACTCATCACCAAAGCTCGGTTTAAACATGAAACCATCAAGAACAGGAAAAACACGCAAAATGCACATTTCATCAGCTGCACGATAGCACAAAGGGTGTCTGTAACACTCTGGTAGATAGGAGACATACATGTGACGAAGTAGAGGAGCAGACCAAACAAGGTACATACATCTCCGTTCATCAGCTTGCAGTCGTCCTCCATCTCATCAGCGCTGTCCTCGTCTGAAACGTCTCCCTCCTCCGCGTTCTCATCGATGTTGGGAGGAAGTTTCTTCCCCTGGAGGAGAAAAGAACGAGTCAGCGGAAAAATGAAGTGTGTCTAAGAAGGAGTAATTACTGTTAACGGACAGCAACAAGTCTGAAAAAGGGAGACAATTGGAACTTCTTAGTGTACTGCATAGTGAACTGTTTAGGGTAGTCTACGTCGAGGTCTACGTCGTAGTCTATGTCGTAGTCTACGTCGAAGTCTACGTCGAAGTCTACGTCGAAATGTACGTCGAAGTGTACGTCGTATTCTCTACGTCGTAGTCTACGTCGAAGTGTACGTCGTATTCTACGTCGAAGTCTACGTCGTAGTCTACGGCGAAGTCTACGTCGTAGTCTACGTCGAAGTGTACGTCGTATTCTACGGCGAAGTCTACGTCGTAGTGTACTTCGTATTCTACGGCGAAGTCTACGTCGTAGTCTACGTCGAAGTGTACGTCGTATTCTACGGCGAAGTCTACGTCAAAATGTACATCAAAATGTACATCAAAATGTACATCAAATTGTACGTCGTAGTGTATGTTGTAGTCTACGTTAAAGTGTACCTCAAAGTGTACTTAGAAGTGTACGTCCAAGTCTATACAGTAGTGTACGGAGTAGGGTGCGGCGTAGAATACTGGATAGTGTACGGCGTAGTGTACAGAGTAGTGTACAGAGTTGTGTACGAAGTAGTGTACCTCGTAATGTATGGCTTAGTGTACCCGCTTGTGTATGCGTAGTCTACTGCATTGTGTACGGAACAGTGTACTGTGTAGTGTACTGTGTAGTGTACGAAGTAGTGTACCTCGTTATGTACGGAATATTGGACGAAGTTATGCAAGCTACCATTTTTTTTAAATCTGGGTGGATCAAAAAATAAAGAAATTGTGGTCAGTATTGACCGCAATTTCCCGTGAAGATTCTCTCTGAACAACCTGTGGTCTGCAGTTAAATTGGTTTAATTCCACCTTCTAGTATAAGCTCAGCTCGCTTGGAACCTTGACCAAGGTGACCCAAAAACAGTACCAAGTACTATCCACATATTTGACTAATGGAAAACCCCCCAAAAGAGAATGTTTCCTAGCAGGTTGAGGCGAGTCGAGCCGTACCACGCCGTGGAAATGTGGCATTAGTTTGTTCCATCTGTTTTACAGTGAAATTCATGGTGAGACTGCGAAACTTTTAAAAGAAGCTGAAACACATTTTCCTCTCAAAGTTGACTTAGCAATAAAACACTCTGCTAAATTCAATAACCTGAAGAGGTATTGCTGCTACAGTTACTTGGTCTGGTTGGACCAGTAGCTCTTAGTGGCTAATGTCAGCTACCTATAGTAAACATAAGCTATATATTTCTGTGTAACCAGTATCACTGAGTCAGTGTGCAGACGTGATGACTCTTCTCTAACTGTACCACATTTGAACATTTACCGTCATCCTGCAAGACTGTTGAGCGGCTGTTTTCATCAATCTGACTGTGGATACTGCTGTGTGTTTTCAAAGATATGCTGTGTGATTGGTTAGACATTCCTTTGTTTCTGCAATGTGACTGGCTGTTAGTTGACTGCAAAGCAGGGCATCTTGCTGACAGTTTATCAAAGCTTCTCATTCATCTATCAAGTAAATCTTCTTAACCCGATCGGTGTCAAGATTCCTAGAAGCCTGTAATCCCCTGCTTTTTTATGGTTGGCTTGGCGTTATCTATTCCTCCTGACGACCAGAGTGGCAAAGCCTCGGAGAGGATTTAGTGGCCGATAATGTCTGACCCTGGTACCCACAGTGCTGCAGGGCGATGGGGGAAAGCTGAATGTCAGTGCTCCTAACAGTGCGTCCACATTGGTGCCACCGCTAACACTCTGCTGAGCGTGCACTCGGGTAGTAGCGTGTAACAGCTGGCAGAGCTGTCCGTACCGTGCGAGGTACTGGCGAGGTGCATCCTCTTTAGCGAAGGCATCTGCCATCAATAAAGCCTCATTAACCTCGATACTGTTCCCTCACCTGCTAACAGAGGGCTAATGCCGCCGCTCATCCACATGCCTCTGTTGGTTAACCCCTGTGTGAAACCAACTTCGCTTTAATGGTTTGCAGTGGGCTTTCTGCCTCTTCCTGCACTGTAATATTATTTATCTATGTTATGTTTTTATTCAATTGTGCAAATAAACTAAACTAAACTACTAAACTAAGTGGGGGTTCTTCTATATATAACTATAAAAAGCTTTGAAGGAGCAGTGTGCAGGATTTAGTGGCATTTAGTGGTGAGGTCACAGAATGCCAGAGCGTGAAGAAGAAGCTACGGTGGCCCTGAGGTGCGTTCAAGCCACCAAATTAAAGCTGCCACTTCAATGTTAAAAAAAAACACTCAGGGGCCTCTCTAAAACAGTGTTCGGTCTACCCGTTCTGGTCCTCTATAGAAACATGGCAGTGCAACACGGCGGACTCACAGATGTTTAAATTTAGGCGGAGTGTGTTCAACAACTTTTAGGACCTAATGATTTAAAAGAAATGTTATTCATGTGTTCGTACTGGGAAGTTGGGAAGTTGAAGCCAAACTTTGGGGGTTATCATTAAAATAAATAAGATTAAAGACAAATTAAGAATCCAAAGCATCCTGGTGCCCAAGGTCTGTTCCGGTCGGGGAGCTTTATTAATTGGCGTAGCACTCTCTGTGCCTGACCCAGAGCAACCTGCATCATTTGAAGGAGAAATAAATGAGCGTAGCAGCATTTTTATCAACTGAAGCCGACTGAGCAGCCGTCAGCAGTATCTGTGGTCAGCTGGACTCAGGGGGTTGGTTTTGTGATAACACAGAGCAGCAGGACCAGATTTATTCGAGCCAGTCTGTAGTATCTAAACACTTTTTATTCCGTCCAACGCTCTACGCTTTGTTTTTCATTCTCTTCTCCCAAACATCATCTACACTTTTCTAAACACATTGCTTCAGTCAGCCCACTATCTCCAGTCTTTGAAGTCTGCTCTGTGAGGTTCAAATTCTAGATGATAAAAAGATGAGCTGAAATATTCACCAGAGGACAGACTCCTGAGAGTAAGTCACTTTCCAAACATCCAAATTGTGCTTCGGAGGCTCCAGCCGCGCTCTGACTTTACCTTGACGAGGATCTTGCCCTTGAGTGCTGCCGGCGACGGCAGCCGTCCGGACTCCTCTGCTTTGATGTTGGACAGGTCCAGTTTATCCCCCAGGAGCTCGGTCAGGTACTGGGCCATCTTCTTTTGCTGGGGAACACTGCAGTGGTTCTCGATGGAGAGGATGACCGGGTAGCTGAGAGATAAATCACAGCAGGTTGGCGTTAAAGGACCGAAAGATCAGGAAGGACAAGAGGACAATTTCTCTGGGAATCTGCAGTAGAGTTGAGAATGTGTCAAAGTCACCATTAAAGACTGAGACTTTTGTGGACTCAACCTTGAGTACAGACAACTTACACTGTGCAGTACAATAACAACATGACAATTCCACTGAGCTGAACACTAATGTTAGCATGTTAGCATGTTAGCCTCAGAGAGCCGTTGGTGTGGCTGTAAACTAGTCTTGTTAGTCTTGTTAGTAGTTACTCTAACTCCTTTAGGAGCTCCTTTTAGCCTTCTGTATCACCATTGACATGTAAAATCTTTCAATATGGACCAGAGCCATTTCAGTCACTAGAAAACATGTCACCAGAAAAAAACATTGTTTTCCTATGACACGGTGCTCCTGGTGTGCACTCCTCTTTTGTGTGGAGTTTCTTTAAACGCCCATAAAAGCCACTCGTCAATGTCACACATGGCCCAATCAAATCAAGCAAGAAACAGGCTTTACAACGTCCTCGTTTTCAGTGTGTTTCCAACCCCAAACCTCTGCTTTTTATGGGCTTTTTCCCCCCGTCTCTACCAGATCTACAGATAACCATTGATTACAATTATACAGTAAAGACAAAAAGTATATAATTGTAATAAATGGGGGCAGCTTATGTTTCATTTAGATGTTAATTTTAAGAGGAATGTATTTTACTAGCACTGACACTAAACACCTTAAACGTCCCCTAACTTCTCTGCAAGAGAACACGTCAGTGCTGGTATCACTTGAAAAAATGACAAATGCGCTTTTATCTGTAGATGAAAATATAATATAGAGTCACAGTGACCTTTGAACACCAAATTCTAAATCAGTTCATCCTTGATTCAAAGTGGACCTATGTACAAAATTCCCTCCAGGCGATGAGGCATGAGATAGATCGGAGAGGAAACGGACCGGATGGACGGACAGACGACCCGTCAACATAAAGCCCCTGGCTGCTGCTGCCACAGACTCCTCATTCACGACATATTACATGCGACCATTGCCAGTCTCAGTCAGACGGAAGCTTCTTGTCCCAGTTTTGTCCCCGTCAGCCTTTCCGCGGAGCCCGCTTTCATTCGGCGCCCCGGAAAATCTGATCGCTTTTTTCATGTTCAATGCAGCCTTTCAACCCGTTTCCTTTTAGCCAATTATCTGTGGAATATAGTGTCCACAAGTGTGTTTTCAAAAAATAGACAAGGAGGATGAACAGGCACTAGAAAGCGAGCATTGCTCCTTCATTTTACTTGAGGAGACAGAATCTAAAAATAGAGATTTTCTCTGCATCCTCCAGACTCTGCATGTCGATGAGATTATCACCTTCTGATGCAGATACTGTGGTGAGGAGGAGGAGGAGGAGGAGGAGGAGGAGGAGGGTGGTGTGTTTGTGTGTGCGCGCTTTCACTTCTCACAGGTGTGAGTAGGATTTCATGCCGGCTTACAGGGATATATTTTTGTCTGTAGATACAGATGGGTGACATGTTAAAAGAAAAACATGAATAAATGGGTTAGGAACCATTAGTGGTTAGCTCACTGAGTGGTTTGATCAGGAGGACCGTGATGTGTCACATATAATATGGACTTCACACCAGACCTCAACCCAGTTTGTCACCTATGAGACATTTTGGATAGACATGTTATGAACCGTCGGCGCATACAGGCTCGAAAATGTGTTGCCGCCCGCTGAGAAACAGCTCAACTCTACTCAATATCTTCTGACGCGATGCCAGGGACAACGGGGCGAGAGACAATCAGAAGCACAGAGTTGTTTACTGTCAGGGCCGTCTCTTCCAGCTCAGATGTAGGACCGCAATGGCGAGCAGTCACGCCAGATCGGGCGTCTTTGCTACTGTTTCAACAACGTGTATAAAAGATGGCTGCAAACAAAGCTGTAAATTATGTTTTCATTGAAAAATACCCACAAAGCTGCAATAGATGATCGACGTGTCTCTGAACTAGGGATTCAAGATAATAGGAAAATATGGAATATTATGTCACGTTAACTATATTACTTGCGATGAAAAAGCAGATATTGAAGTGTGCTCAGTGAGACCTTTCAGCTGCTTTCACTATACTGCTGCTGCAAAAAAAAGAAATGGCTGTGGAGTTTAAATAAATATATATTTCCAACATTCTTTTATTGAACAAAATCAAACTGAACCCAAAGGGCCCCAATAATAATAATAATAATAATAATAAAAAAAAAAAGGTTAACATTGTGTTTATCATGCAAATTGACATCACAGTGACATGAATGTTGTGAATGCATTCATCCCACAAATGTCTGCGAGTAACAATTCATGAGTTCTTAGAGGGGGCGGGGTTTAAGTATGGGAGCCTATTAAAATAGACCATGAAGTGGAGTATGCTTTTGGGCGGGGCTACTGCAAGCCAAGTCTCCAAATGGGGGAAGAGAAAGACGGAGCTATGCAGCTGCAGGGAACCGTTCACCTCCACCCACACCTCCCTTACCTGCATTGTAACACCAGGAGGAGGAGGAGGAGGAGGAGGAGGAGGATAATGGTTACATGGACTATAATCTTTGTTCTCCGCTCCTGCCTCCTACTATGACAATGCTCCTCTAGGTCCTTAGATCTTGAAGAAATAAGTTTTAGACCTCTCAGAACAAACTAATGAGGCTGAATCTTCTCCCTGCTCATTTTATCAAGTGGCTCAGAGTGGAGGAGATGGTGTTGTGCAATAAAATGTGCACTGCTCAAATTTTTATGTAATTATTTTTCTCGGGGTAGTGATGTCCACAGTAGTCAGATTCAAAAACTTTATGTGAAAGGACGTGTTTTTCTATCCAGCAGTTATGTGGAATAGGTCCCCTTGCAAGCTTTCAGTCCTCCCTAAAGAGCTGGCCAAGTAGCAGCTTGTTCCAAATATAGCTATTGAGTCGCTTGAGTTGCAGTAGAGCCTAAGTACCCATCTTGTTTGTTTTAGCTGTTCATACATCGCTGGGGAAACTGTGTCTGGGTTAGGAGAACACGTGGTTTTTAAAGGCCATCGTTTTTGACTAATTTAGGTTTAAGTTGAGCTGTACATTATAAATATATATATATATAAATATAATATATATAAATATAAATATATATATATATATAAATATATATATATATATATATATATATAAAATATATATAATATATATATAAATATATATTTTATACATGACTGCACACCAGAGACAACAAATCTACTAAATAACATGAGCAAATTATATGACAGATCAAGCATCTATAGCTCTCACTGTGTAACACCGACCTGTCTTGGAAAGCCTTTAAAACCAGACTACTATGTTTCAGAAGTAAAGAAGCTTTGAGACCTATTACACCCATCCGGCCCTGCAATTCTATTCCAAGCCTCATTTCCCCCATTTTTCTCCCTGCTTTTACAATCCGACAGCCTGTGTGATGCACACACTGCCATGTGTACTGCTGGGGTTATTTCCCACATGCTTCTTAAAGCCATTCACACACACACACACACACACACACACACACACACACACACACACACACACACACACACACACACACACACACACACACACACACACACACACACACACACACACACACACACACACTGAATCTGTGAATATGTTAGTTAATAAAAATAAATAAATGGAAGCGTGAGGAAATGTTAACAGTGAGAATGTGTGTGTGTGTGTGTGTGTGTGTGTGTGTGTGTGTGTGTGTGTGTGTGTGTGTGTGTGTGTGTGTAAACCTACTCGTTCTTGATGAAGGCATACTTGTTGATGGTGTCGATGACGTCTTTGAAGAGTATCTTGGAGGTGAGGGTGTAGCCGTGGTGGACGATGGGCTCACCGTCCTGACCGTCCCAACAGTCCACTGTGGACGGACAAGGAAGAGACAGTCGTTAGGAAGCGTACTAACGAGAACAGTGTGTGTATCATAAAAACAGCATAGGAGTAGATCAGACATTCCTATTCAAAACAACGCGGCTGGTTTTATTAGAGCGGCGGCCATTTTTTTGTGTACCGCTGCCATTGCAACAGCTTTGGAGGGATAACTTTTGTTGAAACTAAACAGACTTTTATGCAAGTCACAGACTCACTGAGATGAATCTGAGTACATTTAAAAAAAAAAAAAAAAATGTAACTACTACCCACACACTTTTGTTACTTTTGAGTTACAACTTCGTTCGGCTCATTTTCTGAAACGGCTAGCTTGCTAGCAAACAGCTGGCTAGTGAGCTATCTAGGTTGCTAATTCCTCCATGCATTACTGCTAGGCTGGTGGGCTGGTGGCCTGCAGTGCTTGGTGTCATGGTCCCCTGCTAGCTAACTAGCCAGCTGTCCCTCTGCAGAGCTGCGTCCGCTCTCTTCCTGGCAAGCTGCAACAACACTTTACAGCCCCACTGACGCATGCTGTCACCATTACAACTCTCAGTTTTCACCATTAGTCATCATCAATGACAAAAAAACTGTTCAATGTCCATTCTACTCCCATTTTTTTTTTTTTTTTTTTTTTTTACTCCTGTTCTATTTCTATGGTGAGTATCAAAGCCTGATATATCTTATTCCTCTGAATAAGATATATCAGCTACATTTAAAAAAAAAAAAAAAAAAAAAAAAAAAAAAGTATTAAAAAATCAAATTGATGAGCCACACGGTTGCATTGTTGGTTTAGGTCATTTGTGAGATTTGTTGACTATAATAAAAATAGGGGACGCCATCCTAATCCTCCAGGGCTAAATAATACCTTCTGTAAAGCCACAAGGTGACAATTTAGCGCATGTGTGCGAACTTCATTGGCTGTTAAATATCACTGTGTGGACGGACCGTGTTTGCCTACAAGCATGCTGACTGTGTGAGGAGGACAGCGTGTCGGAGGGGTGTATAGAGGTTGCTTCACTATTGTTTGGGACGTGAATAGAAACACATCCCACATGCTAACACACATTTAACTGCATGACACAGATGTACAGATTAAGGGGACAATAAATATTTTGGGCTTTGGTTGTTTAAATACATCCAAGGTGGAACTAACTGAAGCACTATTTTGAAACACTATACATTTTGTATTATTCTATGTACTTTGTATTTATAGTTTAATTACATGATAGATGCTTTTCAGTTTTATAGCCGACTGTCTTCCTTTGGCTAGAGGTAGTACTGAGTGAAATAGAAACAGTAGGTTCTTTTTCTATGGCAAAAACAATGGATTAGGGGTCTGAAAGAATAACAACAAGAGGATTTAGAACTGAATTCAAAATCAATAAAATGCTCCTGAACCCCATCCCTAATGCAGAAAACGCAGAAAATAACACTTTTGATCCAAAAGCGTCCTCCCTGTTTAGTGCTTGTATACTATAACGTGTATGTTTCACATGTCCATGCTGACCTTCTACACAGCGACAGCCGGCCTGCAGCACCCAGGCGTACATGTCCACCCTGGACTGGGACATCAGCTGGTCCCCCATCAGGTAGGTGTTGTGTGAGGAGGCGATGAAGTAGTTGCACAGCGGCTGGGTCATTTCCTGGTTCACGTTGTAGTGTTCCGGGTTGAAGATGTCCCCCGCAGGGCTGCGCATGTAATTCGTGATACCTGAAAGAAAGTTTGACAGAGAACATTTTTGTCTGACAAGTGATCAACTGTGTGTCTGGGTGAATTTTAGAAAAGTAGGAATACAACGATTTATACATTGATTTGATTTTCACTATTTTATCACCCACATTTATACATTTTTTTGAGATGTAAACTGTAAAGTAAATTAATTCATAGCTTAACCTTTATGCATCACTAGAGACATTTTTGGCTTTTTTCAAAACAATTGATTAATATTTGGTAGTTACGATAAGGACTGATGTTGGTTAAATAACTTACTCAGTCAAAGTGAAAAATTATATTTATATAAAGTCATTTCTAGCAGTTTTAGGATGGGGACCTTTTTGTCCTCTAAGGTAACAAGTGGGAGTTTGTTCTTTTTTTTTTTTTCTTATCCCACACTGCACACTAAAGTATAAAATAAAAAATGCATCAATTGCTAATCTTTGTTGGTCCCAGGCTGAAAAAAGCATTTAGTATGCAGAGACAAAAGGACTGAAGTTGGTTAAACATTTAACATTTTCGTCCTCTAAGGAAATTAGAGCATCTTTTTTAAGGGGATGCACATGCCTTATAGGTTGACAACACAAATGGAAAACTGCCATTTACATACACTACAAGATGAAATCAGTGTTGATGGTAAAGAATTGACATTAAAGCGGACTTACCATCAATTCCCAGAACTCCCTCCTTCTGGTTCTCAGAGCACGGCTCAAACTTGTTGATAATCTCCAGGCAGTGGTCCTTGTTCACCTTGGTCATCTACGAATTACAGAAACGCATGTCAAACAACATGAATACTTATGTGCTGAACACAGAATAATAAACACATGTACTCCTCAGGAAGAATCTATGAGGATAATTCAGTCATGGGAGCTGCCTACATGTCATCCTCCTGTTCATCACGGCAGCAGCATCCAACTTTTTTTCTGGTTGCCGCTCTTTAAAGCCGCCCGATTGATCAATCAGAACCCATCTCTGTTAATCATTTAAAGGGGCGGAGCAGTACCAGGTCTCTCACAGTGTGTCAGTGGGTTTGTGCCTGTTTAAACAATGTGAGAGCACCAGGCTTTAGCTCGCAGGGTTTTATCCTTTCTACAAAGCCTTTTTACCATCCCTCTCCTAAAACACTAAGCACTACCCCTCTCATCATAATCTGGATGAGAGAGAACCGTGTGGTGGGAATATCCAGACACTCAGCAGATGTAAGCCCAAATCCATAGTTACTGTGGAATGGCACCAAAAAGCTTGGTGAGCAGCAGAGAGCCCTAAGGCACACTAGCACACACAAACTCATTGGGCATTAGTCGAGTTAATCTTAATTCTGTTATGCTGTTCATTCTGTACACATGACATCTATTGCATTCTGTCCATCCTGGGAGAAGGATCCCTCCTCTGTCGTTCTCCCAGAGGTTTCTTCCTTTTTTCTCCCTGTTAAAGGGGTTTTTTAGGGGAGTTTTTCCTGTGCCGATGTGAGGGAAGGACAGAGGATGTCGCATGTGCACAGATTGTAAAGCCCTCTGAGGCAAATATGTAATTTGTGATTCTGGGCTATACAAAATAAACTGAATTGAAAATTGAATTAATCGACAACCAAACCCAGACCGCAAAGCACCAGCTGTATGCATTACAGCAGCGCGATTGTCCTGGTCTCAAACCTCAGTCCTCACAGAGACCTCGGAGCTCGTCCTGCATGGTAAATGGACCTGTATTTGTACAGCTCCTTTCTACCTCTCATACACTGATGGCACACCGGGAGCAATTTTGGCCGAAGGACACTTCCGCACGTGGTTGAGGACCGGGGGGAGCAAGCCGATCTTTTGATTTGAAGACCCCCTCCCTCCGCTCCACCTATGAGCGCCTGCTGCATGCTGGGAGCAGCTGCAGCTGTACACTGCGCTCTTTGTAATGGAAATATCCAAACAAAAATAAGAATTTAGGAAGCTCTTTTCTTCCTATGAAAGAAACACCAGCCATTGTCTGACCTATAAGAATGCGGTCGGACAAGAACATATCAACAAATCCATCAAATGAACAGGAGATTTCAGCCCTAACAAGCATCATATTACTTTACTTTTTAAAAACGTTTTTGTGTTAACTTTGGAGAATTATGTAACCATATATGTAAACATAAAGATAAGTCCTATTTTTTAAGGGTATCGTTGGTTGTAGATAAGATAATATAACCCTAGTCTTCTCCTGAAAATGCTAAAATTGAACAACATGGCTGTTGCCACAAGTCAGTGCTGTTGATGATGAAATGACTGTACTTGAACTGATGGAATTCGTGCTCTACCACATTCTACCCTTAAGCCTTTGAGCATGTGTTTCACCTCCACCACCAGTGTTTTTTCATATTTCTTTAATAGGCTTCTCTGCCAAATATCTATTTATTTATATACAAGCTATATTTCAGAATATAGGTATTCATCTGTATGTCTACGCATGTCTAAAGTAGGTCTGAAATGAAATGACATTTTCTGTGTGGTTTCTTTATTAATAAAACATTAACAGGATTTCTCGTTCATTCTCGTAAATTTTCTCTAGTATGTTAAGATGCTAAAGTACGATGACTAATCTAATGATGTGTTAGTTACAAAGGTTGTTCCAACTAACCTCAATGTGTTCTCGTCACTTCTGAAACCAAACGTTCAGCCTTGGGAACAGTGTTTAGTTTGGACTGTGTGGGAGCAGATACTGTCTATTGTTCTCCAATAACACATATCAGTGTGTTATCAGTTCCGGAGAAATACAGCAACACTCTAATGGACACTTGAACACACAACTTGGAGTGTCTTATTTCTTATTGGAAGAACAAAGAGACAGATAGCAACACGGTCTGTAGTTAATTATACCATCGCGGCATCATTTCCAACTAAAGTGCTTCGACTGCTCTCCAATAACAGAAAGAGAGCCATCTCATTCACGGTGCCAGAACTAAACGCAGAGTATAATTGGAGAAAAACACAGCCCACCTGAGCGGAGCCGACGGCGTCTGGCTATCCAAACGGAGCCTTCTGCTTCCAAAGTGACTGCTTCTACACATTAAAACCGCCTGCCAGAATGCAAATTAGCTGAAGGAGCACACACGCGGGGTGTTTCAAGAAAAAACAAGCTGTTACGCTCATTTGCTTGTCTTTCTTTTTCTGGTGATGGTATCATTAGTGATGAGATGTACTTCATCCAAAATCCTTTAACAGCTGAATTTCAAGTGCAGTGATGCTACAGTACTATTGCTGAAATCCCTGTAGGGCCCTCACTGACTACGCTTTCTGACAATAAGCTCCACTTCCGGGGCCAAGTAAACACTGTTTTGACCTCTAGCTAGAGACACGCGTAAAAAAAGTTTAAATTTCCTAGACTTTCAGCACAAGGTGCCCCGCTCAACAATGTCACACGTGGCCCAGGCAGCCAATCAAATAAAAGGCAAGAGGCGGGCTTTACTACTCCCAACGCGCTCTGCCAAGGCTGACTATGAAGCGGCCGTGTCTGTAGCTACTCGTTTGGGTGTGATCATGGCCTAAGATTCTGAAGCAGCCGAAGAGGGGCTGTTGAATTTGAGTGGTTCAGTATTCAGAAACACCTTGAGCCCCAGTTGGCCACCGATTGTGTACTACTGCATTAATAAATTGGGATGATAGTAACAGAAGTATCCATGCTTAAAGTGATAGCTTAGATTGAAATTACAGTAGGAATTCATAAAAAAAATTCCAATCCAAATTTCCAATCACACTCGTTTAAAAATTCAGAAAAGGAAAAAATAAACATTGATATCATAGTAATGTTGAAGTTTCTCTTAAAGAACAGCGGGAGTCTGGACGTGGTTAGCCTAGCTTAGCATTAAATCTTGAAGCAAGTGGAAACAGCTAGCCTGGCTTGTGTGTGGAGTTAAACACGTGAGCTTACCAGAACGTTGCATTGTGCTCAAGTTTTTGACAAAAGAATAAAACATATTCAGTCCATCCTGAGTCCAACAATGTTGTAGGAGCGCAACAAATAAAGCAGTGGGGCAACTTTTCAATGTCAACCTCAGCAGAAACTGAGATGCTAACATGCAGACCCGGCGTTTACCTTTTGCTCAGTCTCCAGGAAGCGGGCCAGGTCATCCGTATCCAGGTGGTCTTTGTGGTTGCTGTAGGTGAGCATGAGGAGGTACAGATCCCTGCGGGTCGACATCATCTTGTAGAAGGAGCAGAACTCCTCGAAGCCCAACGCCCCCTGGTTATCATCCGTGTCTGCCTCCTACACACCAGGTACAAGAAACTATTTTAGTTTCATGGTTGACCGAAAATTCACAGATATCACAGACGGCACACTTTCAACAACTACAACTGACATGGATACTTGCAATTCAGTCTTTCATAGGGGAACCACTGTCTGTTTTGACTTCTACTGGCCCTTAGACCTCTACCATTGAACGTCAGGGTTAGGCTTGAAACGACTGTATATCATTTATAATGAGCCTTTTGTAAAATGTCATTACTTTCCAGTAAATCATCAAATTCCCGACATAAAAAGTATGTGAATAATTTAAAATGTTCTGTTCTAATGTATGTATGTCTGTGATGTTTATTGAGAATGTATTATTGGATTTTGTTTGATGTATTGTTCATTTTGTCAGCAATTTTGATTCCATAAGTTTCAGTCATAGTCAACCTTTTTATTTATTATATTTTAGGGGGACTAAAACTCTGGATATTTTTGCCCCGTCCTTGTCTTGTCCCCATCAAAGAAGAGAAATGTTCACAAACTGAACCTTTCCTAACCAGTTGTCAATTATTTGTCTTTCCTTGTTGGATGGTGTTAAATTCAACTTTTATTTCAATGTAATTAAAACAGTTTATTCCTTCAACAGACTCCATTCTACAAAATGACTGCTACTAGAAAACAGTGTTAACACATTTTTAACATTTAACGATCCTGATTATGATGATTCTGTAATGAGCAAGAGTAAGACCCGTTGCATTGTTTTTTCTATTGCCCCTTTATGTATCAAGTATGTGGACCAATATCCTTAATTTTCAATTTACATCTTTAAACATTATATTGGGGGAAATCGTCACGAGATAATAAATACAATGCATATGTTAGGTACTATACTTGTGTTAAAAAGTTGAAAGCCATTTTCTATTGGAAAAATGAATTGCTGCTTTTAATGTACAACATAACACGAAATTGAAAAAAAACAAACTACAACCTTATTATTTGAATTACTGAAGGCATCATATTGAGAATGTTTGTTATTGCCACATTGGTTTTCTTTCCTGCATTTTTGTGAGGTTATATTGGCATGTCATCATATTAACGTGTTTGCTGTGGTCATTATTTTGCATTGTATTAAACGTATAAAAAAAACAAAAATGTAATCACAGTTTTTGTTTCAAACAGTCTGCTCCATCTCGCCCTTTCCATTAAAAGTGAAGGTTGTTCTAATAGTATTGGTCAAATTTGTCATTATTTAACATAACACTAGTTTGATTACATTTCAACTCATAATCTTTGTGTAATACTTTCCCAACTGTTTTCAGCTCATTTCACAATGCTAGATTTGGATTTCTAGTTGTAACGAGCTGGAAAAATACTGAGTCAGCCTACAAACAAGCCTAACGAGAGCACTGTGGTGGTGGTGGGGGGGGGGGGTCCCACACCATGACCCGTGTAATCCTCGCCCTCTTCTTTTTACTGGAGCAGACTGTGACCGGCTCCATATGTCAAGCAGCACTGGAGGCAGCCACTCACTGTAGGGCGATGACGTCTGTGCTAGCCGGGGCTTTGGCGTCGCAGGAGCTCAGTATTCTGCGCACGCTGGGCTCAGAACAGTATTTGAGAGAGCGATACATCAGATCTAAAATGACTTTCTCTATCCGTAGATTCTACAGCTTTTGCATCATTTCACCATCAGATGTCCAACTGTACAAATGATTGCAAAGTATTGTGCAAACAACTTAATAAAGACTTTCATATAAAAAAAAGCTGTGTTTTGGGAGACATTTACCAGAAATCCACGACAAATGAAGTGCTTACACTGAGTAACCCTGCTTGAGGATCTTCCCACCTCCCCAAAGATTTTCATTAAACTAGGTTTAAATGGACAGATCAAGGTGTAGATACTTAATCCTAAGGGAAGCCCTGAGGAAAAAACCTATATCTGATCAGTGAACAAAAAATATTGCCAGAATAATCTCTCTAAATTCCCCCCAAAAAGTTTCATATGTGAACCAGGTGAAATTTTTCTTTTTTGCCAGGAACAATTTTTTTTTCCATTTTGTAAAAGTCTGGGGATGATTTCTGTTGTTTTAGCAGAATCATGTGCTTTAGTGTTTGTTGTGGTTTTAACAATTTCGGCCACAAGAAGTTCAAGAGCACCAATACCCGATGATTTAAAAAACAGATCATCAGCATTTTGTTCTCTCACTTGCCACTCAGGCCCTCTATACTTGCAAATTGAAAACCGAGTCGGTGGCCTGAAGTGACCGAATGAAGGGAAGTGAAAAAATAGCTAATTTTGTAAAGACCTGGATGAAAAACTAAACTGAATATAGATCGGTCGCATCTGCACGATAGTGGATTGGATCAGCACATCTCCAGAAAGGAATCCATAGGTTAACACCATTTTACATTGGCCCCTCTGGTCTGCTTGCTATACATTTGTCCACAGTTTTTAAAATTTCGGTGTCGGAGTGCAGTGGCAACTTATAACGGTGAGGTTGTAGCAGGATGAACACACCAATAGTTGTGGCAGAAAGAACGAATGCCGTCGGGCACACAGAAAAACACTCATTAGTCACCTCCACTAACAGGGCAAGAGCAGTCGAGTCGCTCCTCTGAATCCTGAGTCAAAACCGGCTCAGCTAACACATTTAGCCTCCCAACTGTCACCGCCGTACTCTCCGCCTGACTCAGCCAGACACAGGAAGCCAAATGACTCAGAGACAAGAGACAAAACACCTCACGCCACCACCCTTGCCTGTTGGTTTTGCATACATGGCACTTAGTTGTCACCAAGTTGTGACTGACTGACTGACTGACTGACAGGCACAGATGCATACAGACAGTATTACTCATATGGCACAATATATTAGACAGTTCCATCAAAACAGTGTGTGTGATACAGATTCATTTTCACTGTTTTCTTTTATATCAAGAAGAACCAGCGTCGATGCACGAAAGGTCAAAGAAGAAGAAGAAACGTCACCATTATTCATTCTCTGAAGTAAAGGAACTCTTTTACATTTTTCTTATTCAGGACGTGTCTTAACCCCGGGAGATCACAAAGTAGTGGAAGCACAGCCGCATAACGGAGTCTTTTTATGGACAGAAAACATCAATCTGGCCTTATTCACGGCCATTCATTATGCATGAACCCAGCCACTTAAGTTGTTAGCATGCCTGTGTTTTAACTCGACGGCTAATATGGATTAAATCATCAGCTAGAATTGCAGCTTCCTCTTCCTCTAAAGCTTCCGCCTGCAGTCTCCGCTGTGATTAATCATTGAACGAATCCTCTGCTAGAGAAGCAAACTTTTTGTACTGTCATTTACAAACTCCAGCTGTCACATCCAACCTGCTCCAACAACACAAGACAAGGAAAGCTCTGGGGCATAATACTTTTCTCTATAACTACGAGTTGTAGGGCTGAGTATTGCCGTTGCCAGTACCAATACCCCCAAAAGTGATACTGGTACGAATAGAATCAATCCACACCCGTCATGTGAATGGAAGCTGATTGTGTGTCCCACTGTCTAGCTAATCTCTGATGCACTGCACAGCCATCACAGAGCTGTTACCAGAGATTTTTTAGATCTTGACACAAAAAGAATCCGATGTTTGAAGTTTCGATACAACTTGGTACTGTGTTATTTCGGTCAATGCCTTTAAAAAAAAGCTATTGAGTACCGATACCCAGCCCTAATGAGAAATAACACTGACATCAATGAACAGACAAATGAACAAGAGTGTTCACAGAGGGTTCTGAACCTATGTACAATCACCAAGGCTCTGCTGCTGGGCCACTAGAGGCAGGTGGCGCAAAAATAAATGCCGTTTCTATTACAACTTGGGCCGTTTCTCTCGTAGCTCTGTCCATCAGTTCTACCAGTGATGATATTATTGTATCCCTACATAATGGTAGTAAAGGTAAAAAAAATAAGTAAAAAATTGAGCTGTTACATCTCATTTCAGAATAACTGAATTTTTAGATATACTACCAACATGATTGATGGTCCCCAGAGGATTTATTTGCATGATTCACCTGATTGTAGTTTCTTTCTAATTCAAGGTCAACTTACTAGTTTTTGGAGCTTTCTACTGCACCTCACAGTCTTCATCAGCTAATGTAAATGGAATTGATAAGAAAAAAAAACATCCTCCTAAATTTAAGACTCATATTTAAATCCTGCAGGACTGAAACCAGTTGAGAGTTAAAATAATTCAGTTTTTCCTTAATTTGTCTTGTTTTTTTCCCTCTTTCTTTACTTTTACTGTATTTGGTTGAGCAAACCCAGATTTAAAAAAAGACAAAGTCAGCAGTGTGAATCCATTTCCACCCACTTCACTAGTGAACCCTAACACAACCACAACAACAACAACAACAACAACAATGACAACATGGTCTTCCTCTCTGGCTTCCCTCACAGTAAATCACATCAGATGGGCGTGTTTAGAGTAGTGTGCGTTAACTTGGCTTTCCATCATCAGAAAATGACTGCCCAGAGGAAACGAAGCTCTAAATGAGCTTGTTCTTATGTGGAAAATGTAGTGATGGACTTTATGTCGGTGGAAGAGCAAAGTATTGTCGGTAAATTTAATCACTACAAGACTGTATTCAATTTAAAATGTCAGTCAGTTCAGTTTTTTTCACTCTGCTTCTGTTTATGAGTTTCCACTCTGTGTTATTGTGAGTTCATATCTTAATGGAGCTATTGAGAGGAAAGGCCTCCTGGTGCACATGTAGGAAAATCATAACATCCTGTGATTGGCTAGATCTCTCAAGGATAAAAGTACTACAGCTAATTTGGACTAAATTACCTTCAAGACAATTGCATTAATTATTTATAGTCGGACAGTTTTAAAATGTAAAAGGTGAGGCTGTTCTGCTTAATTGTGGAACATTTATTTTGTATGAAACTATAAACTATCAAAATCAAAAAAAAGGCAATACTTCAAGATAAGTGCCACAATAAAAGCATTTAAAGTCAGTGCAGGTCATTCCCCCAGGCTGCTCATTTATCTCTGCAGGTTTAACTGGTAGGGATCTTTTTTTGAAATATGAGTCTTTGATCTACAGATTTAGCTGTTATTTCTTTGTATTTTGGTGAAAAGTTATTTCTCTCATTTCTTTGGACTGAGAGAATTAAAGGGAATTGGGTTTCATAAACTGAGATATGGGTTGGATAGTTGAGTTGTGTTCATTCACTGTTTATTACAGGTTCATTGGTTGTTTATCCATGGGTATCTGTGAAGATGTATACATTATATTCTATTCCAGTTAAATCTATGTACATATGCTGGAACAATCCTTTACCCTAGTATACAACATACAATATAATCTCAACAGTACTTGACTTGCACTAAATGTACTGGACATTACTGGGAACTATACCATGTATGTTCAATGCAAACAAGGGGTTAAAATGTTATGGTCCTACTTTGAATTTCTTTAGTTTTTTGGTGCATTTCAAATCATTAGTCTTTTTTATTCCATTTTCTATCTTCCTACCTCATTTGTCTGTGATTTATGTGATGTAGCAGCTGCAACAATGCAATTTCCCCCTAGGATCAATAAAGTACTCTGTCTTTCGGTCCGTCTATGTTTTGTTTTGTTGCCAAGTGTTTCTAGTGACTTCTCTTACTTTTGTTGGAAAGTCTTGTTGCAGCATTTCTGAGTGTGGCTTGTTACTGAGTCAGTCATTCAATTTGACTATAATTGGTTTGATTCAACTCCTACACTAAATCCTTCCTTTATGACGGTGGCAATGTGCACCTATTGTTGTTTTAAAGAGCTGTTGACTTTTTAATGGTCCTATAAGAGTCTGCAGGTGATCTGTTATTTGGTCCAGCCTCATTGACATAAATGCTTTGGACAAAATATTACAAAATTCTGCCAGTATGAGAGAACTCATGCATTTCACAGTTATTTAACCACATACATATGCAACAATGTGCTGTAAAATGTGATCAGAATATGTATGGTACGTGTATTGACTTTGGAAAAGAGGTCCCGGTCCACAGCTGATCCTCCACTGTAAATAGGTTTAGGCTAAAGAACTAGTTGAGAAAATGTCAACACACAAATCGTCCTGAATGTCCACAGACACATACGGGGCCAGATTGGTCCCTGGTGTGTTTACCCAGCATTACACAGGAGACCATCTGTGTCCCAGCAGCACCATATGGGTGACAGTCAACATGCCGCTGGACTTAGCGGCGGCTAGCTGCTCTGTTGGATGAGGACTAAAACAACACGGCGGCACGCTAATCCCTCTGCTGAGGAGGAGAGTTGCTGGCTGAGCCGTACGTTTGCCAACATCTGCAGCGGTGGCAATCAGTCAGTGTGTCTTTACTGCTAACACGTAATCTACCAAGAAGGAAGGACACACTGCAGTCTCAAGTGACCCGATAAGCCCACTTACTGTCTGCTGTATGCTGCTCTTTAGCTGCACAGTTTTATGAGGCTTTTACATCAGTTCTTATTAATGTTAGTTAAAGTTTAAGACAATATTTACTCCTGTGAAGTCAAATGCAAAGATGATTTTTGTACATAATTAAATTAACTTGTTCTTGTGTTGCTTTAGGGATCCAAATTTACTGACACACTTCATCTGCATGGTTTGACTCAACTCACTTTTGGTACCAGTACTTCTGCAATTTTGTTTTTCCACTGTAGATAGTTGGGCTGCGTCGGAGACTGTATGTAAGAAGCGGGCATATTCACGGTGACGTCACCGCTTGGTTTATGGGATACAGTTTTGAAGCCTCGAGTTTGGCATTTTGGCTGTCGCCATCTTGGTTTTATGGAACCAGAAGTGACACGGGAGGGTGGAGCTAAGTAAAAAACAAATGCTGAAGAAGACATTTTTAGTCTACCAAAATGTTGCCATCAATTTTTCATGTAGTGAAAACACACTGTGAATGAGTAAATGTTCTAAAAATGGCAAAAACACGGACAACTCCCGGACCGGACTATGTGACTGTAAATAGACCATCATTTACTAAATGAACATCATGCTGTATTGAATAAGACATGAAACTAGAGATTGAGACCATAAACTCATGTTTACAATGTTTACTGAGGGAATAAATCAAGAGAGAAGTAGAGTCATTTTCTCATAGACTTGTACTTGATCTGACTTCTTTTTGCAAACCGGAGGAGTGGCCCCCTGATGGTCAGTAGAAATAATGCAGGTATAAGCCACTTCTGCATTGGCTTCACTTTTCAGTACCAGCTGTTGCCGCCTGTTTTGGGTCAATAAAAGAATTGCCGTCGCTAATGACGGTATCTTAGCGATCTTTTGTGCAGAATGTCACGTCATTGGCGAGTCTCTCTGACCAATCAGTGGTCTGCAGTCTTTTAACTCCACTTTTCAGTATCGGCTCAGCTCAATTGGAATCTCACCTGAGGTTGAGATTCCTGAGGACATGTTTCAATTTCATGTGCAAATATTAAAACTCCAGTTTCATCAGCTGCAGGTTATCATCAGCTGTGCAGAAGCATTGGAATATGTAAGTTTACACCGATGCACAAATATCCTGATGTAGTTGTGACATTTTGTCAGTGTGACTGTGAGACTTATTCTCTGCCTGGACTACGGGATAAAAAACAGGAAATGCTTCAGTGCAGCAAGTCCCTGATTGGCTTAAAAAAATAGAATAGTCAGGATTTTTAATAGCAGCTTTTACACCCATGGCCACCCACTCTAGAGCCCCCCCGATGTTGTTTCTGTACCTTGAACATCTGTTTGACCCTCTGTCGGGGCAGGTTGACGTTGAGCTTGTGCAGGAGCTGCATCACCTCGCCGATGCTCAAGCTGCTGTCGCCGTTCTTATCAGCCTCGGTGAAGGTCTGCTTCAGCCATGTGACGACACGCTGGGTTAAGGAAAGGCAGCGGGAAGATTCAGGACATTTACTGCGGTAGTTTGCTGTAGAGTCTGTGTCCAGAGACAGATAAACTCAGCCCGTCACGCTTTAAAATGAAACTCTCTAGGGATTTCAGCCCTGCATAATGTTGACCATGAAACCGACACACAACAGACATTCTTCACAGGAAGTCGTTATCAAACCAGCTGTAGAACTGAAGGATATTGGTCTCTGGTGCGCTGCCTCTTGGCCAGGCTGTCCTCGTCGCTGATGCCCGCCATTAGATACTTGAGGCCCGTGATCCAGGTCCGCGCCTCCTCTCCGGTGCCGGACACCAGGTCCAGGGACTCCATGTGCTCTCCGTAGTACAGGCTGAAGCAGCAGTTGGGGTCGAAGCTGCCCTCGGCGTAGCGCTGGAAGATCTCAGACTGCTTCCCCTCGCGCACCTCCCGGACGGAGTCGACGGAGACTGTAGGAGGAAAACAGGACGTCAGCTTGTCAGTGGTGGACTGTGACAAAAGTAGTACCACCACTTCAGGACATTTCAACTTAATGGTACTTTTACTCTACACAATGATTTCAATGTACTCTCTGCACTGCATTTCAGAGGGAAATATTGTATATTTTACTGCACTACATAAAGCTTCCAGTTAGTAGTTACTCCTCAGATACAAAACATTTACAGTACCAGTCAAAAGTTTGGACACATCTTCTCATTCAATGGTTTTTCTTTATTTTTATTTTTTTCTACATTGTAGATTAATATTGAAGACATCCAAACTATGAAGGAACACATATGGAATTATGTGGTAAACAAACAAATGCTCAACAAACCAGAATATGTTTTATATTTTAGATTCTTCAAAGTAGTTGAATGAGAAGGTGTGTCCAAACTTTTGACTGGTACTGTAGTAATAAAAATATTATGCACTGTTTAAATCCAATAACATAAAAAACAAATATATATATATATATATATATATATATATATTTATATAGTTATATTCTGAACCCTCACGACTACTTTGACTTTTGATACCTAACGTAAATCTTTGTTGTTAATACTTCTTAGGGAAATGTTGAACACAGGCCTTGTAGTTGTAATGAAGTGCTTTTAAATTGTGTTTCTTTTTTTTACTTCAGCCAAATCTCTCAATATAGGAAGTAGACCTCCAGGTATCGAGGCCTTTTGGGCCATCATAGGCTGATAGAAAATAAAACCTATTAAAAAAAAATAAAAAAAACACACACACACAATAGAGCAAAACTCTTTATTAAACCCAACATATCCTTATGCAGTCTTTAGCATTCTATTGGTTTGGAGAACTTTAATTGTTGTGGGCATAGGGATAGTTTAATGGGGCTTTGTGATACGCAGGATTAAAAATAGTCAACTCAACAAACGGAGAGAGAGCGCTGTTTATTATTAAGATGCAACATTTATGAGACGGTAATGACATTTTACAGGAAGACACAGCCTCGAGTCATTCATTAGTGTTCCCCAGTGACGGGCAGAGTGCACGGTTAAGTACTTCTGCTTCTTGTTCGGCCCGTGTGCCATTTCAGAAATCCTGTGGAGGTTCATTCTCCCAAAAACCAGAGGAGATGACCACAACACGCATCTATCTAGGTCACTCTCAGTCACACATGGATGACACATTATTTACACACACACTCATTCATAATGCAGCCTCACACACCCTCCCTCTGGGCCGTACGGTATGGAACCCGCGGTTCTGTGGCAGTTGTATATGTGCAAATAAACAATGTCAAAGATGTCCTCTACATGACACTGGACATAGAGCTGCTGAGCTTTGTGTGTGCTCCCATGTGGCTGCCGCCGTTGTCCTCAGACCCTGCAGCTGGAGATAAGCATGTACACATGCTTCTCCTTGCTGCAGAACTTTTATAAATTATGCAGGATCGTGCACCAGGTATCTGGTAGATAAAGAGAACCACTACTACTACTACTGCTGCATGAATATTTGATGGGCTGCTAGCAGCAGGGGCTGTAGGATGAGGACGTCAGGTGGTCAGTCTTCAGGGACTTAAGAGTTAAGTACAATTACATTTGAAGTGCTTCCATGTCCTGCCTGCTACTTTATTATGCTTTAACAGCTTTCGTTTTTGCTTAACCTATATTTCCTAAAGCCTCGGTTTCTGGTAGAGAAATGCTGAATAAGCCATACTGGGAGCTGCTGCGGAAAATGCAGATTGTTTTTTAATTTGGTAAGAAATGCCAACAATAAAACACGAGCATTGATCTTAATGTGAATGTTTACTGGCTGAATGTCAGGAGTTGCAAGTTGTGTGGAACAGCTGTCGTACCCGGGTCGGGGCTAGCACGAAGTGAACAGGACAAAAACTTTCAAATTAACAATCTCATCCTGATGGGTTGTGGTTAGCATTAACTGACCTCAGCACAGTTTAAAAAAGCCTGCATCTACCTTAATTAATCCCTGATTTAATGCACCAGCCGGTAAGCATGCCAAGTGTTCCAAATCAAGCGCACCCACAATGTGGTATGACCAAGAGGTGCATGCTGGGTCTGGCTAAATGCTAAAATGCTCACGGTGATCCTCCAGTTGTGTGTTCACTAAGGAACCTTTAGCTCCAGTGTCATGTGTTCAGGTGAAGGGTCTGATCACACAGAGTGGAAAACACAAAGCATACTGCACTGACTTTTTGTTGCCCAGTCAAAAAGAGTGCTCTTTGCTGGTTGCTGGGTCTTTTTAAATTACTGTCGCTAGGCAACCACCAAATGACTGCTAACGTTAGCTTAACACAAACCATGAACAGTACGCTAATACAGTTTCAACGCAGAACAGTCATATTAATTACTTTACAGCTCAATAAAACACTTTTAAAGTTCCCATAAATATGCTAAACAGAATGTGTTTTATGTCTGGAAATATTACTTCAATTCAACAACACAAACACACCCATATTTGTTCAGACCAGTTGGATTCTGACCTGGTTGCAGTTTGCTAAAGTTTGACTAAAAGGCTCAACAACTCATTTGGTTTATTAGTTTTTGTCATCGACCGACAACTAAACCAATACATTAAAATAACTTTTAAAAACAGCTGACAAAATGAACACAAAATTAAACTGACTGTATTATTAACGAGTTTGTAGTAGGCCGGGTATTTTGCTCGCACTGGAAATTTAGGTTTGTTGGTTGTTTTTGGGCGTCCAGGAAGGACAAATGTTCGTGCCAGATACACAGGACACCCGTCAGTGCGAGTGCAGACCTGAAGCCTGCAGTGCTTCCTGTCTGTCAGTCTGTCACAGTGGGCGCTCAGAGATAAGCCTCACAGAGAGCGCCACACACAGAGAGAGCCGGTGGATACGCTGCCGGGAGAGGCTACGGTGGCTGGAGAATTCTTCTTCAGTGACAGAGACCTGTCGAGGTGTCAAATGAGGGGATGCAGGGACACGCACTCAAGAGGCTGTGTCCGTCTGGGTGTGACTAAACACTGGGAACACACATTCCTCTACTGAACTGAAGGCTTGACTGTCACCATCTATCTACAGGTGCAAAGCTAAGAGAAGACGGCGCATCACTGCTGCTTTAATGTCAGATTATCAGATGTGTGTGGAGGCTGGATTAAGATAAATGCTCTGTGAGGACCGGCCCCGCTCCGCTGCGATAAAGCAGCTTAACAAGGAGTGCCTTCACACACCAAAACTAACTAAAAACAATGGTGTTTCGCAGACGAAATCAGCTGAAGAAAGTCCGGATTGCAGCATTTGTGTTCACGTTCTACTCATTTTACTCATCCAACCGTAAAAGGTTTAAGATGTAGGATAAATTCTGGGACCCGGCTCTCAGCGTCTCTGCACAAAGCCCAACCCCCCGTCATTGTCATTTAAGCGGCAAGTGTGTGTAAGACACTGTTTGAGCAGATTGAAGCTGATGAATAATTAAGTCGATTTAAGAAGCTTATTAAATCCAGGCTACAGAGGAGGGAGAGCAACAGGAAACTGAGCCCTTAAGTCCCCATGAGACCCCCACAGCTGACTCCTTTATTCTAAAACACACTGTGGGAAGCTGCTTGGTGGTGCTTTTGCACATAGCGTGCAGGAGAAAATAAATGTCCAGTTCTCGAGCACAAAAAAAGGAAACGGTTTGGAGAAAGAATTAGCCAGCTGAATACCAGCTTCACAACACGTATCCTCGGTAACCAATATGTAGGCTAATTTATGCAAGGTCAAGACATTTTTACTTTTAGTTAATCAATTATGAAAATATTCACCTGTGACAAGCTAAAACTATAATATTGGTAGACTCATAAAGGCAGAAAATTGACTCAACGACACGGGTTCAGCAGCATTATAATATAGCTTCAGTTTGCTAACACAAGCCAGCAGAAGCTACTGGTCACATCAGACGGAGAGGAAGCTAAACTGGAGAATGAGGGCATGTTTTCTTCCATTAAGAGGTCAACATCTCATTTGTTTAAAGGCAGTTTCTATTATTTCTTGTTTTATTTTTTCACTAAAAGGTTCGTAAAGTTAAGTGTGTCATGCGTGTTTTCAATATGACATATCAACCTCTCAATAAAAAGTATGTGTGTGTGTGTGTGATGCACACTGCCATGTATATATATCCCACATGCTTCTTAAAGCAATACACACACACACACACACACACACACACACACACACACACACACACACACACACACACACACACACACACACACACACACACACACACACACACACACACAATTATAATTTATCTTTGCACAATACTCTGAGCAGAGCCTGAACACATCATCATGTAACTTAATGGAACCTTCGTTCATTAGCTGTTAGCGATGCTGCTAACGTTACTAGCTCTCCTCCTGTTGATTTAAACACTGATTGGTTGTTTACAATGTAACATTATCAGAGATCAGAGACTAGAAAAGCATAAATGATGCCCTGAGCTTATATTTTACTGAATATTGGAGGATAATGATCGTCAGTAAAACTTTATTTCACACTGCGACGGTTAAAGTTAAACTGTGGAATCAACCCGCGGTTCACACGCGTGCCGGACTGCTAGAGGGGAATCAGTACGGATCACGCATTGACAATGGTCCGTGACACCACTAGCTGAGACTGTCATGACAAAGCCTTTGTTGGGGAGTGACAACCCTGGACCACCGTGGTTGGAGTACAAAGTCCAGTTGTTGGTAAACAGTACCTCCCTTCATTATGATTCATGTAATTAATACTTGTCATTAAATGTAAAGACATTTGTCACTCAGTATGTATTTACCAAAAAAAAAAGGCTGTGGCCGTTGTCTTTAAGAGAAATTGAGTTCTTGAAGGCCCACTTGTGTGAAAGAGTTAACTATGCTTATGGGATGCTGAAGGAGCCCTTTGCTTGTCACATGGAATATGACACAAATGGATTTTCAGAAGTTAGAACCATGAATACATTGATCAACAGGAGCAAAGAGACATTTGATATGCTGTTCCCCGGGGACAGGACGAAGAAAAAGAAGATGAAACTTACTCTTGGCCTTTTCGTTCTTGCGCGAGGGCCTCCAGCGGATGCAGGACTTGTGTTCGTCCAGGAAGAAGAACCGCACCAGTCCCTTGGAGCCGCCGCGGAGCTTCACCATCTGGGTCCCCATCTGCATGGAGCTCATGCATTTCTCCACTGGAGGCGAGAAAAAACAAGACGGAGAGAAGACGAATTAAATAAAGAAAAGAGGGGTTTGAACGTTGTCTAAAAAGGGAAAACCACTGGAGTGTGCAGTGCAACAGAAAAAAATAAATGAAGAGAGCGTGAAAAAAATAAATGTGCATACACGACATGTTCATTCAAGGGATTGAGCGTCTGAGCGTATATATGCGATTTTCCACAAAATCCCATCTGGGCTCTCTTGCCGAACACGGTTATTTACTCATACACTCACATGAACAAACAGCAATGCAAATCAAATGCATCGGATATGCCTGTCTCCGCTGACAGGGGGTTTTGCTCGTCCCGTGGGAGGAAGAGAAAAGGAGAGAAGATGAATGACGGGGAGAGGCAATTTCTCTACCAAAAGCCCTTTAACAAGATCTGTGCTTAACACTGTGGACCACGACAGAAGAAGAACAGCGGAAATCAATGAAACCAGGCGCTCTTTTTAGATGTCGGGATCTCCATGGTGGCCTACATTTTTAGAGAAATTATTCTTTATCTTCTAGGAACAAACCAACACCTAGAAAACAAGACGGGCTTTAACGAGATGTGTTTAAAATGGTGAGCGGTGGAACTGAAAATACGGCCTGTGTCCTTGCCATTATTTTTTGGGGAGGGAGGAGAATTTGACAGTTCCTGCACAGGAAGCTAATGGGGAGGACAGACACATGCCCCTGGGCTGAGGTAGCACCCCATGTGGCCATCAATTATCGCGTGTGTGTGTGTGTGTGTGTGTGTGTGCGTGCGTGTGTGTGTGTGTGTGTAACATCCTATTAAACTATTTCCCCACAACACGCAGGAAATCAGGCCGACACGCTTTTCTAAATATGGTTAGCGGATCGCTGACACACATAACTTTCCACATGTCTGCTGCTCAACAAGTTCTTAACAGGTCAATAGTTCAACTTAGCCTGGAGATAGGACTTACAGTAAAAAAAAAAAAAAAAAAAAAAGCTGGTGTTCAACAACAAAGCAAGGACTCTCTGTCTTTGTGTGTATGTGTGTGTGTGTGTGTCCTTTAAATATCTAACGAACCCTTCATCCGATCCACCTAACATTTGGTGGATGTATGGCTGGGGAACGAAGGACATGCAGTTTTTTTTAGTTGGTGCAATTTGAGACACTCTCATTGTTCAAAATCTTTAGATGAACTTGCAAACAGCAGCAAAGGGGCGGGGCTTCAGGGCTCTGCCGACTTGAGCACGACCGCTCACTGACTGCGGGTCAGTTTTGCCGGATGCTGGACACAGTTACAAAACTCTTCTCAAAACATACTGACAAACAATGCAGAGTTTTACGAAACATGATCTTAGTCCTGGTTTTCCACAAGCTGACTGCTTTTAGAGATCGCCAACAAAAAAGCCCCGGATCAGAGGCAAAAATGTCGCTTGCTCCCGTGAGCATATGAGAGATTTATATCGTCTTGTGATATAAATCTATACTGGATAAAAAGTGAATGGCTTGAAGCTTGCATGTTTTGAGCTCGCAGTAACTGATGTCTGTTGAGATTTTATATCATTAACAGCATGGTTAGTATTCTTGATGTGCCCTGACTTCTTTGTGTTCCTAAAATCTGAATCGGAAGAGGTCAAAACTACAGCAACACCAACAGTATAAGGAGCAACTTCACTGTCAGACCAGTGTTCTTTATATTGACATCGTTATCTATGCACCTAGGGAGCAGGTGAAGTTCCTATTCCAAACCCTACATTAAGAGTCAAACGTATCAAACACCTCATAAATGCACGTTTTACCCTCTGACCCCCCCCCAAAACCCACCAGCGGGGATTGAAAAGCTGTTGTTTCCTTTCAACAATCGCCCAAAACGACACCGTTAATCATAGCCATGAGCTGTAAAAACTTCATTATGATCAGTGTGATCATGTGCGCCGAATGTTTCCATAAAAAAAAAGCAACGAAAACGAGGCTGAAATTGCGATATTTTATCAAAAACATTGTATTCTACATGTCTTGTTTAAAATTTGACCCGAATAAACCGTACGCTTTAACCAGTTCCTGTATATAAAACATTAAATTATGATCTGATCTGATTATGAGTACTGAACTGCTGCTGAACACAGAGCAGAGAGGAGAGGCTGGAAGAAGAGGTTGTACGAATGTAAATAGTTCAATGAATATAGTCCATTTTCCAACATTGGTAATACTTGTGGGCACTTTGAAACATGTTGGATATTTAGATTACTTTTTTAAAATGTAATTATCAAAGACAACTAGCTTTTTTTTTTTTTTTTTTTTTAAAGATTTATGGCATTAAAACTATGCTATACTTCACAAAAGACATGTTTGTGTTCTCTCTACTTCTAGTCATGATTGTGTTGTTTTCATAGAGGACTTTTATTTATCACAGTGAAACTCAAGACCACAGAGAGTAAAATGTGACAGGAGCAAAAAAAAAAAAAAAAAAAATGCCCCAAAACTGCTTGGATTACATTTTGACCCATTTGACCTGAATTCAACATGCAAAACTATTTGCTGTGTGGGTAAGTAAACCAGCAGTGATGGATTGCCTTTATTGAGCATTGATTGGGCCCCGGCTGTGGAGAGCCCACCCCTGGGGTATTGTTAATGTACTTCTCTTAACCTCTGCTATCGAACTCCTGCTCAGAAGCATAATCAGCAAAGTGCAGATTTCCACCAATCCACGGCCAGAGCAATGTCAAGATGACAATATGTGGCAACACGAGACTTAATTGAGTGTGCTCCGTGGCGTTCTATAGATTCAAGAACACCTTTCGGCCAAAACAGGCTAATCACAGAATCTTTGAAATCCTAGTAAAGACAAACATTGTGTAAATGCCTCAGCCACTGGGCTTTTTAAAGAAAAGGAAATACTGCCTACAGCACTGTAAAATAAAATGAGAAAGAAATACTAAATAGCTAAAGATGCATTTTAATCCTAAAAATCATTACATTATGGCACACCGGAGGTTTGTGGATTGTGAGTTTGAACTTCTCTCTAGCTCCCTTTTTCTTTTATTCTTGATCATTTCCTAAACTAAAGTCATTTACAAACCACAACGAAGTTAAATGCGCTGATTTAATTCTCAGTTTGGATTATATCAGGGTTTTGAGTCACTGATTGGATCAGCAGAAAACAAGAGGAGCAAATCTATCTTACAGAGATGTCTGCTGCTGCCGATTGCTGGTGGGCCGTACGGATCGATACAGATCTTTGTTGTTTCGTTTCGTTATAGCAGCTGGTGTACAAGGCTACAGACTCTTTATTTTTTATCACCGTACCAACAAAATCAAAGTGTTATCCTTTTATTTTGCTGTTATTAACATCTATAGCGGTTATCTGCATAAAAACACACAATTCAAATGATTAGGATGTAAAATATTGTATCCTTAGTAATAAAATCTTGTCATTAGTACTTTAACTGATGTATTATAAGCTGCTTAGAGCTAGTATTAGGAAGTTAAACAGGTCATAATTCACTATCTAATATCTATTTCACATTGCTGTGGAAAACTCCATTTATTCCAAGTTTCACAATGTAGCGTTTTCAGGGACTAGGAAGCATTAATGCTGATCACCCATCCACATATTCATCACGGGTCAACTACGCTCCATTACACCACTTCATTTAGGTGGGGAATGATGTTGCCATTCAGTCTGAATGTGGGAGTGATATTCTTAAAAACACTGAGCTACTTACAGGTGATCATAAAATATTGTTCTGGCCGGAAGAACCATGGCCGTACTGAGCTTCTGTACTTTAGGTAATGAACACTCTTGACAGTAATCCATACTGCAGGCACCGGCGTACCACAGACTGACTCTTGGTCACGGGTGATTAAAATGACCTGGCACTTCTGGGTGGAAACACAGCGTCAGCGTTATACTATTTCTTACAGATATGGATATTTATTAGTTCGTCCTTTTGGAGATTCATCATGTGCCAAACATCAAACATCGGATAAATAAACAGACAACTATAATACCACGGATAACGACAACAACAGAACACCTCGACATTACCATGGACCTGCCTAAAGTACGTAAAGGAGCTAACAGCTAAACATTACGCAAATAACCACGATAGACGATGATAAAGTAAAACATTTAGAATGTTTGACGGTTTAAACTGAATGTGTGGCGATAAAAATATATTTTTGTTGGTGGTAGAAAACCGTAACAAAAGAAAATGATTTTGTATCGGCTGATGCTGCTCATCAACGATCGACAATCAAATGAGCAGGGAAAAAAAATCCAAAAATAGCAGCATTTGCAGAAGTATTATAGATTTATGTAGCATCCAAAGCACCATAACTGCAAATTGAATACACATTGTGAAATCATTTAGTGAAATTGTCCATGAGCCATTACCCAAAACACCTGAACAAACCATTTACCAATGCTATTTGAGATGAGCTATGTGGGTGAATGGAGACATCATTCGTAACCAACTGCCCCTTAATGATTTAACAGCTTGGACTCTAATGTAACATACATGAACCATGGCGGTGTGGACCGGCTTTTTATTGATCTTAAGGGAAGAGATATTTCTGTAGCTGCCGGCTGATTGAGGCGCTCGTTGCCCCCCCGTGGTGGAGTCAAGGATGGGCGCGCCTTCATCCGGAGAGCAGGCAGCGATCTGTGAAATGAGTTGCTTCCAGACTCTGCAGAGCTGCTACAGTCCTCGGGTCAGAGACCAGCTCCACGCTCTTCAACAACCATCACAGTCTGCCAGCAAAACAGAGAGCTCGGCTTCCACTGTGCTCACTTCACTGACAGAAGGAAACCGTCGGGACGTCCCATTGTCTCGGCTAAGTGGAGATGAGTTGAGAGCGTAACAGCACAACACACTTGGGTTTTGTGGCTGGCTTCGAACACAACCTATTCACAGAGGAGGAGGAGGAGGTTCTGCTCAAACTCCCCGGCCAGTGGACCAGAAGGAGAACGTGTGTGCTCTTGTGAGTGGGAAACCCCTTGGGAAGTCAACTAAACTAAATATCCTCCTACTGCTCTTCACGAAGGAGTGCTCTCACAGAAGGAGCACGGTTTGTGGGCCTATAGGCTCTATAGGCTCTACTGTAGCCCACTCTTACAGTGCACGGCAATCTACCGGCCAATTCAAATTGTTTAAAAGGAACTCAAATATTGATTTAAATACATTACTGCTGTTACATGACACTCTAACTGCAGTAAAAGCATATTTAAAATATAAATGTCAATGTAGTCCAGACGCCAGGGCGGTAATAGTGTCATTCAGAGGCATTAAAAAAAAAAAACATATCATGCAGTAGAAAGTCTCACCACGCTCAAGACAAAGCTCCAACACCTGGACCGGAACGGACACAACAACCGGACATGGACCCAACCCTATAGGCTGCACCTGAGGGACCGAGACTCATGGCTTCTGGGCGACACACACCAAAATCATTTCACAACCTCATGAATGACACAACGAGCTGTGCACTGTGGATCAGAGAGAGGGGCCAGTGCATTCGATCACGTCATCAAGCTTGAGGCTCTTACTGGTACTGCTATTGACCCCTTCAACCATGAAGCATGTGTAGGAAACAAACGGACGGTATCTCACTGCCATTTAACCCTTTACTTTGTTACTGCGCTTCACCAAATCCCATCAATGAAGCTGCTGCACTAAGCCTTTTGTACTATTCACTTCTGCTGACATTCACACTGCACACACGTTGCTGTCATTTGGAAGAACGTCTGAAGGTGTTTTGTGGGGACAAATGAGCCAAAGGAACAGGTTTCTTCTGTAATAGTCCGACAGTTTAACACTAACACACCAATTAGACTAATAATCAACAGCAGTGCTCTCTGTTGTTTCCCATGAGGCAACACCGCGGAACTGTTTAACCCCGTGTCCTAACTGACGAGGCACCAATATCAGAGCTCAGATATCAGTGACTGAGTCCGATCTATCGCTGCGTTTAAAAAGGTTAACACTAACACTAACTTTAAGCCTTCTTTTAAGTTGCTGGTGCATGACTTGTTACTATAATAATGAATAGCAGTAAACAAAATGTAACAAATGAACATGTATATACATTTACTGAATTAAATGTATATACATGTTCATTTGTTACATTTTGTTTTACAAAGTTAAGAAATAAATGATTAAGTTAAGGTTGATGTTGCTTTACACACAAAGGAATGCTCCCAGTGTCTGCTACATACAGAGTATTATTGAAACACTGGTATCAGATCGCTACTCTGTCGGATCAGTGCATCCCTAGTCCTTACCAAAAAATAAAAATGATCACATTACGTTCTAGAAGTTCAAGAGATCCAATTAAAAAAATACATAAAGCAATCAGATGGAGCTTATACACAGTTTAAGAGAACAAGACAGCAGCATAGACATGTACAACACCTTGGAGAGGGAGAGAGAGAGAGAGAGAGAGAGAGAGAGAGAGAGAGAGAGAGAGAAGTGGAGCACGAGGCACAACGAGGCAGTGCTCTCTTTACTAGTGGGGGTCTGGGCTTGTTGCCGTGGTTACAACATCAGATTTAAAGCATGTGTGGACGTGGAGAAGACGCCCATTGCGGAGCAGTGCTGATTTGGGTGTAAACTGGGTGTTCAGGCATTATTAATAAGAGCACACGAAAAGACTTATCACTCAAGAGTGATAACAACGAATCAACAAATCTTTAACGAAGATAAGACTCCAAGTGGAGCATATGTAATATGGTTCTAATTTGAATCACAAACCCTTTGACAGAAAATATTTTCATATGGATGATGCGGATGGATGATGCCGAGTGAAGTCCATGCTGAAGTGTCTTAAAACTTGCATTCTCTCTAATGTCCATCAGGGGGCGACTCCTCTGGTTGTATAGAAGTCTATGAGAAAATGACTCTACTTCTCTCTTGATTTATTCCCTCAGTAAACATTGTAAACATGAGTTTATGGTCTCAATCTCTAGTTTCAAGTCTTCTTCAATACAGCATGATGTTCATTTAGTAAATGATGCTCCATTTAGAGTCAAATAGACCATAAAGCAGAGTATGCTTTAGGGTGGGTTTACTGTGATTGACAGGTCACTACCGTATACGGCGTCTCTACGTCGTTCCTGCATTCCAAATATGGTAACTTCCATTAATCGGTTGCAAAATAAACAACATGGCGACGGCCGTAATGAAAGATGGCGACTGCGGAATCCCCGAACTCGAGGCTTTAAAACATCAGTCAACAAACCAATGGGTGATGTCATGATGACTACGTCCACTTCTTATATACAGTCTATGGTCCGATCAGCCTCATCTTACATACAGTTTTAAAATGGAAACACCATGAGACTTTCACACGGGGTACCGGAGTTCATGTCCCAAAAGAAACCAAAAGTTATTTTATGTTACGTTGGCTACGTAAGACTTTATTTAATAAACTTAGCTATACTAACACCCATAATGTTCTCTTACAAGTACATTTTGTTGCCTAAACGAACCTATAAAGAATGTTTTGTGTTGTTTCTGTGTTGTAAATTTTACTCATTCAATGGCACCACCACATGATGCACTGTTAAAAACTTTGCATCTGATCCAGTTGATCGTGACTTATAACTACAGAGATTAAAGAAAACAACAACACTATCAAAGGATCAGAATGTTATTCGACCGTTCTTATATATATATATTATATTCAATAACTACGTGTTGAACAATCTGGCAGTATAGTGAAGGTTAGGGACAGATCATGGTTATGGCAAATGAAGAGTGGTAAAGGTAGGCAGCATTTAATATTAACTTAAAATGCATAAAAACAACAAACACATGACTTCCCCTGGAAATACTGCTCAAAAAAGTAGAAAACATAATAAAATAATTTAAATAATGAAATGATTTCCCATTGCTGATAGGTTTAGTCGGTTCAGATTATGGCAACTAGATGATTTGAATAATAACATACACTAGCTGAAACATCTAGACTTTATACTTCAGTGTTTTGACCCACTCGATTTGGAAATGCTGCCTTCAGGTCTGATATTCAAAAACGGCACGTTCAGAATACGCTTTGTGAGGAATGTAACCGTTTGACACAACAGCTGCTGCGTTGTGGATTGGTTAGAGGTGTTAAGAGTGACTTCGTCTTCTGTACTGTGACACACTTCCCCGTAGAACAGAATAATTAAGCGGAGAGCTGTTAAGAGGCATTTATATCAAGTCTTTTGAATTTGATTGGACTTCTAAATAGTGGGCAGTGCTGAAGAGTGTAGGGCAACACGAGCTACAAGGGGACCGTGGCTCCACACTGCAGGATGAGTCAAACATTTGAAACCGTTTTACAGAAAAACACAATGAATTGATGAAAATATTCTGGTATTGATTTTTACTTATATTTGGCATATGACAAGAGCTATCCGGTGAGACGAGTGGGTGTCACCTCAGTGACTTGGTAGAGTAACATAATGCCATCACCACAATGTGGGCCAAGCAGCAGCAGCTACTGTCAAGGCACCAGGTTAAGCCAGAGGGATTGTCTAGAGGCCATATGTTACAGCACACACACACACACACACACACACACACACACACACACACACACACACACACACACACACACACACACACACACACACACACACACACACACACACACACACACACACACACACACACACACACACACCATGGTGCAGATGGCCGTTCAGCTGACGTTAAAGCAGCGACCTAATGAAGGCTGACGGGCGGCGGTGCAAAGGTTAAACGCTCAAAAACGTGTTGAAGTTTTTGGGAATGAATGGCTCCCTCCCTGTCCTCATCAGGTACTGTTGAGATACCCTCGAGCAAGGCAATGCACCCGAGACTGCTCAAGTGGACACATGTTGTCCTCATTAATAAAAAAAAAGGTTAAAAAATGTGTCGAAGTTGTAAATGTATTTGCACGTCAACAGATTTTTGTGCTTCCACGCAAAACGAGAATATTAGGTGGCAAAAAAGTACATATCCCGGAGCGAGGTTGTTTTTTTCCCCCACTGTAAATAAAGGCATCGACTTATCACGCTGTTCGTGCACTATACTGTACAACAAGGAGGCGCCTTGGTCAGAACTAAAACAGCAAACTTTATTAATCTTTGTCGTCTTGACAAAAACATTCTGCTCTTACCTTTCATAATAAAAGCCCTATAATTGACTCAGAGCATTTATTCAATAAAGTATCTTGGGCTGTACAACAGTTTACCTCAGACAGACTGTCAGACGCCGCTCTGGATCAATAGGATCTTGGTAGTTGGTCCTCTGTCTGCGCCATCTATTCTAATCATTATCGGAAAAGACGTGCTGCAACTGGCACAAATCTTTTTGTTTTGTTAGAAATGACCAATAAGATTTATTGATTAAATATCAAGGCAGAGAAAGCAGTATCCATATAGCAATGATCCGACTTCTTAACAACATATGTCAGATGAAGGTGAGGGACAGATAGAATCTTGTTACTTAATCTAAATAAAGACATTATGGTTTCACGTCAAACACACATCTAAAAGGCTGATATCTCTGATGTCCAGCCTGTGGAACTCTACTCAGACTATCGGACAGAACTTACACACGTAGCCAAGCCTCCACTTGGAGAAAGCCACAATGCTGCTGCCCATCCAGAAGAGCTCCTCCACTACGTGGGACAGAGAAGCCTGCTGCTGGCTCTTACACTCAGCCTCCTCCTTCAGTCTGTCCCCGTCCCCCTCCGGGGAGAAAGCCCCTCTGGCCGGAGGGCCGGGCTTGTCTCCGGTGGCGGTGGTACACATCAGGGCCGAAGACACCGAGCCGATGGGGAAAAAGACGTTCTTCTTGGATGTGTCCATTAAGAATGACGGAGATTACAAGTTTATAGCCTTAAAAAAAACAACTAACTGCTTATAAAAAATATAAATAAATAAATGTAGCTAGGTTAATTATGGACGCACAAAATACACATCCACCTCAAGTGCTTTTGAGTCAATGAAAAAAAGCCAAGGGAAGAACTCCTCTCAGTCTCTGAATGGTATCAACAGTTGGTCAATAATCTTGTAATGCTGTTTCCCCGGCAAACCTGCTTACTGCACCGCCATCGCCTCAATATTCTTCCATCTCACGGACCAAAAAAAGATGCATGTTTTCAGAGCGACAATTTGTCTTCATGCTGTGCCATCACTTCTTCATTTCCTCGTCAGCGGTGCTGGAAACGGATTGGCTTCTCATGAAAGACCGGGTGGCAAAGCAGAAAAGACATGGAAGCACAACACACAGGAGGGCGACTGTGCAACATGTGTTGGGAGGAAATCCTAAATCCCTACGAAGCAGTAATCCGGGCCGAGGAGATTTTCTACGCGTGTGGAGTGAAACGCAATGACCCAGGGGAGAGACAGGGAGGCTGGTGGGACACGATAGAGCCCTAATGAAGACGTGGCTTCTTTAATGCTGCAGGACCAGGATCCGGACCGACGGAGCTCCGATATTCCCACACCTGTCTGCAGCCCGGCTCCACATGAAACACCCAGCACTCTCTCTTTATATAATCATATATCATAAATCCAGTATGCTCGTTAATCATTTAATCACACAAGTCGTTTCCATTATATTCCCCTGTGCTCAACGTCAATGCCATTATACTATGTCACCTTTTTTGTGATTCACAAACCTTCAATACATCCATCAAATCTGCCCCGGCTGCTTAACTCCCATCACGACCCCCCCGAAACAATGCAGAGCTGTTGACTGAAATAGGTTGAGTTCCGGGATGTTTCAGTCCGAGCACGTTGAGCGGTGTCAAACAGTGTCAGGCCTCAAGACCTGGATCTCTGCTTGACAAAACAAGGTGCCGGGCGCTGAATATGGAACGGAGCCGCTGCAGTCTGACAATGAGCCAACACAGAACTGTCCACCGCAGTCAACCAGAGTGGAAGCACAACTTCTGGGGGTTTTTGTAAGCCAGAAGTAAAGATCACATTACAGACATGTGTCAGAAATCAATGGAAATGACTAAAAACATAGACTGTATATAAAGGAGTGGAAAGAGTCACAGTGATGTCACCCTCTGGTTTGTGGATTAAGTTCTGAAGGCTCGAGTTTGGCATGTTGGCCGACTCCATCTTGGTTCTCGGCCATCGCCGTTTTGTTTTGTTTGGAACCAGAAGTGAGAGGGCGAGGCCAAGTACAACCAAACGCTGTGTAAGGAAAATAATAAAATGTGACAATTAACTTTCATGAAGTGAAAACCCACTGTGAAAGGGTTAAAACACGCTCCCAGACAGGACAACGCCGTGGTAACGACCTGTCAATCACAAGGTAGCCTCCTCCCTAAAGCATACCCTCTTTTGTGGTCTATTTGAAAACGTATCATCTCTGTGCCGACCAAGACAAGAAGCAGCTTCACGCCATGCTAAGGGAAACAGAGAGACTGTTGTGAGCCTTTGGAGGCTGGTAAAACAAGATTATTTTTTTTGGACAGAGAGGCCCTGATGGCTGCAAACAATATATATCGGCTCCTTGAAAATATAGAGATATATAGAAGAGGAGGGACAACACAGAGACAGTTGAAATACAGATAAGAAACGTGGATGAGAGAGATATGACATGACACAAAGAAAACAACAAGACCAGTTCACGATCCGCTTATCATCGTCACTATTGTTAACGGAGCTTTCATTGGCAAATATTATAAGCTTAGAATTCTGCCATGCATCAGTCACACACACAAAACAAAACATTTAAATGTCAATTTGATTCAAACGTGTCATGTTTATATTGGCAGCCGCTGACTTCCACACACACACACACACACACACACACACACACACACACACACACACACACAGTTTAATCCTGCATTGCATTATACAACAATGACCACATGGAACAGGTCACCAAATCGGTGCCCCAAAATGATATTAAATAACATCATGTACACCTCCCCCCCCCATATCACCCTGCCACATTAATAATCCTGGAAGTTACCTTCCCACTGTTTTTATCTCTAATTAAGCAGCTGACCTAAGATGACGTGGTGGGATCCAAAACAGAGCCACGTGGGGGGGATCCTGTGTCAGCAAACCAGACCCCCGCGCGTTCACGACACCAATTTGCTGCGCTCGTCACCGCTGCTGTGCACCAATTAACTGATATAACACATAATTGAGTCGTTGAGGGGCGCATTCATCAGTCTTCCTCAATGACATCACGCAAGGAGAGGCGGGAAGATGATATTAAAACAAAATATGAGGTGCATAAAGTTCACATTCTCTAAGACGCATTCGCAAACAAGATATATTGACGGAATTCTGAATGGAGTTTGGTTTCAAGGGAAAAGAAATAGAAGGATTTAAAAAATAACATGTATCTGACTCACCATGGCCCAGGGTTTTGGCTTTTTTCACACGTTTGTGAGGCAGACATTTTGAGCCGCAGTGGTCAAGCAGTAAGTTGGGTTTACGGTGTCGTTTTAGCACCCTGGACCAAGTGGCGTAAATTAGAATTTTCGACGACTTGTCATTGAGATGCCAGAGGTAAGCGGAGTCGTGGAAACCCGCGATCTGTGGCATAACAACGCAGCTGTGTGGACGCTCATTAAAACCCACTGAGCACGTCAGAGCGGCATTACGGTGACGGTCATGAACGTGCTGACAGTGGGAACGTTACAGTGGGAACTGGGATTGGGTTCATAAACAGCTACGCCGTCGGAAATACGTTAAATCACGAGGGGACATTTTGTGTTTCTGAATGTCGTCACTCAGGTAGCTCGGCGCACGTGCACACATCCGTGTCGCATTCGGGCACTGGTTGGAATATGGGAAATGTGACAACTGATATATTACATGTCCTATTCCAGTGGTTCTCAAATGGGGGTACGTGTACCCCTGGGGGTACGTGAGATTTTAAAAAAAATATATTTAAAATTAGATTTAAAAATCCTTTAAAATATATTTAAAATTAGCATCCATTCAAAAATCCTTTAAAAAATTGTTATTTAATAAATATTCAATAAAATATATATATTACATATTTTTTTCAACCAAAAATGCTTTGCGCTGGTTAGGGGTACTTGGCTAAAAAAGTATTTCACAGGAGGTACATCACTGAAAAAAGGTTGAGAACCACTGTCTATTCTGTCTTTATGCTTGAAATAAGTCCTTTAAATACTGACAAAAAAATGGTCCCTCCTTTATTCCACCAGCTTTTATTTGTAGGTGTAATTTATCAAAGCTATTTTCAGCATTTTTTGGGGGGAAGAAAATGCTAAAAATATATATATATATATATATATAAAAATCGTTTTATCAAAGACCAATTACTAACTACATCTCCTGAGAAACCTTGACAGCACTTCTGCTACTAAGACTCATTGGATATGTTGTCATACTTGATATATCAAAAATGCTCATGTAAGGTCAATGTCCCAGAGCCCTAGTCAAGATTTTAGATATACTGAGGCAACGAAGTCCCAACCCACCACTTCAAGAAACTTAACCACACACACACACACACACACACACACACACACACAAAACACACAAAAACATAAGTCAAATGCTGCAGTAAACTGAGAGGTTTTTTCTAGGGAGTCTGGTGCTCAAAAACACCACAGCTTTTGTCCACGGTGACCGACAAAATCAACACAAAATGTTCCTGGTAGCTTTAAGTACAACATATGAGAACTTGCAGGACTAATTCTCCCCTTGGTATTACAAGTTGTGAGATTTCATAACAATAAAAAAGACTTGGATGTGCCGGAAACTGGAATATGCCCAAGTTATGAACAGTAGATGTCCATTTTTATAATGTTCCACTATGAAAAATTTCAACATTTCAGTTTATACATTTAACACAAGTTGAATTGCTGGACCTCACAAGTGACCTCAAGAGCACTATGGACCTGGAGACAATATATCAAGTCATAATCCCACACAGCAGAGTAGACCGTATAATGCCCATTAGGTAGAAGTAGGCCAGTGGAAAGTAGGCCAAAGCCCAGGTGGCTAATTTTACTGGGGGACATGTCTCCTTACATTGTGTCGTCGGTTTGTGATAGTAATACCTGCTTCAGGCAGTCAGTGAGGAGGCATTGGCACTTTGACTATGAAAGTGGACACACTGGTGTGACCTTCTGGTCTTAATGCTGTTGACAAGCGGTGGGAACGCTCCCCGAGGGATTCTGGGATCTCAGCAGTTTGTCAACCAGTTACTATTTACAGAGAGAAACCTGTTTGCTGTGTCCTAGCTTCTGCTTCAGGCTGGTTGGCAGTGTGCTGGCCGTGGTGCTGAAAACGCTGAAGGCCCCTTTAGCCACAGTAGTTATTATGGAAGTTTGATCTATATAAATAGTATATATCTACAGTGTTGAGTTAAATTCCAGGCTGATGTGTCCACAAGACTATTAAAATTAATAATTTGAAGGGGAAATAATCTAAGTTTCGATGGCGTCACTTGACCCTCATCAAAGAGGTTGTACACATTATTGATTTAGTCAAGAAATGATTGGATGATTGCTTTAGAAAAACACAGCATTTAAGACCATAGGGTCTGTATTAAAACTTTATGCAGGTTTCAGGTCTTTAACCTTAAATTGGTCTTCCCAATAGTTTGATAGAGCACGTTTTAAGTTGTTATGTCTTAAGTGCTGTCTGTGAAAAAATGTGTTGTTACTCCCTGAACTGCAAGAAATGAATACGCTCCATTGCTTTTCAATGAGTGAGACCATCAGCATGCCCCACAAAGAAAAGGAACCCGTATTTCCACTAGCGTTTTCTAAGAAACTGTGTTGAAATGCCTGAGCAGAGGCTTAAAATAGGAAGAATAACGAGCGACAAAAGAATAAATGTCGTACTACGAAGAATATATGGTTCATTTCCTGCAAATGAGAATACAGGTAGACCCACTTAATGATGCTTTACTTTATTCCTTGCCATGACCTGCTATCTTTAGTCATTTGGTCTCATTTGGGCATCCTGCAGGCTAAGTAACGAATGTTATCTCTGCTGGTAGACTGTAAAGTTGCATTTCAGAACCAGCAGGTAGGAGAAATAATGAAATGTAATAAAGGAAGGGCATTTGCAGGGGGGTCACAGAACCCAGTCTTTGATCTCAAAAGCGATGCTGTGCGGACAAAAATCCACATCTTGGGCGGTTGCTGTAAGGGATCAGTGTGAGGGTGGAACCACGCAAGGGCCTCACTTCATCCCGAGATTCCAATTCAAGGTGAAAGCCAGCCCTGAGAAAGATGCACCGATAGTCAGATGAGGTTAGGTCTGAAATAACAAAAGTTCCCAGAGCAAAAGGAGAAAGACGGAAAGCGAATCAGTTTGTTTTGTGAGATAGAGAGAGAGAAAGTAAAGAAGAGGAAAGAGCAAACAACTCCCTCTTGGCAGCTATAAATAACAGGAGTGGGTTATTAAACCAACCTCTGCGTGGCCGCGGGACATATTAAGGCCAGACCTGCTCTGTCTGTAGAGTTCATAATGCCCTGGTGCACTTAGCATTATTACTGCTCATTGTGTGGATCCGTTACAGAGTGCATGCGCAGCGTGCAACATTTTATGACGACTAAATACGACATGACCGGAGCTCAAATTTGTCATATAAGGTTTGAAGGCCTGGTCTTTTTTTCTTTTTCAAATTAATAGTAGTTTAAATCATTTAAAAAGAAAAAATGATCTTCTTCTGAACACGTTTCAGTCTACAGCTGCTGCTACTTTAGTGACTCTTCGAGGCACAGCAGTGAGTTAATGTACGAAGCTCAGCTAAAGGCAGATGGGAACGTGTTTTTCAAGTGTTAGTGGATAAACCAAAGTGTTGGACTAATTACAATGATGTTAAATGAAAAGAAAAGGTTATTTGGATTTATTCTTTGGGGGGCATGAATGTCTACTTGAGAAAAGGAGGAAAAAGTATGGCAATCCATCCAATAGTAGAAGAGTCTGGACAAAAGGACCAATCAACATGCTATAGCCGTGCTGGCTCGGCTGAATTCCTGAACACATGTAGAGAAACTCAACAAATGCAGAGGCTTCCATGAAAGTCTCAGCGGTTTGAAGACGACGACAATGTGAATCATATGCCGTGAACTTAAGATACCTCTGTTAGATTCTTGAGCCACATGTTAGACAGCGCTCTCCACCACCAAAGCATACTCTGCTTTATGGTCTGTTTGACTCTAAATGGACCATAGTTTACTAAATGAACATCATGCTGTATTGAAGAAGACTTGAACCAAGAGATTGAGACCATAAACTCATGTTTACAATGTTTACTGAGGGAATAAATCAAGAGAGAAGTAGAGTCATTTTCTCATAGACTTCTATACAACCAGAGGAGTCGCCCCCTGATGGACAGTAGAGAGAATGCAGGGTTTAAGACACTTCAGCATTGACTTCACTGTGCCGCCTGATTGCAACACATCCTAATAAAAAAGAATGCTGCAGGAATGAGTCCTAAAACCTGGAAAAGTTATAAAATAGGTCAGTAAATACCCCTCTGGTGACTTCAGAAGCTTTTATGTGTCTTAAAAAGGTGTCTAAATGATAGCTTTGCGTCAGCTTTTTACTTCTGGTTATTGCATTCACGCTTAAAAAAACACAACAGTGGTGTTCATTTGAGAAGACTAGGCAGTGGCCTTACTCTCAAACTATAACGCTCTATGAACCCCTCTAGAGTCAGTTTTAGTGCTCAGGGACGACGTGTCTATATATGCTGTTTTATGGATGCACCAGTCCATGAAATAGACGTATTCTTGTGAATCCTCTGTACACATTTCTTCAGCTTCCCAGCTCAGAGAGACATTTGGCATGTCGATCAAAAAACATGCAAATTCCCACTCCAGAATGTACCAATCATCATACTCATGTATTTACAATTTATCAGCCGTTGCATTGGTTCAGCTTACAGTTCAGTATCAAAGCATTTAACGCAGTTTCAGAGTGGAACAGGAGCCTGAGATTGCCACTTTCACACATTTACGTGTGTGTGTGTGTGTGTGTGTGTGTCTGTGTGTGTGTGTGTGTGTGTGTGTGTGTGTGTGTGTGTGTGTGTGTGTGTGTGTGTGTGTGTGTGTGTACGCACTCCACCCACATTCCCTCAGTGTGGATTAGGACTTCTTCCAGCCAACGCATATTATACAGAAACAAGAGGGGACACTTCTTCTGCCCACACCTCAACACGAAAAGAGAGAGAGAGAAGCTCCGTCCTGCCTCCTCCTTCATTTCTTCTCCTCTCTGCCAGAGTCAAATGAAGAAACAACATGTTTACACTCCATATATAGAAGGAGAAAGAGAGAGGAGGGAGCTGGCCGAAACAAACACACAAAAGCAAAGACACTCCTCTTTTTGTTTCTCACTTTGTACCATTTTTGAAGGATTAAAAATAACACAAAAGAGCAGCTTGTTTTAAAAATAGAAACAGCACGGACTAATTTTTCCCATACAGAAAACCTCATATATAGCCACAATCAAAAATACATCCACATTTGGATAAAAAAATGATGTCATTTCATTTTCAAATATCCATGGCTGTAGTTTAAAATGCACATACTATTATTTAGTATTTATTTTCTTTATTACTTAAAAAACATGAACCTAATGAATTAATGTCAAATACATTAATAGTTAGAACTTATGTGAATGAATCACACTGTAAATTGAAACATCATATATTAGAAATACATGTATGCCTACATAAATAATATCATATATGTAAAACACAAATATTTCTCAGATTTATATGGACACATAAAGTTTTGTTTAATATATAAAAAAAACAGATATGTGATCAAAATAGTCATCCATCTATGTAAAAACACTATATTCTCTATTTTATATGTTCATATTTGGCCAAGTGTCAAATATTTCATAAAAATATGTATATTGGTAATTATATTATATGCACGTACATATGTGGCCATGTAAAAAAAAATGTAACATAAGACAAATATACATCTTTATATGAACATGTATCACATATGTCAGCATAGCATATTTATTATATACCTATATACATAGCCATATCTGAGATTGTCCTATGAGCAAACAGATGCCAATTTTAAAAGCAAAAGACAGAACAATCCTGCATTTCGGAGCAAGAAGAATCAATAAATGAATGAGTATGTTCCTCCTTGGCTACATGTGGACCGCGGGTCTCGTGTGTTTTCAGTGGAGCCGTTTGTTTCCGTTGCTCAGTCAACCTGGTCCCGCTGGATGAAAGAGCAGGACCCTGGTGCGGAGTTACCAAACCATCTGAAGCTGCCAGATGGCACCGCGGCACAGAGGAAGCCGAGGCCTGCTGCTCAGCTCTGCAGGGGCACGACAACCACCGCGGCGGGTGTGTGAGTGTGTGTGCTAGCGTGGAGTCCATACGGAAGATTAGCCCATGCACACGCTCACGCACGGAGCGCTTTCTCTTTGAAAGCCTGATCTCAATCTTGCAGATGTGCGTGCGTGTGTGTACAAACCCACACGAACAAACAGGCAAACAAACAAAAAAGTAATGCCAGTTAAGACCTTTGGTAGTAAAATAATTTATTAATTTGTAAGTCTCTTGATGTGAACATTATAACACAAGTAGATAGATTTAGGGGCCAAACTACTTAAAAAAATTAAAAAAGATTACACTTACAACGTAATGTACAATGTAATGTACAGCGTAACGCACAACGTAACGCACAACGCAACGTGACAACATCACAACCGTAACATAACAAACGTAACGTAACAAACGTAACGTAACAACGTAACAAACGTAACGTAACAAACGTAACGTAACAACCGTAACGTAACAACCGTAACAAACGTAACGTAACAAACGTAACGTAACAAACGTAACGTAACAACCGTAACGTAACAAACGTAACGTAACAACCGTAACGTAACAACCGTAACGTAACAAACGTAACGTAACAACTGGAACCGCTAACTAGCATAAATAAATAACAACCGCCCTTAGCAGACTTCCTAAGTAACGTTCCATACGAGCGTAAAGTCAAGGATTACTTTTGGTCTCAATAACGATCACGAATGCGGCCGCAGTGGATTATCTCCCTCGTTGTACTCGTTATTATACCACGTAACTTTCGGCCGCTCGGTATACTACGTTACTCGCTCTGACAGAATGCAGAAAAGCCGGCATTGAACGTATCCATGGTTTGCAGAAACAAATGAAGCCAACATTTTGTCCTGGCGACAAAGCGTGTAACAAACGCTGGGCATCCTACTCAGTTTGTATTGCATAGAAATCATGAGGGAATGGTCCATGTTCCATGAATCATCTATAGAGTAAACCATGGCTACTCGTTAGTGCTGAAATGATTCATTGTGTAATCAATCACTCAACAATGTCAAAGCTTCCCTGGTTCTCACTGGCTACTTTTATCTGCTTTGTGTCATTGTATAATAAATATATCTATGTATATCTATATATAGATATATATGTATAAACACTAGTAGCAGTGGGTCACTTCTCGTCTGGATCCATCAAGTGCTTTTCAAACTAAAAAAGAGCTTTGAAAACGTGTCAAAATGTAATTTGTGTGGAATAAAAGAGCATTGAGGTGAAAGGTGAAAGGAAAGCGGGGGAGAATGAAACAGAGAGAGCAGCATCCAGCAGGGGATGAACCTCGGAGCAGAAGGTGTTATCAAAGAGGAGATGGATTTAAAAGATCTATCCAATTCCTCATGGAAGGGATTGTGTGAAGCCAGAGATCACTTTCTCAGAAAAAAAAGGGTCTCGTGGACTGGAGCTGATAGAAGAGAAGCAGGATGGGACAGAGAGAGGGAAGAGATGTCGCCATAAACAACTATTGAATTCAACAGATTTCCTTTTGAGGTATATCTTTTACAATCGACTCTCCGTTTTAACTCCCTCTTACTTTTATTTTTAGAGCGTTCCCTCCTCGTCTCACTCCTTCAAGAGCTGTCATCACTGGATTCAATTTAACTGTACTCTGAGAGATGAAACGATTAAACACAAGTCAACAGCACTCGTCTCAGCAGCCAATTATATCTGTAGTCCAAACACACTGAATAAATCATTGAGTTGTTCTCAGAAAGAAAGGGAGAGCAGAGTGTTTTTAGGCTCCATTCAGCTTTTTATTTCAAACAAACACATGGCCAAAGCCCAGAGGCAGTTCAGTTCTACAGCTCACTGTCTCATTACGATGACACACCAAAGAGAAATGGACTAAATAACACATCCATTCATATTTTTAGCTTTCTCAAATGATGTCTGTGCTGCAATTTGCTTTCACGCAATAGGCAACACATTTCACACAACCCACTGTGACTAGATTGAACCAAAGGAGGTGGCCTCATCGTGCACCGCCATAAACCTCCATGAGAACATAATGATACCAATTTAATTTGTGTGCCATTTCTAGAGTTAAGTTGCCTGAATACAAGTAGGCTGCAAAGACTTGACATCAAGATCATCTGGGGTTAAACACTGATGTATACATGCTATCTGTAGGCAGGAAAGACACAAAACTACTAAGCATGTAGTCTTTTGGTGACAAGATGTCTTAAGACCTAAAGATATCATTGCAATACCTTAAGTCACTATATATATATATCTACCGGTTTCTCTCGAAATAATAATTTTCTGGGCATTTTTCTAGGCGGTAACCAAGTGCCTTGAATTATTTCTATGGCCAACAGGGGGCTACTTCTCTGGTTGCAAAAAGAAATCCAATTGAATAGACATCAACTTTAGGACTATAGCTGTCTACAGGACCACATAAACAGTCAATACTTCTGCTGTTGTTTCTGATCTTACTATGCCATCTAATGACCAATGACATCGTCAAAAGACTTTAAAACCTTGTTTTTACACAAAATAAGAGATATTTACGGTCCAGTGATTTCATTGAGGAACCGAAAGACGTCCTCGAAAGACTCAAAGATTCTTTAGGTCTACAGCTATCAAGTTTGTCCACCATCCTCGCCTTATTCTTTCTTATGCTGAGATCCAATAACAATGCATGCAGAATCAAGACAATGAGAATAATGTATCCTGATACAGATCACGCAGGCCTTTCCTCTCTCAGTGCTTTGAGATGAGCTAAACCACTGGAACTAATACTGGGTCCATTAGCACCCAATTCACTAAGAGCGCTGGATTGGTGTCACATAATCGCTGCCAGAGGAGGGTTTGGCTGTTATCAGTATTTTCTGTGATGCAAGGAAAAACACATGCATGTTTTTGATCTTTTTTATTTTTTATGTGAATGGAGCAAAGCAATATCCTTAGGCCGGAGGCAAACTTCTGCTGACGCAACATTTATCACCGTCACACAGCAACACAGCTATAGTTCTCTAAAAGGCTTTAGACTTAATCTAAGGACCTAAAGGCATCATTCAAAAACCCATTAACACATCTAAAAACCTAAAAATGTCTAAAAACCTTAAGACCTAATCTAGAGACCTGAAGACATCAATGTCTGCACTTCACCCCACCCTAAAAAACATCCATCATCAAAATTGTTGATGACACCACGTGATCGGACTGGTCTCTGGAGTCAACGAGTCGCAAAGATGAGGTCCAGAAATGACAGCAAACACCAGTAAGACAAAATAATTAGTTGACTTCAGGAAGCACAGAGAAGACCATTCCACACTACCAAAGAAGGTATATGAGAGGTGGGCGTAGTTGTCGTTAGGTCACCCAGTGGTGCGTGGACTGCGGTTTTGAATCAACCAGTTTGTCATTTTGGCCGTTGTCATCTTTTTTTTTGCAACCACTAAATGGAAGTGACCATATTTGGACTGTGGAGTAGTGATAAAGAGACACCTTATACGTCTCTTGAAACAGTAGCAACCTGTCAATCACTGTGTAGCCCCGCCCTAAATCATACTCTGCTTTATGGTCTATTTGACTCTAAATGGACCATCATTTACTAAATGAACATCATGCTGTATTGGAGAAGACTTGAAACTAGAGATTGAGACCATAAACTCATGTTTACAATGTTTACTGAGGGAATAAATCAAGAGAGAAGTAGAGTCATTTTCTCATAGACTTCTATACAACCAGAGGAGTCGCCCCCTGATGGACAGTAGAGAGAATGCTAGTTTAAGGCACTTTGGCATTGGCTTCACTTTACAGACCCGGAGGTTGCCGCCTGCCCATAACACATCAACTGGGACCTTGTAAAGAGGGCTCCCGCCTTTAAATTCCTGGAAACCCACGCCACGGGGGACCTCCCCTGGCTTGCATACACCACTGCGGTTGTTAAGAAGGCACAGCGGCGGCTACACTTCCTGAGAGTCCTCAGGAAAGAACCCCGTGCTACGCCTCCATTGACAGTGTGCTGGCCTCCTGCATCTCAGTGTGCTCGCTGGCTGATCGGGCGGCACACAGAAGAAGATCATCAACACCACGCAGAAAATCTGCCCTCTGCCTTGATTAGAAGACATCTCCCCTTGCCTCTTCAGAGCTAAAAGCATCCTTAAGGACTCCTCTCATCCTGGTCACCAACTGTTTGACCTGTAGCCATTCGGCAGGCGCTACAGGACCATCAAAGCATGGACCGACACACTTGAGAGAAGTGTCTTTCCCCAAGCCATAAGCACACTTAGCTCCAACAAGACTTGATTGACCCTTCTCGTGTAACATGACTTTGAGACTAATATGTCTTTTAGAGGGCAAACCTACTGGATCTGCTGCAATGATTGCTCTTACACCAGTGCAAAATGACATTGTATTTATTTAACCTGTGTTGTTTTTTGCTGTGGATCTTTGTTATTTCTGGTGTTTTTCCTATTTTTATTCTGTCTTTTTAACTGCACTGATCAGGAGTAGCGCAAATGATTTTGTTGTATACTGAACAAACTCTATTTGATTCTAAAAAGGCCACTCTAATAAGATAAAGAAAAATCTGCCACCTTTAAGTATCCAGAGAGCATTAGCCGTCAAAGAGCTTTTCCTAGAAAAAAAGTGCTGCTTAGTGTAAATTCACGGCTCCGACATAACTATATGAATGTGAACAAGAGGCTGAAGCTGCAGAACCCGATAGCTTTGGTACGCTCACAGGGCTGATGACGGGCCTTGGCGATCTCAATTCACAGATGCATCAGCCGGCGTTGCATTGCTGCTGCCTCTAAGCATTGGAGGCAGATCCAAGCAAAAATAAAAGTTTCTTTCATAGGGGCCTTGTGATGTTTGGAAGTGGAGGCTGGGTATTGTTGAAACAGAGCACACCCACTGTTTGTCACTTCTGTGTTGCTGCACAACTGCATCTATGAAAAGACACTGAAACATCACCCTTTTTTCTCATTCACAGTGATGTCCTGCACACACACACACACACACACACACACACACATACTCACACATACTCAAGTGAGTGCACGCTCCATGATCTCACTCTTCAAATCCTTTCAGACACCCTCAAAACACAAGACTGAGTTTCCCACAGAGCATGAAGACGCTCTCGCACTGAAGCGCCGCTCCAGATTAAGAGAGTGTGGGCGGCACTTATGAAGCCTCCTCATCGGACAGATAAGGTGCTCTCACAGCGTCTCACCCACACAGCCTCAGCGCAACACTCATTAAATCTATTAGCATAACATCCGATAGCCAGTGGTTATAGATCGCCTGCACAAATACCGAGAGTAGAGCCTCATCCCATGAGCACGCCCACGGTTGCTACGCAGCAGTTCATCAGGGCTTTGACACTGAAAGACATGTTTCTGAATGAATCAAATGTGCATTTGTAGCTGAACATGTGTTTGCCCACAGCGGTGTTGCAGTAATGTGTAGGGCCAAAGGAAACGTGTTTTCCGTTCCAAAATGCATTATCCATATGCTGCCTTTTCAAGAGGAACTCTAATCATTCCGTTTGTTTCCCTCTGGGTGGCCGTTCAGCATCTTATGGGCCTCCTGCAGCAACGCGGCGTCACATTTCAGTGAAGCTACTTCTCAGGGGCAGAGTAGAAATGATACAAGGCTGTGATGTTCAAAACTTTAATTTGTAAGAAATCCTCTGGGATTTTTGAGAGGATTTCTCATACGCAAAGGAGATTTCATCTCAACAGAAGCACTTGTTTCTGCTGGTTTATGAGGGATTGGGCTTTTGTGTGGCTGGGGGATATGTGGCGAGAGCACGCATCAGTGACCAAGACCTCACCAACAAATGAAGGCCGCCTCCAAATTAAAGAAATTTATATATGTATGTAATTAGTAACAGCGTTAAAAAATGACCCTAAAAGGGTTACTAGATGATTCATATGAAGGTTTCCTGACATGCCCACTCCATGGTTAAGGTTTTGTTAAATGTAGGCACCGAACTACTTACTATTGTTTAGAGAGAGACCATGGATTATTTTTTTTAAATGGCTTGGTTCAGGTCAGCAAAAGATTTTGGTTTGTTAAAGGGACAGTTCACCCCAAAATCAAAACTACATAGGTTCCTCTTACCTGTATTAATCAGTCTAGATTGTTTTGGTGTGAGTTGTTTAGTGTACAGATGTCTGCCTTCTCTTCAGTATAATGGGACTATGTGGCATTCGGCTTGTGATGCTCAAAGCGCCCCAAAAAAATGCATTTGAAAAAACGCGAGAAGGAGAGAAGGCATATTATGATCACAAAATCGTCAGACACAGAACAAAAAAAGACCCAGATTAATGACAGCAGCTCTGAGAAGCTTCTGCAAACATATATTCATGCTTATAAAATCTGAACTATGTTGGTCAAATAACTGTAAATCATTTAATTAAAGTGGCTGCTGAAGAACAGGCCGAGACAGTGTGACACTGTGTATACGTTCAAGCTTTGCTCCAGACCGATCGAAGTCAGAATTCACAGAATTCGCAGTATTTTTCAAGGCCTTTGAATTAACCACAGATTTTTTTTTGGCCTCCAAATGACTCCTGTTCACAAACACTCAGTAAACACATGACTTGTACCTGAAGGAGGGCTATTTGCCATCTTGTAATCCTTCCGATATTGACGGCCACTGAGCACTGCCCGGTGTTCATCCCAACCCTGCCACAAGTTCCGCTGCTGAAAGGCCAAGTTTTCATAAACAGCTCCGTGCTGTTGCTTTGTCATCAAAGCAACAGCAAGGGGGGGAAAACGCCTCCTATTCTGCAGGGGCATTCTTCTCACATAGCTGCTAATGAAACCACAGTGTGCAGAGGCCTGAAGAGCAATTTCACCCAGAAAAACAACAACTGCTCGGTAGGGTGAGACATCTGCCGCACCCTGGACTCACTATCTTCAGAAATCTCTGAGTGTAGCCTCAAGATGTGATATTTAATCTGATTCAGGCCCTGTTTTTTGTAATGGATGAATGATTTAGATGATGAATTCGGGGATAGAGGTGGGCGCACTGTGCACTCAAGCGCGGCTGTGTTATTCTTTTTTCAAATGCATGCGAACGGCTGTATCAGTGCGGGTGAACTTCAGCTGATGACGAATTAGCAGGACAGAGCAAGTAGGAGGTGACGAGAAGCTGTAGCCGATGTCCCCGGAAGCTCGGGTGACGAAGAACGCACTTTGTTCAGCGAATGTTTGTGTACGTGCCGTTTCCCTACTGTGACAGTGAGGAAGGAAAGAAAGGCCAGAGTAACTGCAAATGACTAGGCTGTCAGATGTCCGTTTGACTCTTTTTGGTTTTGGTGGCCCATCAAAGTCTCAGTGTTTTGTTTTTTTACAGACCTGGACACACAAGAAGGGTACGAGTCCTTATGATATACGTAGTTCTAGACACTTGAGAATAAAGTTACTACTCAAACGTCTGGCTGGCAAACCACTATAGCTGGCAAGTTAACTTAACCATAACTTAATGCAGATAATTCAAGAGACGTATTTGTACCATTGCAACACGTCCTAACGTACCCCTCAGGCATCCATTTTGCCGCTGTCAGTTCATCACTGCCCCTCTGTTAGACGGTTTTGCTATGGAGTCCAATCGCAAAAGACTTTGCATTATTCATTTCTTATGTGTAATAAATGATTGTTACATTTTATTGAAGTCTCTCCTGATTGAAATAATGCTGTTTTTTAAGTAGTTAAGTATCCTTATAGGCGAAGTATTTACATTACGTAACATGTTACTTACACAGTGTTAGCTAAGTACTTAATTAGATGTACGTGGGCAACTTTTGCCATTTAAATAAATTGATTTGCCAAGAGACTTCACTGTTTTAATTGCTGGTGTGACTGTAGTGCTGTAACGTTATCTATGTTGGTTGATCCATCTGTCTGTCCAACTATTTGGAACAAAACATCTTGACAACTCCTGGCCATATTACCAAAACATTTGGCATGGATGCTCCTGCTTCCCAGAGGATAAACCCTTTACATTCTGAGCACTGCAATCTAAAAAAGTACACCGCATTACAGCACATTCATGCTCCCAATAACATGAACGGTTTCATTTTGAATTCTTGTTTAGTATTTCTTTGGTCAGGTTGTATAAAGTTCTCTTTACTAATGCTGTTCAATAGTTCAACCAGACTGACAACTAAAAGAGACAAAGATCCCTGTGAGCAACAGCTGAATAAGAATATAAAAACAAAAAACACCAGCTATCGTTTAAAGAAATGAGCTGCTTCTGGCTGCAGTTTCCTGTTTCAAAGTGTTTCACAATATTGCGACCTATTCAAATCTGGAATTACCAGGCAACGAATTGCTTTACCAAAGCCCTTCCTCATCTTTACAACCATAACTGATAGATGTGATGGCCCAAACCACAAAAAACAAGAGCCAAATTTTAAATAAACCAGAATTACTCTTTAATGACCCACTGACCTTTTCCTTTAGCACCCCCTAAGGCTTAGTCCAATGTATTTCAGTCCAGTGCTGATAAGGTTCTAGGAGTAGAGGTATAGTTTGGCTGGCCTGTTTGACATATTCATGATTTGAAGTATAAAGAACATTGCTGCAGATTATTGATATACACGTTTAGGCATTTTGGATTTGGGCCATTGAATAAGATCAAAATTGATTTAGTTTTTACAACAAAATGTGGTGTGAACGTTTCTTGCGTGAGCATTTCTGCTTTTTCAAATGTAAAAGTGAGAGAAACAAGGCTTCACACTGAGAGAGCAGTCGCGGCGTTGCTCCGGGTTCAAGGTGGGTCTCAGGGCTCTCCTCTCTCTCCTCTGTCCTGATTCTCCTGGACCTGTCAGCGGCGTTTGACACAGTGAACCACCAGATCGCATCAGGATCTGCCTGCTGGCACTGCTGCTCTCTGACCAAGGAACTAATGTGACATTTACACAATGACAATATGCACAAAACACACAATCATGTCACATTACACTTCGACCAACATGGGAGTTTAAGTGTCATTCTCAGTAATTTTGAACAGAAGCTGCTTATGGCTGCAGTTTGTGTGAAAAATGTATTATCTTTATCATTTACCGTGCAAAAATTCCTAAAAACAAATAATAACAGCATAAAACTCTGATCAACATATATAATGAAAACAAGCTCAAGTTAAAGGTTTCCAATAGAATACAATTGTAAGACTAGCAATAAATACAATAAATGCTGGTATTGATCATATCTAAGGTGAACGACAATGACTGTACCACTTTATTTTCCCAATGATGGATCAATATAAATAAACTGATCCAGGGAGAAAGGAGGGATGGAACAGAGCTACACACAACTTTCCTTTATTCTCTGTATAAAAGCAGGGAATGATGGAGATGTTTGGGAACGTTTGCGCTCTCCAACGTACATGGGGTACACAAAGATTTTTTTTCAGCGTACCCTTAGAGGTTTGAGAAACACCAGATTACAGAACGGCATAAACTGTCACTTTGGTGATGACATTTTGAACATTCCCTTTGAACAACACTGTGGTCAATGATAACGCACCCCCAAAAACAGCTGGAGTTTAAAGACATATGCTGGAGAAATTCTTACTCCCGTGAGGATAAAATTGTCTTTGGTGACCCTCTGACCTTTTCCAATATGCAGCTCCGCCTTCAGGTCGAAATCTCCACTTGTACAAAATAATCAATGAAATGTACTGCGCACATGAGATCAACCTGTTTCATTATGGACAGTAGATTGTTCTTTTTTTCTCCAACTCCAGCCTCTAGTAAAAAATGTACAGTTTGGTACAAAGATATCTCAAAGTCTAAACATCTTGTTCACATGGCCGTAGACCTTTTAATATACGAGCAATGTGCATTGCTGTCTCAGGGTGCATCTTTTATTCAAAAGAATATATCTGAATGTTATTTTAGAAGCTTTTTACCACGCTGGAAGCGATATTTATTGCATATCAATCATCAAAGTTAAACATCAACCAAGGCCAGGTATCGCCCTTGAGAAACCAACATCCAGCAACCTCGAACTCTGAATATTGATACATGACTCAGAATACTATGCGGCCAGTTCCCAGTGATATCAAGTTTACTTGCTTACTCATCCTGAACCTCTACTGTAGCTTAATATTAAACAGCAGCAGATATCCTTGACAGTTGCAGGTGATTTAACTCCTGCCCCGAGGCCTTTTGGAAAAAATCCCTCGGATGTATCCAAAGTTATTATTATTCCTGTCAGAAGGGTCTCGAATTGCTACCTGAGTGTTATTATAAAGACTGTAGGATTACATTCATGCCAGAGGGAAACAGTGTCTGACATTAAAGCATGCTCATCAAACCTCCCATATGGTCTGTCAGTCGGATACAACACTTAATATCTTCTTTATGGTCAATAACACTGTTTGCAGATTGCGTCATTACTCTGCTAAGAGGCTTAAGCAATAAATGTAATGGGAGTAAAGGGTTTGTTGAGGGCAGGGGGGTGGGAAGTGGAATTCTCACAAATGGCCTCAAAGCTGATCAATAATCTTGCAGGCGAGCTGGTCAGTGGCCTGTGGAGGGGCTCCTCATGAAGTCAGGCATGAGGAGTTTCTCTTACTTCTCCTTACTGTAATGATACTGGTTCATTTACGCCACCAATAACGTATTAACAGCAATTCTGTATTCACCACTCGCTGTCGTTTAAAGTATGGTAGTGTTCTATATTTATCTTGTTGTCGATAAATCCAATGAAATATCCAAACCAATGATGAAGTCTTACGAGTATTGTGTGTGGTAATCACATTTCTTATTCCTCTGTACCATAAGAGGAGCTCCATTTTCCCCTGAAAACATCAGTGAGCCACACTACGCATGTTTCCATTCAGTTGTCAAGTGACCTTTATAAATATTCTTTGAAATGTCACAACAACAACAAAAAGCCATTAGACGTATTTCACCTGGATATTAAATGCAGTTTTGTTTAGTTGGCTATGGGAGGCTGTAAGCTGTCAGTAAACAGAGTAGAAGAAGTGGAGGCTGTAAACCGGACGGCTTGGCCAGCTAACCAATAACGAGAGAAGTACTGAGAGAGGTCTCCAGGAATTTATTTCAGTTGGTTTTAATTGTTCTTTTAAGTCAGCTTGTATTGGCTAGGTCTTATTGAATTTAGCTGTTTTCACACAGCTTTTCTAATGAATTTAACAAAATGATGGAAACACAACTAATATTGCACTGGGCAACATGAGCCATAGACAGCGTAGGGAAGTCAGATAGTGTAGAGATGGGATTCTTGTCAGTAAGAAAATATAGAACATCTCCAGCCTCAACCAACCCTTAATATTTCAGTCCTACCCTTTGGCGAAACCAGTGCTTACTGGTGGTAACAACATGTGCATTTTCATAATAGAGGTCCCATGTTTTCTTTCTGTTCAAAAGGTACGTAGATCACAGCTGAGCGGCAAACTTTCAGGAATGCAACAGCAGAACAACTCGAGTATCTGTTTACAGTGCAGCCAAACAAACGGAGGACTGAGAATTTGAGTCACGTTTCAATAAGGGACAACCAAGAACACAGTCCAATACTGCAAAAGATCACCCATTTCTTATCACTTGGATTCTAATGCTTCAGACTGCACAAACCCTCACATAGTGAAAGTGAAACAGTCGCACTTTTCAACATGTAGTGGATTTTGCGAATCCAAATAGAGAGAAGATCATGGTTTGGATAAGAACATTTGTTACATTGGTACGTTTACATAAGTTGGCACTAGAGGCTGGTCTCGTCTTCTTGTGTCATCAGTGATCAGCCTTGTGAATAGATTAAATAACGGCCTTCTTGAGCAGGTGTTACAGGCCCCCTCTTACCAAATGTCTGAGGCCAAAAACGGCCGAAAACGCCCATCCAATCTGCTGATAACGTTCGAGGTGAAAGGATCAGCTGTTGTACTCTGCATTAACTGCAATGCACATATGCACCAACTTTTGTTGTTGTTGTTGAGTGACGCCCCCAGCAACAATGAAACAATCTTCAAAGAGAGGCAATGAAAAGAATGCAGTCATGAAGGATGTCAAAAATGACAGAATTTATAACTTTAAAGAATTGAAAGTTACCATCAAATCTCCCTTTAGGGTTCAAGCTAATGATTTCGCGGATCACTGAAGATGTGATCAATGAAGATACATCAGTCATATCAATGGTGGTCCAGGCCAGCTGGGTGAAAAACTGCAGCGATTTAATTCTGAGGAGTAGGAAATGTGTTAAAGTAAGCTCAGAGACAGGCTGACAGCGCTACAAGGCTGCACACATGGAGTAACAGTCCCTGCATGAGAGCTCTGTCGCAAGGCTTTGTGAAGGTCTGATTACGGCACTCTGCTCTGCCTCTCCGGCTTCTCTGCTCCCGCGAGCTGAGGCGGTCCAACACTAATGACTCGCTCTATGGTTACCGGGGCTTGGGGGAATGGGAGGGGTAGGGGGTAAGAAGGGGGTGGAGGAGTTGGTAAGCCCTGATGGGGAGTTGTCAAAGATAGATGACTTCATTCTGCCAGCGAGGGGACTTTGGAGGGATCTTGATAGCGCTTACCAGGTGATCAACCTTTAAAGTGGGTTATGTCTTTGAAGGTGATCGATAACAGCTTGAGCCCCACAAAGGGAAAAAAACAACAGGGACATTCAATTTCAAAGAGTCCCATCATGCACAGAAGTCCAAGCTTTAGTCAACATATGAGCCAGCTTTTCAGCAAATCTTCAGCAGGAGCCTCTTTTGAAAGATTTACCCTGCCGGCACTGTGGAGAGGCGGCTGTATATTCATACAAGCATGTGTAACTACTGACAAAGCCATGGAAGCGGATATGCAGGTCTGATAAAAACAGAAGCTAAAGACAGAGTCGAGTGACGAGGAAGACGAGTCCGAAGCTGCGAGAGAAAACTACTCCGGAGTCACGCCTCCTCTTTCACCCCTCGTGAGCGCTAGGAGCTCCTCGCCCTGAGTTGGCCTACTTCTCCCAAGCTGCGTTTTGTGTAAAGTGTGAATTCGGTGTTGCTTGCCAGTCTTACCTTTCTCAGGGCTCAGGCTGCGAACGTTGCCGGAATCCTCCATTGGTGTATTCCCAAAAAGAGACAGAGCTCCATGGGGTGTTAAAACGGGGACGGAGGGGCTGGCTTCGCCCAAACCACCATCTGGGGGGCTGCTGCTGTCACAGGCGCGCCTCGCCCCGCGGTTGTCATCCTTCGAGGTGTGACAGAAATTTGGGTGTGGAACTTACCTTTCTTCTTACTACTCCACCTCTCTTATACAGGCTTCATCTCTACCCGCTGTCTGTCTTTATGAAAGCTCATCCTCTCTGTCTCTTTGTGCCTGTGTGGCGGGTAGCAGCAAAGACAGTGTTGTCTTGCACACTTCTTCCTCTTCTTCTTCTTCTTCTTCTTCTTCTGCCGCCTCTACTGTACAGACTGGTGGGAAGAGGGGGATGTTGCCACAAAGAGCTTTGGGAGCACGCTCAGTGCAGTCAACCACTCACTGCTCTTGTATGGGGGGGGGGGAGTGTTCGGTTCAAAGCCGATCACCTGGGAGAACGAGCGCTCTATTAGATGGAGGAGCGAGGGAGGGAGAAGTGGGAGAAGAAGACAGGCAAAAAGGGGGGAGGGAAAACAGAGAGGGAGATGGAGCGGGAGGGAGAGGGAGAGGGAGAGGGAATGGACTAAAATGCATCTGCCGAGATAAAAGGGGAGGAGGGTTGGAGAGGAAACGAGGGATGCGCGGGGCGCGGAGGAGGCAAGTTGGCTGTGATTTGCAAGTAGCAAAGAGCAGCGGCGTGTGGTGCGCATGTTTTATTCAACGCGGAGAAGACCAGCCAGGCGTGGATGGGTTTGTCTCAGCAGTCAGCTGACAAAAGGGGGAGACAGATGGGTGGGGGGTAAAAGAAACAAGAGAGGAAGAAGATGAACTTCTCTCCACTTCTATGATTTGGACTGAGACCAGCAGGAGCGCAACTGATGATAGAGAGAGTGTGTGTAGACTTGCTACAGCTCCTACGAGAGTCTGTCTGTAGAGGAGGGCTGGCTGATGTCACCTGAAAACTGAGTTCCCCACTGGAGCTCTTATGAATTTGAACTGAACAATAAACAGAAAAGTACAGCGGGGGAAGCGGGGGTGAAACAGCCAGCCTGGCTCCGTCTTCAGTTCCAAAAATACACCTACCAACGCCTCTAAAGCTAGCAACATTTAATTTCACTCCATACACAAACTGAAAACATGTGTTCAAGCTTGTTCTTCAGATGCACATGTTGGTTTTGGGTTCAACTGGTCCTTTTCTGAGCCCCGCCCCGCTGCTACTCCATCAGAGGTCCCATGGAGCCCACACTGTCACTAATTGCACTCCCTGAAGAAATGTTGTCACATTTTTGCCAAAAACCACAAGCGATTTCAGAGAGAAGCAGGCAGACATGTCAACAATATGTGTTTGAAGGATATATCCAGGATGTCAAACTGATTCAGCAGTGAAAACAGGTTCAAAAGATAAAGATAGAGTTTAGAGGCACACATAGAAACCAGTGTTTGTTGGCCCTCACTATGGACTAGAAGGACACTGATATCTCAGCCTCTGTAGTTTCTGTTTCTGCCATTCTTGTCTCTGTCAAGTCTGACCTTATAGAAGTGTAATACTTGACTTTAACTTAATAAAAACAAGATTACCACAGAGCGACATGGGAAATATCATTCTGTTCTGTATCCCTTAATACATTTTTTGTTGTATCCAGAGTTTTAATAGAGATTTCAAAGGCTTTCCTGTTTAAGAAAATGCACTTCTTCACTGAATTGTCAATAACTGTTAACAGCAGCTTTAATTTAAATCTCCTGGTTTTGTCTCCATTGACCCATAATGCCTAAATCATGTCATAATCGTGTGGCAACAGTCCGAATATATAGCGTCATGGCAGTCATGGTGCGTACATCACCTTTAAATACAGATCACAATATTTTCAGCAACCTCCAGCTATTGCATGAATATTATGCATTATGAATAGTATTCAGCTCATGCGTGTTTCATGAGGCAGAAGCGACCAACCTCCACTTTTTATATCTTTTTATACCTTTTCAAAGGCTGCTCTTCAGCTTCCAAAACAATCATCATCATCATCCAGAACCCCAGGAGCTGCATCCGAACCTGCACTTCGACCAAAAGCTAGCTCTGTTTATCCATCAGTGTCCCCTTTGTACATTAGCGTGCAACACCTCCTACTGCTTGAATGAGCTTCGGGGCATGCTACAGTAGCTGTTCACTGAGTCACAGTATAGAATAGCAACAGGACCTGTTTCGCACAGACCCTTAGGCCATCCCTGACACAGCTAGAAGTTGCATGGGAAGAGCATGGAAGCAGTCCATAAGGACTAGTGTGATGGTCTCTAAAGTGTGTTTGCATGTGCTTGGGTTGGTAGTGGGGGTTGGGCATTGCGGCCCTGTGGGATGTTAAAAGGCTCTATTTGGGGCTGGGGGCTGTACCTTGTACCCTCCTCTATCTTAAGTAGGACAGATAGATTATGTAAAATGTGCATGGTCACATTTTACATAATCATAATCTATTGGGGAAAAGGAGCTAATGCACGTTCAGCACCATGATGGTAATTATTGCCTAAGATGTGTGAAAAAAAAAGATATTGAGCATACACACAGGGCATCTCCATTATATCCCTATGCTACACAAGGATAGAGACATTTGTCACTTTTGTAATATTCTATATTTCATTAATACCCAAACCAACAACATATGAGATATCTTTTAATACTTTCCTACTTCCCAACCCTGTCTGTGGCAGAATCTTGCTAACAATGCCAGCGATCAGCATGTCAGTGTGGCAATACTGACAGTGGTAACATGCTGATGGGTAGCAAGTAATGTTTATCATATTCATGATGGTCGCATGCGAACATTTGCTAATTAGCGGTAGACACAAAGTACTGAGGCTGATGCAAACAGCATTATTGTTATTAAGTTTAAAATTAAATTTTTGACCTGATTATGGTACTATATGAGGATTTGGGGAATATGAACATTAATCATCACAAGTTTTTGAGACTCCATCCAACAGCTGTTGAAACGTTTCACATTTGCAGGTTCTGTATCTGGACAGATAAAGTACTTCACGATGTTAATAGTTGTCTCAGTTCTAAGTTACATCTTTGTACAAAAGCTACGCTGTTATCTTTCTATTTTTTTTTTTTTTTTATTTCTCTTTAGATTCTGTTTACAGCAACAATCCATTGTTGCTATTTGAAGACTGTGGAGACATGGTCATGTGCAGGAGTGAGAAAGGTGTGATGCAGTGAGCCTCAGTGCGACACTCTTTTGTCACTTCCAGGTCACTTGTGGCCCCTTGTCCATTATCTAGCTGTGTAGCAGGTTATCTCCCGAGCTCTTGTAAAAGCCCCAAATCAATTAAATCGCTGTGAAGCAACGACGGAGTGAACAACAACAAGGAGCTGTAGCATGCTGGCCAGCCACTGGTTTCCAGCAGGGGAACAAAAAGCCACCACCATTGGACTCTCTGAGGCCTGATAGGAAATTCAAAGATAATCTTAGAAACCACAAACATGCTTTAAGGGTCAGCAAAGAGGCCTCTTTCTATTCCTTCTGAGCCCACTTTGTTCTCCTATAAATGAAACCAAGCAGAATATTGACTGATTGACTCACGAGGGAAGGTCATGCTTTAATGGTGGGAACAAAACATACGCTGACAAACTGAAAGGGGATTGATGGATAAGTTCCCATTCAGGACTGAGATAAAACTAAAGTGGATTTTGAACTGGCATATGAATATCAATAATAATCTCAGCTCAGAGAATAATTTCTTGTGTTAAACCTCAGTCTTCATTCATCTTGAGTGAGTGTGAAATGAATGGGCATTGCTGAGGAGATGTCTGTGAAATTTGCCGTAGCCATTAATTCTTTCTAATTCTGGGCCGACGTAATTAGCATAAAAACATCCTCGGATGGTGACCCAGCGCTATAATCTAAAAATGTCTTGGGAAAGGCTGCGACATGTTCCGCAAACTGTTTCTTACACTGGAGACGGAGGAGAGACAGTGGAAGTTAATAACCTCAGCTGGATGGGTGGAGGGGCCAGCTGCGTCCTCCGTGGATTTCCTATCAAACCTTTCTGTATTGTGTGTGTGCAGGTGGCCCAAAGCAAATGGAAAAAGCATGTTTTTTTTCCAATGGTTATATTGAAGGTCACATGGTTCAAACCCAAGCGCTTTCATTGTGGAAATAATGTCGGGCGATTGAATTGGTGCTGTAAGAGATATAAGCACTGACAAGCAGAGAAACGCACACATCAGACACAGCAGGATGCAGCTGAGGTCCTGTGTGTCATGGAGCATTTGTTGGTTGTATGTCGGAATTCTGATGCATTTACCAACATTTCCCTATGGAAGGAATTAAAAGAAATTCAGCTTACAGATTAGCTTAATGATGCAGTAAGCATGGTTGATAGCAAAAGATGATTGACTGGTTAAAGTATTTAGATCCTTTACTTAAGCTACTTCCTTAAAAGTAGCAATAGCACAATGTAAAAACACTCAGTCATAAAAAAAAAAAATTGTATATAATTTAAATTCTGAAATGTTACTGAAGAAAAACACAAGAGCTAATTGTACTTTAAAGTTGAAAGTAAAAAGTGCCCAAAATGCAGAATTACCTGCAAACTGTCTTAAAGGTTCAGGCTTGTGAGGTGACATGGAGAACCGGATTGTCCAAAATAAAGGAAGCTATAATATAAGCACTAAACATGCACTGTTTATGAGTGCATGTGTCATGATAAAGCATTTTATGGCATGTATCTGCTTCTTGACTTACAGTCCAATTGTCAACCAAGAGTATAAGATGTCCAACGTGTCTTCACACAGCGGTTCATATGATTTCTTAAGATTTTTTTTTGCTATTTCTCGCACGTTTTCCTACTCATGTCCAGCAACAAGAGTGAGTGTTTAGGCAAAAAAGAAAAGATATATTGTTTGGGTTTCGGAAAAAGATCATGGTTTTGATACTGTACTATGGAAGTAACTTGAAAAATAAGTCACAATTTTGCTTAAAAGGTACAGTGTGTAACATTACGGGGGAATACTTGGCAGGAATGGAATATAATATTCATAACTATGTTTTAATCAGTGTTTAATCACCGGAAATTAAGAATCCTAGTGTTTTTGCTTAGTAAAAGCCATTCATATCTAATATCTTCATACCTCTCCCTTCCTAAAGGCCAGCATATTTTTCCAACACTCTTGGAAAGGGAGGGGTGAGCTGATGGGTTTTTAGTTGGTTGACATCTGCAATCTCACCACTAGATGCCACTAAATCTTACACACTGAGCCTTTCAAATAACTACGTACAGAAACTACGTTACAAATAAATCAATGTTGACATTTGGTTTCACTCGGGACACGAACACCAGTTTGTTTTTGAACCCACCTGACCATCCGGACCTTCTCCCTATGCAGCCTTTATAGCTCTCCATACTGTCACCTGTGGTGGCTAACGATTACATTGATTATATATGAATTTATTTTGTGGCTTATAAACAATTTACAGTGAATTTGTCTTTGTAAATATGACCACACGCAGCGTTTGAGAAAATCCTGCTATGCTACACCCAAATTGCAATATCTGTAAAAGGATTATATTCAAATGAGACATGTTTAACACAGGTCTGCTCACATGCATTTTGTACATTTCAACTATCAGAAAAACTGTACCATTACTTACACTTACTTTTTATGTATTGTTCTACTATCATTGGAGCTCTTCTCTAAAGCACTATTGTATAAGTATCATTAGTGGTAGTGCTCCTATCCGTAAGCATCCCTCCATGGGTGCATGTGGGTGGATGCTCATGTGAGTGCCCTGGAAAATCAGTCACCAGTCTTGATAGAACATGACCTCAGGGCCTCGGAGAACGAACCGCTCCTCCCCCGTTCCGTATTTGTGCACTGGAGTGTGTGTTTGTGTATGTGCGTCCACTGAGGCCTGATAACTGTCTGATAAGCAAAACTGTCAAATTTGACGGGTGCCTTTTTCCTTTTTCTAATACTGTTGGACAGCTAGCTAAAATGTGTAAAACACATTTGATCTGCTTGCATCAGCTTGGATGGTTATGTATGGCTCTTTGGACTACTGCTCTCTTTAGGTTAGTGTTTGTGGAAGTGACAGCTACAGTGACTGGCAGCTGGGCGAGCAGATGTCTTATGATGTTTTGTGTCATATTACATTATTAGCTTTATTTTGTCCCTGTCAGTTCAGTTTGAGTGCCACAGGAAAACACCAACCAGGTTTTAACTGCCCCCCTTCTCTACCATGATTGGTCAATCTCTGAAAAGTGCTGATGCAGCGCATCAATGAAAACATGGCCCTAGAGACTCTGTTTTCATGTAGTGAACTGGACAATAAAAAGAGGAAGAATGAATGTGTTGGATATTATTGAGCCAGACATAAACCAGCAGAACAGGCAGACATAACAACCATGGCCAGAAACCACAACGGGGAATGGTGCACTCCAATTGGTGCATTTCAGCCAATCAGATTTTATTTTCTGCCTCGCAAGGGTTATCTTTGACCGGTTTCCCAAAACCGTTAAGAGGCACTTTCTTTTTCCTTATCAAGATGCAGACTGACCATCAGGACGAGTCCTGGGCCACCGATCCATTCCAGGCCGAACTTGTCGGTGGTCTTACAGTACCCGTCAGAGTGGTCCAATCTAATACTTTCACTATTGAGGTGGTTTACGAGCAGCCTCTTCCAAATGTAGACCGATTTGCGTTTTGTTGTTTTGATCGTCAACGTGGCAAACTGTGAATAGTGTAACTAAATGTCTTGAAGGTCTTCAGCATCATCAGATTCTCTTTTTGCCACAAAATCTGACAAAAAACTTTTTCGACTATGCATTAAAGGCCTCTCATCTTAAAGTACCAGCCAGGCGGCAACCTTCGTATATGCCGAGTGAAGCGTCTGCAGAAGTGTCCTAAACTTGCATTCTCTCTACTGTCCATCAGGGGGCGACTCCTCTGGTTGTATAGAAGTCTATGAGAAAATGACTCTACTTCTCTCTTGATTTATTCCCTCAGTAAACATTGTAAACATGAGTTTATGGTCTCAATCTCTAGTTTCAAGTCTTCTTCAATACAGCATGATGTTCATTTAGTAAATGATGCTCCATTTAGAGTCAAACAGACCATAAAGCAGAGTATGCTTTACGTCCCAGACTAAACATATAAGTAAGTATTCAGAACAGCAGCTACATTAAGTGAGTGTCGTTTCCTACACAGTGAGCCTGTTACATAAGGAGAGCGTTGCATATTGGGTTCATGTTGCCAAGCTAGTTAATTCCTTTGTGTCTATTTAAGGTGTGACTTTTAGGGATAGCAAACCTTGAAAGGGTGTTGCAGCCCAGTTTCTTCACATATATCTAATGTGTCTTTTCTCACATCAAGAAATTCTGTCAAGGCGTTTGCAGATTTGTCTTATGTAATAAATGTCTTTATTACGTCATTATGCCTTTAAAGACGTTATATTATTATGGACAAACGTGGTCTTTGTTTTCTTCGAAAACTCAAGAAAAGAAGAATACATTTGATAATGATGTTTGGAATTGGGAAAAATCAATTTAACTATAAAAGAATATGATTTAGTTGTTATCCTGATGGATGTTGAGCAATATATGAAACTGCTTTATGATTCATTTAACAAAAAGGTTAATATCTGTAATATCTAATTAATATCACTTAATATCTGTATGTTTTATATAACAATATTTTGTCTATATACCCCTAACTCTTTTGTTATTGTCCTATTTGTATACTGAATCTTTATAATATTATTTTGTTGAATAAAATAAATAAAAATGTTTATATTTTGATTATGATTTTGTTATTTAACAGAGTTGATTTGATTATCTAATATTGGCAGCTATAAAATTCCATACCCTTATTCCTCTACTTTTCTGATTTCATTCCAGGCCATTCTTGTTCATCGTGGTGGAACCAAGAGGGGAAAGTCATTTTTTGAGTCGGTTTGAATATTGAGAAATGTTCTTCAAACTAACTAACTAACAACTGTGCAACTGCAAACTCATTCTTAATGGCCTATAACTAGGACCTGGTGTGATCTTTTTTTGCAATGCATTTTCTTAGTTTTGAGATTTTTTAAATAAAGTAGCTGGAATTAAAATCCCCAGTGTATGTAAGGACTCATTTGTGTCTGCATTAGAGCATCACCATTCACTGCAGCATCATTCTGTCATATTTCCAGACCTGCTTCACAGTCACTGAAGCAGCATGCGCTTGGAGACGACCAGGACAGGTTGTCAGTCCATCATTGCTAGATGCGCAGAGAAACCAACACATTCACAGCTCAGTTTTCCAGAGGTCTGTGGACATGGAGTTAAACCTTTCATAAATCTGGGAGGCCAGAGATGAACAGGGACCCTGGAACATGCCAGCGATTACACACACTGGGGTCAGGGGTCCCTGTAAGCTCCACAGCTTCAAATATCGACTTAAAAATACATTGTTCTGAAGAAGTAGCAGAGAATATCTGAACGCCATATGGTGTTGTATTTATTATAGAAAAGAGATTTCAGCTGTATACATCAGAATACTCTGACACTTTGACAAATGGCTCCATCTGTAAATAGCCCAGTCTTAAGAGGCTGCTGTAACACATCCAGACCACAACGCTTTGCTAATAAAGCAGAAGTTATTGGTCGTTGTGAGGGCTGCCATTATCTGGCTTTACCCTCTGCTGAGCGGGGCAACTCGTTATTTCCCCCGCAGTGGATGAGTCTGCGTGGTCGAGCAGCTTTGGCAACCGTCCTGACTCACAGCCGCTAACGAAGCCGGTCATCAAACTGATGTGGCATCACTCATCACACGGAGAGATGTGCGGCTGGTTTAGTTGATCTGGTCTATTAATTGCTGTACATAATCAATGTGTTGTGCAGACAATGTGGACTAAGTCAAGCGCAGTGATTCTTTCTACATAAACATGGGGGCAGCGGTAAGTGGTAGCCCGGAAACCTGCATGGCAAGTGCAGGATGTCTTTTCAAGTCCTTGAAAACAGCTCAAACATGGTACCAATATGGAGCATTTCATTTTACTATTTTAATTACTCAGTTAGGGAAACATCATGAAATGTTGGCCACTCATCAGGCCCTCCACCAAACCAAAGCATTAGTTATATTTACGTATTGAATACATCCACATTTAATTAAGAATATGCACCACAGGCATAATATTAACTGTAATAAGTCAAAACTGGACCAACAAATAAAGAAATGACTCTAAATGAGGCTCTTTAAAATCAATGGGTGGAAATTGATACAGATCTGGGTACAGATCTCCCTCCTCTGTACCCCCCGCCCACCTCCTCTTTGTGTCCTCAGAAACCCAAAGGGTCAAAACAGAGGGAAGAATCATTACATTTCTTCAATGTACCATAAAAAAACAGATAATTGTTTGCTTTACTTTTTTATGAAGTATTGTTGGAATGCTTCATTTCTAATGCTTGAATTCTTAAAAAAATGTCTCATTCCATTTGGCTCAATTCTTGAATGAGAACGACCTTGTTTTTCAGAATACACATGTGTGCAAAAGAGTAAGTACACTTGTTTACAATTTGGAAAATAACCACTTTCACATGGCTTGCAAAAGCGTCATACTCATAAAGTTGTCGTACTCTTCACAATTTCTAAACTTTCATAGTTTGAGCCATTCCATACACAAAAAAAAATATTTTTTTGTTTATTTATTTATTTATTGACATGAACGTCATTTAGTGGACAATTTATCTGATTATTATCTATGACTTTACATGAAGGATCAAAGATGACTTTTCTGTTTACAGTACATGTAATGTACATGGCTACACAAATAAATGTACATCATGGACTGTATCAAATATGGACGTAGTCTCTCGTAGGTTTTTGAAGAACCTAACTAGGCTGGTATTAGAGGCAAAGAGGTGGATTGTTGGTGATGCAGCAGAGACCTGGTATGGGACCCATCTGTCACTTAAAAAGGCCACGCCCTTAATTATTCATAATTGAAACCTTAATATAATTCAAACGTGTGAGTTTTTAAAAACGCATCCCCACCAGAGGATATTTGTTAATGAGACCAAAACCTTATTTTGTACCAGGCTGTTGGGCTGTTTTAACATTGTTGGGGTCTATGGGGATTGACTCACTTTTGAAGCCAGCCACAAGTGGCCATTTGAGGAACTGCAGATACTGCACATCCCCTAAAAAGTCAATTTACGTAAACCTTTATCTTCTGATAAAAATATTAGATTAAATCATTATTAATTATGTCAGGTTAGTGGTTAATTAACTTTGTTTTAATGGAGGTCTTTTCCACACATTTAATGCACTTTGTCTCAGCGACCCCCTCCCTTAGTCAGAATCATGGATAGTTTTTATCTACCATCATGCCCTGGGTCCAACCTTGGAGAGCAGCAGAACAGCTTTGCTTCTCCAACCCATTTTCTCTGGAGGCAACCTGCTTAAACAGCCGTTCATTAATCCGATAGCTCTCCATGCGGAAAGACTCATGTGTCTGCACAAACACACATCAGGCAAAATGCAGCTGACACATTCTGTCATAAAGCAGTCCGTGTTTTCATTTATACTGATTTAAAGGCTTCTCAATCCGGAACGGTTTGCCTTCATCAACTAACTGTAGCTCAATCGAAGTCTTTCAGAAAACTGCTCCATTAAGATCAAAGAAAAACTGCTGAAACTCCAAAGTAACCGCTTACCGGCTTAAAGCTCTCTAACATTTAGAACATTACAGAACAACCTGTCCATAGTAGCAGTAGTGTATGAAACCTGGTATTCTCATGCATTGGATCTTATGGTATCTTACAAAAAAAGTTTTTCATAATTTGTTGCATGAAGAATGTCCAGCAAAACGTATCAATTTCCTCTGGTTACACGAGTACACTATATAAATATAGTGGTTTGTGTTGAATTAACTCCCGAAGTGGGGTTACTTATGTACGGAAGTTAAGTGTGAAATAAGCCAACGCTTGGGTTAAAATAACTCCAAAAGTGGCCTTCATTAGGTACGAAAAATCAATGGTGAATTCTGGTTTCACACAGAGCACAAACAGGGTCTCCAGGGTGAAAGTCCATCCACCCAAACCTCCTTTCTACACAGAGTTTGTCATTCTTTATACTTCCTGGTTTTACGATTAAGTGGATTACACATAAATTGATATTCTGGGATGTATACAAATAAAAGTGCATTACTTTTGTTTGGTATAGATACAAACAGTGTTTAGGAACACCATGCCCTCATTGGCTACTGCACCTTTTAGGGTTCTTTAGGCTCAATGTGTTGGTTTTCCAACCCATGAACTCTGCTCTTTTCGACCTAATAAACCACCACACTGTACAGTACCTGCCCAGGATAATTGTGCCAGATTCTAGTCACAAGGTCAGAATGCACTTCCATGTTCACAACAATAAAACATTTGTATGGAGAGTAATGATACATTCTTTTTTTGTGTTGGGGGGATTTCATTCTAATATTCTGTAAGTTTGGGGAAAACAACACTAAAGGTCACACAACAGCTTTGCTAGCGACGCTAAGAGGCAGTTCTTGGGCACAGTGGTACTTTGTGCTAACTGCTAAATGCTAATGTGGCTCGCTCTAAATGCTAAATGCTAATGTCCTTACACTAAATGCTAAAATACATGCTTAATATAATGCTAACATGCACACAATGAAAATGCAAACATGCAATGCTAAGTAGGTTTAAAATGACCATGTCCAACATTATAGTTTAGCTTGTTGGTGATGCTAGATGTAAAGTAATGGCAACAACACCGTTATGAAGCGGACATGAATGTGTTTTCAATTAAGTTTTTATTTAACCTCTTTTTATCGGGGCAAGTCTTTAAGAGCAAGTTTTTATTTAAAATGGTGGCCAACAATATGTGAACCAAATTTCACATGTCCAAACCATCAAGACATCTCACTCAGAGCATTCATTTCATGGTGGTGGAAAAGTCAAGACAATCACAAGTCATTACAAAAATGATCTGTTAACCGTGACCATCAAGCTACATCATCTGGGGACCATGAATTTATGTACGTACATTTCTTTAAAAGCCCAAAATTGCCACCTCATCCTGGCGCTAAGGGAAAATTCAGAAGGTCACCAAATGTGAGTAGGACTAATCCTGAGGGGACCATGAAGGTCTGACCAAGATTTGATGGCAGTCCATCAAACAGTTACTGAGAACAGACAGAGCCACGTCACTAGCATGGAAAGAAGAGGTATATAACATTCTTATGTAAAAAAACAAAAATAAACATTTTCAAATCTATTATTCAAGGAGTAAACAAGTAGTTTAGGGCAGGAATCCAAATCTTCCATAAAGTATAAATGTAAACTAGTGTTTCGCCTCAATGCCTTCATGTAGAACATTGTAATACATTGGGGAAATGTTTAAAAAATGTAAGCATGGCCACACACACAAACACACCCATATTCACAAACAGAGCGTGGCGCTGAACCTTGATCATGCATGTGATTTAATCTAAGGGTTATTCTGGAGGAAATAATGAATGTGTTCTCTACAGAGACAGACTGCATTTGACTCTGCAACAGAAAGGTCTCGTGTCTCACATACTGCTGTCTCCTGTTTGTCTTACAACTGAAGCTATAGGGCTACAGACTTAAAATTCAAACACCTTTTTATTCTCCAAATAGCTGATATCAGAGTTTTTAGTTTCCCCAAGTCACCACAGTTATATAACAGCTTTGAGAACTGAAGCATAGCTCTGTGTTGTTATGCTAATGTGTGTTTTTGTTTGGATAAGAAATTAGACTAATGTATCTATCCGCTAAATACTACAATAGGAGGAGTCTCCAACGGTTTTTACTTCCGTATTCCGGTGTGGGTTGGTACGCTTCCGGTCCAGCGTTTGACAGCTAGAGCGTCAAAACCCCGGCAAGTTTGTTTTGAAGAGCAGTATGAGTGTGTTTCGGAGTTAAAGAACATTTGCCTATCAAAAGGTTAGAAATTCAGCGCTATGTTGTTGTGTGCCAGAGTAAATTCAATAAGGAATTAGCTTCCATTCATTCCCTGTTGACTCCGCGCTGAGGCTGAGTGGATGAGAAATGCCAGCCGGATCCCACAGTGCCAAAAATATGAAAGAAACTGAAATTTTTCTTCTGAGAAAATGGTTTTATTTCATGATGGCATGGAAGATGGCCCTAAATACTACAATACCCATTAATCTTAGCTGCTGTTGCTATGGAAATCAGAGCTATTTTTCAAGGGTAGACAGTATAATCTTTAGCTTCTGCTTTTAAGGCTTTTACACAGTGGAGGAAAACGTCAAAAATATGTAAAATACTTGCCTCCAATATTTCGTACCAAAATATTAATACGATGCAAATTTGCAACAGTTGCAACTTTTTCGGTCAAACTTTCGGATAAAGATTGGTGGAGGCTGAGGACCACCTGCCAGGATCCTGTACTTTAAGCTAGTTTTATCTTTCTTTTTTTTCTCCTATTAGCGAAATGCTTTGATTGAATTTCCCTCTGGTCGGAGATCAGTGTTTATGTCTAGGGCTTTTATTGTGAAAGGTAAGATCAGAAGGAGTGGATGTGATCTGTGCTGCCATTTTTTGTGGTAGAAAGGATTGATAAGTTTGCCTTCTTGTTTACAGGATCCTCTGTGTTGTTGTACTATATCGTGTACGTTTTGAATGTGTGCGTAGCTCACAACATGATAACGCTTTTATTTGCTGTAAAGAAAGTTAGATAAAGCCTTGAGTGCGAATGTTAACAGCAAAAAGAAGAATAAGTGTCATGCTTGTATTACTATGAGCAATACACACAACTCAGTTGAAATCTTAAATTAAATTTTAAGAGAAAATGAGAGAGAATTAATGACAAATTCTGTCACAAACGGTCAAACGTCACTTCTGCCTCTTTGAGGCGATGTGGCAGTGATCCAACGTGTCTGATAATGTAGTTTCAAACTTGTAAAGTAAAAAAGTTAAAAAAGAATAACTTTATGACAATATCCCCATCCCGGAGCGTCCAGGGTGAAAAATTGGAAACTCATTTTGATTTCTCTGAAATGGACTGATGGAAGCTTCTGAAGTCATTAACCTCACGCAGCCCACAGACCTACTCCAGTCTCTCCCACTCCAGTCTCTCCTGCGTTCTCATTAGCCCCAAACAGCAGCAGAGCTTTGTAACACGCAGAAATTAGCTCCCGGCTGTACGCTGTGACATGGTAACAATTGTCACCATCTAACTCAGTATGCGTAAGGAAGAGAAGATATGAAAGCATTTTCGAATTTTCACAATGGACTGCTGATGCTCCATAAAAGAAAACACTTAATTTCCTGGATCACACGTCAGCCTTAAACCGACTTCTTCTTCTCCTCTAGTTTTAGGCTTTGTATGTTCCATGCACGTACACTCAGATACTGTCAGCTTTGTTTTTTCCCTGATATGACAAGGACTTGACATGGATTCCTCTGCATCCGTGTGTGCGTGTGTGTGTGTGTGCAGTGAGTTTTAAATAAATCCTCACCATTAGTGAGACAACGCCTAGAATTTGGAAGTGTGGAGGAGTGTAGATGAGCGTGTAAATGAGTGTGTGCGTAGTGCGTAGTATTTGTGCTTGTGCATGTGGAGGATAAATCCCCAGCACCACTGATGCCTTGCACCTTAGTTTTCACCCTAGTTCTGTCAAGTAGGGGGAGACATGTGTCTCTCTTTGTGAGCGTGTGTGTGTGTGTGTGTGTGTGTGTGTGTGTGTGTGTGTGTATGTGAAAGAGGTGGTTTTGATGCTTGGTTGATCAAGTGCTCCCTCTATTGCACCGAAAAATTTCTACAGACATGGATGTTTTCCTCGTGCAAATCCTATCAACCCACACAGTGTCACTAAATGTGCCATCCCTGTGTGTGTGTATGTGCGTGTTTGCGTGTGTGTAAACATCCTTACTATAATAGGTATGAGTAAGAACATTACTCTGTGTTCTTGCTGCAGTATATCCATGGTACGTGTAATAACGTTCCACTCGTTCGCAAATGTAACATTAGAATAGAGTGTCTCAGTTCTGGAGTGCGTGACAGTGTAAAGTCTGTCTGCTTTCTGCAGCTCATTAGATGAAAGAAGAGATCCCCTCATGTGTGAAAAGATTCCTTCCATGTCGGAGCTGCGCTGGCTTCTCCTCAGTCTGGACTGACCTCTGTCTACTTTTACTTACAGACTTTTTTTTGTGAAAGAAACTGTTAGCCAACTCAAAAGCTGACTATAGGCATTCCAGCCACTCTGCGAAAAATCCAATTTGCAAGTTTTATGTTGTATATTTAATCTGTGGTATAATTGCAATGTAGAAAATAATATATATGGGTAAATACTATCCTGTTTTTACTGTCTTGAGGTCTGTTTAGATCAGTCGAGGGTCTAAAAGGAGGATGTTCCATGTCAAGCGGCCATTTGCAAAATCCCGCCCCCGAACACAAATTGTCTAAACACTACGATTGATATTTTCAGGCCTTTATAGAAGAAAAGAAACATACTTATTGAGACTATATATATATTCTGGAGAAATTTTAAACAATTCAGACGTCCAGCCTTAGCATTAGCTTACATTAGCTACCTACAGCTAAGGAAATTGTTATTTCTTATGTTATATGGCATTTGATCATCAACTAGATTAAAAACTGTTTGTCTAATTTTTTTGCCGAACTGAAGACCGGTTGTTTAAAAAAGAACAATAAATGTATAGTGATAAATACGCCATTTATTGTAAACTGCACAGCGTTCTGCTCCAATGGAACCCTCGGCTGACATAGCAACAGTAACTAAGGGATCAAAGCAATACATCAGAGCTATATTTCCATTCCGTGAGAGTGATGTCATCAGAGGATATTTTAACATCAGCAGGTAATTAGAAAAAGTCATTTCATTTGAGAACTTTCAAAGTGTGAGTTGACGGCAGCTTTTTGAGACAGAAGACATCTTCTTTCAGCGATACACTATGGCATTGAGACTGACTACAGCGGTGCTGGGCACCTACAACTGGACCAAGGACCTGGTTCACAACGTTTTCGGCAGGAAAGAAAAGGAGGCCCTCATCAAACAAGTCGAGGAGTTGAACAATCAGCTCCAAAAGGCAAAAGATCTCAGTTCCTCTCAGGAGCGGAGGATCGACGAGCTCTCCTCCAACGTGGAGTATCAGACCAATGAGATATGCAAAGAGAGGCAGTGGAGACAGCAGCAGACCCAGATGTGCCAGAGAGAGCGGGCCAGAGGTCATGAGCAACACGCCCTGCGGATCAAGCTCGGCCACCAATTGCAGGAGATGCAAGATCGCTTGGATCAACAGAAGAACCTGGAAGAGGAAACTCAGGGAGAGCTAAACAACATCAAGGTTTCCTACAGCCAGCTTCAGCAGGCATACAGCGAGCTCGAGAAGAAGTATGATGCCGAAATCCACACAGAAAGACACATGAACGTCACCCTTCAGCAGCAAATCAAGATGCAGATGAATGCTCAAACCAATACAATGTCTGAGCACAAGATGATTGTCCAGGGTATGCAGCGTAGGCAGGATATCTACCGTCAGAAAATGGAGCTGGACAACAATGTTTTGCAGGTAGAGAGAGTGTCTCTGCAGGTGGAGTTGGAAGACCTGAAACTCAAACTCCACAAGCAGACCTCAAAGAACATCGAGCTCGTTGCGAAGGCTGAAGAAGAAGCCAGGCGTGTCCTCCACAAGGAAATGGAAAAACTGGTGGATGAGCTGATAGACAAGGCCTGCCTGCAGCAAGAGGAGTCGCCTCTGGATGTTTCACAGGACCCGGAATTTGAGGAGGAGGTCGAAGTCTGTGAGGAGAAAGCTCCAGGGCTCTTCTCTTTCTGGACAAGAGCCTATCACTCCCTCGGTTGGGGGGAGAAAAAGAAGAAGGGGTCCGGGGATTCCACATCCAACTGTGACCAACATCAGAGTGGGCTACCCCACTCTGAGGGGTTGTAGCTGAATTCTCCCCGTGTCTTTGTGGGTTTTCTCCGAGTTCTTCGGTTCCCCCACCCTTTAGAAACATGAAGGTCAATTAGACACATGAAAAAAAAACCAAAAAAAACATTTAAAAATATAATTTCTGCCTTAATAGTTGTGTCTTGTTGTAGTAACAGTTCAGATTTTCATTGGTATTGGTACAGTCACTGTCATTGGTCCTATGGGTTGTTGTTTTTTTGACATCTAGAACATTCTAACATGAAGACAAAACGCCTCGGGAGAGAGAAAGAGAGGACGAGATACTAAACATCATTACAAGAAAGTTGTCATGACAAACTATTTTGTTGAGACAATGATCATAAACCTTAGCCCTGAAGTATTCTAGTTTAGTTTCTGTCTATTTTTACATGCTTTCCAAAATCAATTCCTTCGTAAAAGAGGCTGTTCTGGGGGTCACAAATCTGTGTCTGCACGGCTACCTTAACCAGGAGGAACCTCTGTTCCACTTTGGTGCGGTTTTCTTAACACTTTTCAAGGGTCAACTGTTTGCTACATGGATGTCCTGCTCAATATCGTGGAGAGTCTTTGTGCCTTTTTAGAAAGAAAAGGGAACTCTCCTTGGGTCCACTGCCAGCCTGCACTGGACTTTACTACCCTGTCTTAAGGTAACTTGTAAAATGTAAAAAACATTTTCTCACGGTATCTACTATCCTGTTTTAACTGTCTTAAGGGCTGTTTAGATCAGTTGAGGGTCTAAAAGGGGGGTGTTCCAAGTAAAGCGACCATTTCCAAAATCCCGTCGCCGAATACAAATTGTCTAATTGCAATTTAAGGGAGTTGTAGCTTGTCAAAAAATGGACTGTTGATATTGTTCATTTGTCACAGATATGAAGAGCAACTTCTGGTTCTGCCATGCAAAAATGAAGACTGCTGAAGCATATAATTTCCAGATTATAAGGCTATATTTTCATTTACACTTTATTTAAATTTTATTTACAGTTTATTTAATTTGAAACTTATTATTTTGAATGTATTTATTTTATTACCACATATTTATTTATCAAATTTCCATTTCTTTCTCCGTTTTTTGAGAGTCCCTCCTTTTTTTCTGTAGTAAAATCTAATTATTAGTTATTTTTGTGTTAATAAGCCTGACTTGAGCCTTTAAATTTGTTCTTGTATTAGCTTGATTTGTTCCATGAATTGTTAGCCTGTTGGGCTAACAATGTATGTGCAGGTTTACATACACATGATAAATAAATGTCTTTGTGATGATCACATTGTATCATGTCATTTATTTGACAAGGTTTTTGCTAGTTAAACTGTAAGTGGATTTGATTTAGTTATTGAATAAAAATCAAACCAAGAGTGGGATCAGTTAGTTAAACCAATACAGTGTTAATATTTGAATGGCCCCCAGTCAAATCTATTGTATTTAACTCTCAGTTGACAAATAGTCAGTGTAAAAACGAAGAGTCTATAAATCAGATCAATGAGTGTCATTATAGTAACATTAACTCAGAATTTTTAAATCTAAAATCTGAACCTGACTGTGACACTTGAAGTGTAAATTCACCCCGCCCTAATCATCATACCCACACCGACTTAAGAAAGCTAGTGAGTCTCCGTAATGAAATTTGCGGACTGTTCTCTTGACCTTGGTTTTAACTTAAAATTGTTCGGTAAGTAAATTCCTGTTAAGGTAATGTTTAGATATTGGTATATCTCTTCTGGCATGGTGAGCTACCATTAGCCTTAAGTTTTACTGTGTGCCACCGCCACACTGAGTGATAATTTAACGTTCGCCGATTCATGCATTTTAGTACGCTAAAACTCTCCATTAACGCTAACGTTAGATGGCAAAGACCGTAGCAATGACAAAAGTTTGAAAGACAGTTTTCTTATTAAGCTATTACCTAAGGTAAGTAAGCTACTGTAACCTAAGCAGTGTTTCGGTTGTGAGATGTTAGCATTAAGTAAGCTAACGCCAAAACCGTGCTGGATTACCAGCTAAACATAGCGTTAATCTGTATGGTGATGACAAACGATGAGCGAGCACTCCAAAGGTGCTACTATACTAAACTCCCCGTGTCTAAGGTTCTCTTTAAAAACAGCAGATGCATTCATTTCATCTCACAACATTTCTTGTGGTAAGATACATACGTTTTGTTATAGAGTTTACATGATATTTTCTCCCATTGACCTATTCATTTATTCATCCGAATTACATTTGTCTTGATAAATTGTGCAGACAGTTAACTACACATACATTTACTAAAATGCAACAGAAATGCTAGCAAAAGTGGAATAAGGTCTGTTCTCTTGACCTTGGTTTTAACTTGAGGTTAGGTTTTGATATTGGTATATTTCTTCTGGCATGGTGAGCCACCGTTAGCTTTAAGTTTTTCTGTGTGCCACTGCAACACTCAATGATAATTTAGAGTTAGCTGATTCATGCATTTTAGTCCGCTAAAACTCTCCATTAACGCTAACGTTAGATGGCAAAGACCGTAGCAATGACAAAAGTTTGAAAGACAGTTTTCTTATTAAGCTATTACCTAAGGTAAGTAAGCTACTGTAACCTAAGCAGTGTTTCGGTTGTGAGATGTTAGCATTAAGTAAGCTAACGCCAAAACCGTGCTGGATTACCAGCTAAACATAGCGTTAATCTGTATGGTGATGACAAACGATGAGCGAGCACTCCAAAGGTGCTACTATACTAAACTCCCCGTGTCTAAGGTTCTCTTTAAAAACAGCAGATGCATTCATTTCATCTCACAACATTTCTTGTGGTAAGATACATACGTTTTGTTATAGAGTTTACGTGATATTTTCTCCCATTGACCTATTCATTTATTCATCCGAATTACATTTGTCTTGATAAATTGTGCAGACAGTTAACTACACATACATTTACTAAAATGCAACAGAAATGCTAGCAAAAGTGGAATAAGGTCTGTTCTCTTGACCTTGGTTTTAACTTGAGGTTAGGTTTTGATATTGGTATATTTCTTCTGGCATGGTGAGCCACCGTTAGCTTTAAGTTTTTCTGTGTGCCACTGCAACACTCAATGATAACTTAGAGTTAGCTGATTCATGCATTTTAGTCCGCTAAAACTCTCCATTAACGCTAACGTTAGATGGCAAAGACCGTAGCAATGACAAAAGTTTGAAAGACAGTTTTCTTATTAAGCTATTACCTAAGGTAAGTAAGCTACTGTAACCTAAGCAGTGTTTCGGTTGTGAGATGTTAGCAGTAAGTAAGCTAACGCCAAAACCGTGCTGGATTACCAGCTAAACATGGCGTTAATCTGTATGGTGATGACAAACGATGAGCGAGCACTCCAAAGGTGATACTATACTAAACTCCCCGTGTCTAAGGTTCTCTTTAAAAACAGCAGATGCATTCATTTCGTCTCACAACATTTCTTGTGGTAAGATACATACGTTTTGTTATAGAGTTTACGTGATATTTTCTCCCATTGACCTATTCATTTATTCATCCGAATTACATTTGGCTAGATAAATTGTGCAGACAGTTAACTACACATACATTTACTAAAATGCAACAGAAATGCTAGCAAAAGTGGAATAAGGTCTGTTCTCTTGACCTTGGTTTTAACTTGAGGTTAGGTTTTGATATTGGTATAATTCTTCTGGCATGGTGAGCCACCGTTAGCTTTAAGTTTTTCTGTGTGCCACCGCAACACTCAATGATAACTTAGAGTTAGCTGATTCATGCATTTTAGTCCGCTAAAACTCTCCATTAACGCTAACGTTAGATGGCAAAGACCGTAGCAATGACAAAAGTTTGATGGACAGTTTTCCTACTAAGTGATTACCTAAGCCAAGTAAACTAATGTAACTTAATCAGTGTTTTGGTAGTAAGATGTTAGCATTACGTTAGCTAACATTAGCTATAGGGGTGGGGGAAAAACTCTTAAATACATCGCAATTCTCTCAAACTATCATAACTCGATGCAGAAAAGTGTGAATTTTAAACTCAATCTGAAAGTAATGATTACATGAAAGGATTCTGTGACACTGGGCTGTCCGTTCCTTTCCGCTGCCCGTGAATAACACACGTAATTCACATGCGTCTTGTTTACGTTCTAAGCTAGGCTTTATACTTCATAACTTGTATATGGGCAATGTGTTTCTGTTTAAAGATTGACCAGGACTTCCCCATGATGTTTGGGGACGAAGTATCTGGGAAGTTTCTTGTGAAGTGGCCTTCATATGTCAAGGAAAAAGTAATCGCAGAATTTCAGTCTTCCCTCAAGTCATTTTCTTGAGGAGCTGCTGGCAGCTTTTGACCCTGCGGAGGAGAATGACTTTGGTAAATATGGACAGTTTTTCTGTATCCAAAATACCAAAGAGTCCTGTAATAAATGACTCCACCTCTATGGTTATTTGAATATTGATTGCAGTTTCAAAATAACCAGGAAGTTAAATTAAAAACTACTTAATACAGTTTCAGATTGTTTTTTTTATAATTATAACTTTTTAAAGGGAATTGTTACGTCAGTGCTGTTGTTTTAAGATTTTTGGTAGCTGAAGTGAGAAAAAATTCAATTGTTTTATTTTCTTCTGTCTTAAATACCCTATATGTCTTCAAGGCTGAGATAGCTATATGCCAGCTCTTCTGTTGCTGTTACATCTCCAGCATCCTACATCAAGAGGCCAAAAAAACAGCCAAGATAAGCTCAGCAAAGACAGCCAACCGTCTTGTAAGGTTTATTATGGTATGTACTAGCAAAATCATAATTTGTGTGTGCTGCAGTTAGATATGTAAGAAGTTTGAGTTGCAGGTTGATAGAATTTATCGAACTGCTTAATATGCTAAGTATATGAATCTGTGTTATTCAAACTACAGGAAGGAGCCTCACTACATTCCTGGAAAAAGTAGATTATTTTTCAACCAACTCAAAGAATTCCAGCCTTAACATTAGCTTACACTAGCTAGCTACACCTGAGAAAATCAGTTTTATTTAATTTGTTATATGAGTTGTCATTTGATCATCGGCAAAAAAACAAAAAAAACATTGTCTGCTTTTGTGCGAAATTGAAGACCAGTTTAAAAAAGAACAAAAAATGTATAGTGATAAATACGCCATTTATTGTAAACTGCACAGCGTTCTGCTCCAATGGAACCCTCGGCTGACATAGCAACAGTAACTAAGGGATCAAAGCAATACATCAGAGCAATATTTCCATTCCGTGACAGTGATGTCATCAGAGGATATTTTAACATCAGCAGGTAATTAGAAAAAGTCATTTCATTTGAGAACTTTCAAAGTGTGAGTTGACGGCAGCTTTTTGAGACAGAAGACATCTTCTTTCAGCGATACACTATGGCATTGAGACTGACTACAGCGGTGCTGGGCACCTACAACTGGACCAAGGACCTGGTTCACAACGTTTTCGGCAGGAAAGAAAAGGAGGCTCTTATCAAACAAGTCGAGGAGTTAAACAATCAGCTCCAAAAGGCAAAAGATCTCAGTTCCTCTCAGGAGCGGAGGATCGACAAGCTCTCCTCCAAGGTGGAGTATCAGACCAATGAGATATGCAAAGAGAGGCAGTGGAGACAGCAGCAGACCCAGATGTGCCAGAGAGAGCGGGCCAGAGGTCATGAGCAACACGCCCTGCGGATCGAGCTCGGCCACCAACTGCAGGAGATGCAAGATCGCTTGGATCAACAGAAGAACCTGGAAGAGGAAACTCAGGGAGAGCTAAACAACATCAAGGTTTCCTACAGCCAGCTTCAGCAGGCATACAGCGAGCTCGAGAAGAAGTATGATGCCGAAATCTACACAGAAAGACACATGAACGTCACCCTTCAGCAGCAAATCAAGATGCAGATGAATGCTCAAACCAATACAATGTCTGAGCACAAGATGATTGTCCAGGGTATGCAGCGTAGGCAGGATATCTACCGTCAGAAAATGGAGCTGGACAACAATGTTTTGCAGGTAGAGAGAGTGTCTCTGCACGTGGAGTTGGAAGACCTCAAACTCAAACTCCACAAGCAGACCTCAAAGAACATCGAGCTTGTTGCGAAGGCTGAAGAAGAAGCCAGGCGTGTCCTCCACAAGGAAACGGAACAACTAGTGGACGAGCTGATAGACAAGGCCTGCCTGCAGCAAGAGGAGTCGCCTCTGGATGTTTCACAGGACCCGGAATTTGAGGAGGAGGTCGAAGTCTGTGAGGAGAAAGCTCCAGGGCTCTTCTCTTTCTGGACAAGAGCCTATCACTCCCTCGGTTGGGGGGAGAAAAAGAAGAAGGGGGCCGGGGATTCCACATCCAACTGTGACCAACATCAGAGTGGGCTACCCCACTCTGAGGGGTTGTAGCTGAATTCTCCCCGTGTCTTTGTGGGTTTTCTCCGAGTTCTTCGGTTCCCCCACCCTTTAGAAACATGAAGGTCAATTAGACACATGAAAAAAAAACAAAAAAAAACATTTAAAAATATAATTTCTGCCTTAATAGTTGTGTCTTGTTGTAGTAACAGTTGAGGTCTTCATTGGTATTGGTACAGTCACTGTCATTGGTCATATTTTTTTTACATCTAGAACATTCTAATATGTGTCTGAAAGAAGACAAACGCTTCGGGAGAGAGAAAGAGAGGACGAGCTACTAATCATGTGTAGCCCTGGTAAAAAAGTTAAGGATTAAAAGAAGTTCCTCATAGTTTCTAATAAAGTTTTAATAAAATAACTCGGGACGGCAATTCAAACTGAAAGTAATGTAGTTTAATAAAAATGGTTACATGATAAATTAAGATATTTTAGTCATAAATAAACTAGGATGTTAATATGTGAATAAGAGTTTAAATTAACAGCTCCAAACAATATTGAAGGCAAACGGTAGGTTCAACTAAGTTAAAGTTAAAAGATAAATACAATGATTGTGCCTTTAGTTTTAGCTTGATTTGCTGCTCAAGGTATCAATCAGCCACACCTGCGGGAATTGGTCGTAGGTAAAAGAGGGGGCGGGGAACGAGAACCGAGAGAAACCCGAGGTAGAGAGTTTAATACATTTAAAACAGAAGAAAACCGAAGCTGTAGACACTAATGCCGATTGATTGCTTAAATCTCTGTTGATTTAGCAGAAAGTTTGTGCGAGCGTGTTGAGGTATAGCTAAAGTTTGTCGGTCGCTGGAACAAGAGGACGCCATTGCCGACCGTAACGGACTGTTTTCTGTTTCTACAACGCTTTTTCCAAACTGTAAGTTTGACTTTCTGTGTCTAGGCTCTGCTGAGGACACAGCAGAGCAATGCACAGACCTGCAACTTTGTTATTTTGTGTGAGTGTGTGTGGGCCCACGTGGTTTAGAGTCAAGTAAAGTATTAATCTGCTATAGTAAAAGGTTTGGAAATAGGAATTTATTTTGCCATAGGAAATTTAAGTTTTGGGTTGTAATATTTTTGTATAATTCAATTCAGATTTGCACATTATTCCGAGTAACTGATTGCCTTTTTCATATTTTTAATTGTTATTTTGATTCATTCATTTTGAAAGTACTCGTACTTATTTCAAAGAGGTCTAATTTGTGTAACTTGTATTTTGGTTATTGTCCCCCGAAAGCGTAAATATTAATTAACAGTCAGTAAACAGTTTTTTACTCTCAAAAGAGTTGTCTGTGGTCAGTTATTTATATAGGGTTTGGTCTAATTGTATAGAGCTGTTGCTCAGTTTAAGAGTTTTTTTGTTTATTAATAAGGTTAAATAAATGTTACCCAAAACAGGTAAACCTTCGGGGTAGCTACCTTTTATTAAAAAGAACCCAAACACCCTATCATTCCAGTTAAAACGTTTAAAGAGCAACTTATGTCTGCTATAGAGTGTTGGGGTGCTACACATGAACACAAGAAAGTTGTCATGACAAACTCTTTTGTTGAGACTGATTATAAGCCTCATCCCTGAAGTATTCTAGTTTAGTTTCTGTCTGACCTTTAGATGCTTTCCCAAAATGAACTCATTTGCAAAAGAGGCTGTTCTGGAGGTCACAAATCTGTAGCTGTGTCCCAATCCAGCGGCTGCAGCCTTTGGAGAAACCAGCCTTTGCGGTCTACTTCGGCCGGGTCCTTTGAATACCGCAAAGGCTGGACCGAGCGGTCCCCGAAATGAGACGGTCTGGTCAACAGAGGATTTCCTGTTTGCGTCACCAGTTTTTCGCGCCCCCACCTTTTTGCCACTCCCATCTCCTAGCAACCAGCTGCGGTTGTCATAAAAGAGGTAAAGTTAAAATATAAAAATGGACGAGCTGCTATAAATAGCGCGGTACCATCAGCTGGTTAGTTAATAGCGTCACGTAGTTTAGTTTTAACACTTGTATCTGTAGATATTCACGTGAGTTAAAACCCAATAATTACATTTAAATGTGAATTCTCCCGTTGCTGGTCCACTAGTCGCCAATGTCGATGAAAACAAAATATCAACTTCACCGGCACGCAATGAATCTTGGGATATGTTGGGCCGTGAAGGATCCATCAGTTGTATTCTCCGAATCTTGGAAAAGTAGGCTGCATTCGTCGGCCGCATTAGGAGGAGTCTTCGAAATGACGCAATCGGTTTACAAATACACCCTCCGAAGGATGCAGCCGCTGGATTGGGACACAGCTTGTGTCTGCACGGCTACCTTAACCAGGAGGAACCTCTGTTCCACTTTGGTGAGGTTTTCTTAACACTTTTCAAGGGTCAACTGTTTGTTACATGGATGTCCTGCTCATCTTCAACTCCTGTTCACAACTCCTTGTCAACCTTATTGACATTAAACCTGTTTCTGTTTCAAAAACCAACACATCTCAGGCCAGCCTAAGTTCTTAACTTCTAGTTTACAGTCCTAAATAAGCCATCAAGCGCCAGTCACAAAATGGAATTACATTAATTAGGCGTCATTGTATGTCACAAGAATGTACAGAAGTAATGAATGGCTGCAGTTGGATCGATCCAAAGAGTATCCATTGTTGGGAAAAATATTTCAGGGCATCAAATCTTTGGACTTTTGGACTGCTGGGAATTGGTGGGCGGCTCTGGCTCATGAGGTAGAGCGCTTGTGCCGCAACCACAAGGTCGGTAGTTCAAACCCTTTGGCCTCTACAGTCAACATGCCCAGGTGTCCTTGAGAGACACCTAACCCCAAGTTGCTTCCCGGGCGCTTCTCAGCAGCCCACTAATTCTGTCATCAGGGATGGGTTAAATGCAGAAGGGAAATTTCGTGTATATATGTATCTATGTATGTATCTATGTATGTACATGACCAATAAAGCTGATATTCATATTCAAAGACAAAAGGCGCCATAGGAGTCGCAAGGCTTTTAATTCTGTCAAGTCAGCTTGTGTCTGACTGAGGACCAAGACATGTGACCAAACTCTATAGAAAAATGCTCAAAATGTTGAACTGCTTGTCAGCATTTGTAGCTGTTCACATTTGATATACTGTAATAGAGGTCATAATGGAACTCATATCGGAGTATATTACTAACAGCTGCCTTTAAAACGCTGATACCTTTTATCACCTGTCACAGGGAATTCACTGTAATAGCATCTAAAATTGATTTTAAAGTCTCCGTTTAAATCACGGAGAGCGAATCAATAGCAGGTTTACAAACGATGTACTACATAATACCGCATTATCCTATGATTATTCACAGGAACTGACAAGAATCATTATGCAGCTCCAGCCTAGCTGTTTTTCATAGTTGTTGGAGCCGCTGTGTCCTCATAATTAGCTAGTGCTGCCCCGGCTGCTCCTCTGGACTTACACCCTATTAGTGGTAATAGCTCAGCTTGTGGCCGCGCAATCAGTGATGTATGTGGGTAGTTACCACACACACACTCTCTCAATATGTTCCTCTATAGCTTTCCTCCGGCCGACATGACTTGTTATATTTAGTAATTTCAATCCAATGAGGACGAGACATTGAGGTACACTTCTGAAAGTAGACACAATCAAATGAACTATTATTACTTACTAGGCTTTCTTTTAAAGGAACTATATGTTTGTCAGGCCTTTTACGTGTTCAGTAGGAACCAATAGGAGACGGACTGAGGACAATTTCAGACCAGTGGAGGACTGTCTTTAAAAATTGGGGCGATCAGGATGAAAACTAGCAGCGGCTTGGTGCTATTTTACATTAGTTGGCTACTTATCTCTACTTTGTTTTATTATTTAACAAAAAGACACAGATTCAGTACACATGGGATGGTATATATATATATATTTTTTAAACGGACACAAATATTATAAAAAAAAACTGATTTTAAGTATCTTGAAGCCTTTTTGTTTGTCGACTCATTACATCAGTTTCACATGTATTTTTTATAATCAAACATATATTTATGAACAAAAGATGTTGCCAACATCATTATCAAATGGATTATGAACATATATTTGTCTTATTTTCATCGTGTTTTGAAGAAACCAAACACCACACCATAGATATGTAAAGTCTTCACAGATATTATAAGTGACAAATCTGAAAAGGTCTTGATGGAATTCTTGGTGTCTGCTCCTGAATATTCATCACAGAAAGAGCAGTTTGTATTTGTCTTTTTAATTTAAATGTCTTCATGTAGTGATTGTCAGGGTAATATTAAAAAATAATATTAACCTTATTCACCAATAAGTATTTGTGAGGAAGCATCCAGAGCTTTTTCCAATATAATTTACAAACCCATGACATCTGAACAGAGACAACCCCTCATTGAAATAAGGCAGGTTAAGAAGCATTTTAAACGGAATTTCAATAATGTTTTATTTTTTTCAGAATAAGAGAGAAGTTTATTTTTTAAATGATACTGAGATTTGGGGGTGCCACCATAGGAATATAGAAACGACTAGTGTTGACTATTTGCTAAAACTGCAAAACTACCAACAGGGGTGGCTGAAATAGCAAAAAGAAAGACACGTGGGCTGTCAAATATTTTACTGACCCTCCCTTTATGCCCTCCACTGGGCAGGATATCTGACTGTCGCATTCATTATCTCTGTTGAGTGTGCGTGTGTAGGCAGCGCGCTGACTGCCGTCGGTCCTTGGAGATTTATCACAGTCATTTGAACGATGTCACGGTGCTCATTAGCTGCTTAATTTGCTTTCTCAGCTCAGTCAATGGGAACAGATTAGCAGCTGATTCCACTACGGGTTTCAGATGTGGCCTGCTAATTATTAACTTCAGAAGGCAGCATTGGCGTGTATGTTTGTGTGTAGTTGTGTGAGATGAGAGGTGGGCTGAACAGCTAGCGAAGCAATGAGTGTATAGTATAGGGGGATAAAATGAGCCTTTATGAAAGCGTGGGGCTCCGCTCAGTAATAACAGCTCAGTGATTTTTGGACTTGATGCCAATGTAGGGACCAAAATCACATTCCAGTTTCACTCCAGCTGCCCATGAAACAAGTTCATCCAAAGAAACAATTGTTACAATATATTCAGTTGTGTTAATGGAAATAGTGTTGAGTGTGTGCCAAGAATATCTCAAAAACTTGGAAAAAACATTCTGACATTTAAGTCAGAAGTCTAAGCCTATACTAGAAAGTATTTAATTAAAAAATGAAAAGTTAACAAAGAATCAAAGAAAATAAAGTTTTCTGAGTACAAAAACAGTCTGAGGTTCTGTGATTTAAGTCAGACTTTTGGCCATACATTCTCCGCCTCTCTACACAGCAAACGGAACTGGAAAATCTGCTGAATGCTAATGATGCATCGGAGCTAAAGGTCACACAAAGCTGAGAAAAAATCCCTGGGTTGGATTCTCCGTGAGGACTCCCATTTCAGAATACAATCTGTCCTCCATCAATCGAGGCATGAATTTTCTTCATTCTCACCTCCCGACCCCAATATCAGACCAAGACCCTGACGAACAAGGGCAACAATGGAATCCAGCTCCATAACTTCAAGCTTTAACAAATATTCAATGTCAAAAGAACGAGTGTAGGCAGCACTAACAGATAAGAACTAAGATGCCTGAATATCCTGCTTAATTGCTATTAAGCTATTAATGTGGATATTTTCCATGTCTAACTTGTTCAATTGTTCTATTATATTGTAATGTAAATTGTAGTTATTTCTAGACAGTTTATTCACATGATGGACAACAAAGCCTTTTTTAATATTACCCTGACAATCACCACATGAAGACGTTTAAATTAAAAAGACAAATACAAACTGCTCTTTCTGTGATGAATATTCAGGAGCAGACACCAAGAAATTCCATCAAGACCTTTTCAGATTTGTCACTTAATAATATCTGTGAAGACTTTACATATCTTTGGTGTGGTGTTTGGTTTCTTCAAAACACGATGAAAATAAGACAAATATATGTTCATAATCCATTTGATAATGATGTTGGCAACATCTTTTGTTCACAAATATATGTTTGATTATAAAAAAAGACTTATTTTGTATTTTCTACTTATGTTTCCCTTTTGTTTGTTTGCACTATCCACTCTGCTGCTGTAATCCTGCAAATCTGCCTGCTGTGGGACTAATATAGATATCTTATCTTATCTTAAAAACGTTGGAATATGAGCCTGAGGGTAGCGCTAAAGAAAGGCTTGCAGAGCGTCCAAAGTAAGAATAAATGTGCGCAGTAGATTTCATGGCAATCAGCCCTTTAGATGGCATTATTGTGCACTACATTTTGGAATGGTGGTGACCCCATTGTGACCCCATTGTTGGACTCAGAAAATACCACAGCAGTTGGTGCTGTAAAAAAAGATTGTTATAGAGCTCATTAGTAAACTGAAATACCAAACTTGTTTTCCAACTTGACTGTGAAGTGCATTGAATGTTCATAAAGCTTAGCAGTGATGTGGAAGGACGCGTGGGGATTTGAGGGTGTCGCTGCGTGTTATTGTACCTTTGATCAGAGCCCAGCATCCTGGTTGACAGGAGTAAGTAACCGGCTACGCTCTGCTTGTAATCGAAGACTATTGGATCATCGCGGCTGTCTACAAATCACAAGAGTTAATGCTCGGCTGTGTTGCTTGAGGCTTCTGACTTACTGAACACAAGCACAGACCCAGAAGTACTCCAGCACGGCACATCTCCAGGAGGAAAGAGTTCTTAAGCTCTGCTTCAGAAGTCCCTTCAGTCTTATGGTCATAACTGAGAGCAGGTTTGTTCAATGTTGAATCTCTCTACATGATGCAATAACTCATTTCGCTCTTGTTTTCCTATTCACTGATTCATCCTGCCTTAATGTTCTACTAAACACTTTATTTAAATCTATCCTGTCCCTGTGCTGTTGAATATTTGAACAACTTGATTTATTCTCACTCTGCCCTGTGAGGGCAAATGGCATTTTTTAAAATCATTTTAGAAGTCTGGATTGCTGTTATTGGGATAGTTAGGTACAAAACGACTCCTGGAAGAGTTACATTATTTATTTATTCATTCGTGGCTGTGTATCAAACTCAAGGCTCCACATCACAGATGCCTGAATGGTCCGCGGGGTGATGCAACTCTTTTCACTCCTATTTGTCAGGTCAAAGAGATTCAAAGAACCTTGAGAAACATTCACAGGCAAAATGCAAAAGCCTTTTTAGGCCATTTTGAAACAGTTCAGAAATAATGAGAAAACATAACATGAAAGGAATATTTCAGATATTATTATTTTTTATATATTTTGTTCCAGAGAACTAGATGTTCCAGTTTGTTGTGGAGCAATAAGTTAAGTGCTTTACATAATGTACCAGTGGAGTGAATGTGAGGTAAACGATGGGCTCAGTGGAAATGATGATGAAGACACATCATTAGTGTAGGAGTCTTTTAAATGCCATCTTAATAAAATGACATATTAACATGAATAAACAGAACTCAAGAAAACTTTAAGAGGTCACAGTATTGACGTAAGTGTCGAAGCGTCTATGCATTGTGTCGGAGAGATATCTACTGAAATTAGCATGCTAACAAGCTAGCCCCGGCCCGTCTTTCCATCTTGTGACACCACTTATTCCTCAAGAAGCCATAGTGACCCACTGTAGTGTCCAGTCTGTCCTCAGTCCAACATAAGAGGACAAAGAAGCAGAGCTGCCCTGAGGGCTCATCACTAAAACATCCCTGGCCCGTGTTCTTTTTGATAGTTAATTTACCGGATTAAATCCAAAGTGGCAAAAACAAAAAAAACAACTCTTATTTTTCTGTTTACTGTTGCTGCCGTTAAACAGGTTAGACCCAGCGCTCCACCAGCCTGCTGCGACTTCCGGCGCTGGGGTTTTTGCTAGCCAAAATCCATGCCACCACAGCCGCCAACTGTTTCCCAGTGAGATTTTTTTGTTGAAAAGAGGGTTTAAAAAACGACTTTGGTCACCGAGGAAAAGATGTTCAAAACTAGTTTGAAAGTAAATGTTTTTTCGCAAAGCGTTGATTGGACATTCACATTTAGACCAGATTTCCGCGGGACTGCCAATAGTGGTTTTTTTTCGTCATCCTGTTCATTGTGCTAACAATAGCAATTTGTAATTTTGGATCCTAAAAGAAACCCCATCCAAATTTCTCAGTTAAAAGCCAGTATTTTAAATCCTGGTGATTTCTGGTTTAAATTATTAACGCTTAATCAACGTCTTCCAATAGTCAGTGAAAAACATTCAATATTGAACCGTTTTTGAACGTCTTTTCACTATAATGAAACAACCCGGATCCAAGCCAACGGACAAATTATCAAAACGTGCATTTACAGCCCCCGTCTAGTGTCACACATAGATGGCTAACCTAAACTACAGGCCGACCCCACATGAAAATGTTATAGGACGGCAGTGTTAATTTGACCAGCTCTCAGAGTAACAGCAGTTTGGTTGAATTTTGCTTATTCTTACCCTGCTGCTAGCTAGTAGTTGGCTTTTTTTTTTTTTTTTAAATACTGATGACTGTAGTTTTTGATTGTATGAACCCAGTAGGAGAGGCAGAATGTTAACCCTCTATTTCTTTGGAATAAAGCAACCTGATATTGCTCATATTTACTATTAGATCAAGGCCTGTCATGTCATTTGGAGCATGTGGGAATAACTAAAGAGTTTACCTACTAGCTTTCAATTGCATCTCACAGATATCCTCAGTGAACAGTATTGGCTCAGGTGTTATCATGTGAACACAATGTCCAATTCACAAAAAAAGCCGACTACAAAATACAGTGTTTTTAGGAATAATATTTTTTAACAAAAGAACTCATTGCACGAATTTCATCTTCTTAATTAAGCAGTTAACAGACACAAACTGTGTGTCAGGATTATTCTTAATGGATGCAGACAAACTGAGGCCTCAAGCCGAGGTGTTAAGTGGCTCTGTGCTCGGGCTTATATATTTAGAGCGTCACACAGGGGAGCAGGCGAGCAAACTGCCGAGTCGTCTGGCATCCACAAACTACAGGAGCCATGCTGATATGCACTGTTCTGTGTTGACACTTCAAACCTCCTGCGGTAAAAAGAACGCGTGTCAAGCAACGCCGCTTATTTGTCCTGGGCTTTGAAGTGATTCATCAGATCTCAGAGGGCTCAAAAGGTAATTCACCTGCAGGAGCTCTGCAGAGATGAATGAATTCTGTGGCATTTTAATTTTGCATTTTTCAGGTGTAATCATTGCGGGGACCTCAACACCACTTGAAATAAACATATATCACATTTCTCAACCTCTGCTTTGCTGCTACCTTAAAACAGTGACTAAGTAGACCCGACGTTCTTATTACTAGACACCGGAGTATGATATATTGTCTTAATGACTCCTCAATGCTCACAATCCTTCTCATGAACCAGTCACATTTATATTCCTTACTTTAATCCCCCAGTTCCATCAGCCACACAGGGGCTCCATTAATTGGCCCTCTGCTGCTCTGCGCATAAGCTGATAGCACCATCAAAAGCTCCGAGGCAGGCCACGTTACTCAGCAGAAAAACAGAGGGAGCTGAGAGACACTTTAGGGATATCTTACTGTTGTACAGTTTCATCTTTTGGCCCGCATTCAGGTGTTCCAATACAAGTTGCTGACCCTTCACCTTCTGTTCAATTTCACACTTAAAGCTTAAAGGAAGCTCAAATAAAAAGGATAATTAAAGTTAATTAAGTGATTTTATTCACATAGCCTCAGAGACACACATTTGCTAAAGAGGGCGTTACAATTGCAGAGGTAACATCTATTATTTTGTATATATACAGAGCATATTCTGTATAAAAGGAGTCATTGGTTTGTTGACTGTGAAGCCTCGAATTGTGTATTTTGGCTGTCACCATCTTGGTTATTTGCAACCAGCAGCGACGCGAGGGGATGGAGCTCAATACAACTGAACGCTGAACAAGACTTTTATAGAAAACCAAAATGATTCAATCAACTTTCATGTTTTTTCCCTATTTAAGAAGACTTGAAACTAGCAATTGGGAACATAAACCAGACTTCTGTTTTGCAACCAGATGACATGATGGACATTAGAAAGAAGTTCAAGGAACTTCAGCATTTTCTACACTGTTCACGTAAATGAATCAAATTCAATTCAATTCATTTTGCCTCAGAGGGCTTTACAATCTGTACAACATCCGACATCCTCTGTCCCGGAAAAACTCCTTTAACAGGGAGAAAAAAGGAAGAAACCTATGGGAGAGCGACAGAGGAGGGATCCCAAGATGTCATGTGTACAGAATGAACAACAAAATTAAAAGTTACACATAACACATTCAATGCATATGATTTAAATGATCCATTATTAAAGTAAATCAAAACTTGGGTCTTTCAGTATTTTTATAGTTTAGGCAATCTGTCCATGATAATTTACCGAAGACATTTATGATATCTGGTTAATATCTTGAGATTACATCAAGACCGCCATCTTTCCCTGACCCTAAACAAATGCTTTGAGTTGCCTAAAGAGCACCGGGAGAATGGTCATCATTCAGCTTCATAAGCAAGGAGGAATTGCTGTATAAGACACAGCTTTTGGTAGATGGATTCGATGGCCTAAAAAAATGTGGCGGCTTTTCACTGAGAGTGATATGTTTACTTGCGCCTTTTTGTGTTGCTGAGCACTTCACGTTTTTTCTGCTATGTGGACCTAGCAATCCATCAAGAGTTGGAAAAAACTAAACTTGTCCAATCCAAGATGAATTAAGAGGTGGGCCTGGTGTCTGTTGCTAGAAACTCTAAGCTATATGGCTTCACTGTAGCTACCGTGATCTGAACACAAAACAGAAGACCTGGAGGCAAATTAGTGTGATACTTGAAAGTTCAGCTATTATCACCATTAGCTATGAGTTAGCATCCAATTCATGGTTTGTGAATTGTAACCTGCAAAAAACAATCTGTCTTTTGGCGTTAAATTGATCCATCTGATCACAGCCTTAATCTTATAAACAGAATGTAATGCACATACGGTACATAATCAGTTGGTCAATGTACATTTATTCAGTATTTATTTCTTTGCACTATTTCTATAGTTTATAATTTACAAAACACTTGACTTTAATAAGGAGGCTGTATGTCTTAACTTATTATCGTTGTTTTACGTAATATCTATAATATGTCAAGCTTTGTTGTCTTTGTCCCCAGCTGTTATTTATTTTGCTGTGAAAGAAAGAAAAAAAAGGCAAATTCCTTGTATGTGCCGGCATACTTGGACAATAAATACATATTTCATATTCTTCCAGCCTCATGCAGAGAGCAGAGTGTTTTAAGATTTGTCAGTCCCCACAGATAAACACTTTGCTATGAACCTTGAAAGCACCATTATACCTCTGTGACCGTGACAGATGGTGAATGCATATTTCCATGGGGTCTTATCTTGATAATTGATAACTTCGTTTTAGAGCTGATTCTATTCAGACTGTGTGATGTGTGTTTGACTTCTCTGTCCTTGCCATCAGTATTTGTTCAGAATGTGCTCTTGTTCTTCCTCTGAGGCATTAGCCGTAAATACCTTGGATGTTTCTTCGTGGTCCAAAGGTTTAGTTAACTTTTCTTTGGGTTTTCACACTAGACATAATCACTAGATCCATTGTTCATATTAAATCATTGATTGGTGCAGCTTTAACCAACATATCTGATGGTGACCATGGAGTGAACTGAAGTTTGCTCTGACCAAGAATATCAGGTGTTTCTGCACCACTGTAAGCTTAATAAGTATTTAATTGTCCTTTTAAATCATGACTTACATGTTCAAGGTTCAAGGTTTACTCTTCTTTTCATTTTACAACACAGGGTTGCACAATGAAGAGCAACTTGTAGCCCCTAGTGTATATACAAATGTTTTAATTAAATCAATTATAATAAAATGATTTATAGTAGTACATTATGGTATTTTAAGCCAAACCATAATGTTTTTAGTTAACATAGTACGTTTGTTGCCGAACCCTAACAAAGTAGTTCTGCAGTGTTTTTGTTTGGTTTTATTTTTTTTATATATTTATAACATTAACCACGTGTTAAGAACTGTTTAGAACTTTGACCCTGAACTGGGAGAAAATGTGTTACCCTCGAAACATAAGCGAGATCAGAGTTTAGTTGTATGTGAACCTAATTTAGTAGTAGGCAGGGTTAGGGTGATGTCAGTGATGACATCAGTGAGCTGGTTGGCACATGTTCTTAGTACACAACCAGGGATGTTATCAGGCCCAGCAGCTTCACTCATATTCACTCTCATCACGTCTTCACTGGAGATACTGACAGTGGCCCGTCCTCTGGGGACCTGACAGCTGAGTCTTTGTTGAGGAGATTGGAGCCAAAATAAAAGGTTTTCAGCTCATCTGGCAACGTGGCCTCACACATCCTGCTTTTGTAGTCTGTGATGGCAGATGTTTTTGGTATTTTGGGCTTTTATCTCCAGTCTCTCTCCGGATGCTTCTGTTCTCTAGCTGGGCAATGATTTTTTTATTGTCTTTGTGATCGCCACATCATCAGAACATTTGCTTATGCATAATGTCACTGTCGATGTATATTCCTCTCGATTGATGTGGTTCTCCTGTGGTTGGCGGCATCCCTGAATATGTGTCCGTGCACTTGAAACATTCCTGTCCTGTCCAGTCTCATTTCATCCATGTTGCTTCTAGGGATGCCCCCCCCCATGAAACTCGGTTCTAAACGGGAAACGATCCCAGATTAGGAAAATACTCAGAGAATTGATAAGGTCTGGTGTTACGATTCTGCTATCGGTACTTTAGAAGTTCTGGAGTGAGATGTCCTCGTCTCAAACCTCCTCTCTCTGTCTTTTTGTCTTTGTTTTTACTATGACACACACACACAAACACACAGCAACTCCTGCTCAGTACAACATGAGACACACATCATGGCAGAGAGAACACAAAGATCCAAAGTGAGGCTACATGTTCCTCCAGTAGATGCTGGGAACTCTCGTTGTCTCAAACTCACTTCAACCCTCACAAGTTAAGGGAGGAAACAGCAGCAGCTTATCACAACATCTGGACAACAAGCAGAACACCAATCTGCAGAAAAGATCAGTGTTCTACTGTTTGGAGATCAGCCGTCCATCCTCGTCCACTGCGGGTAACGATAACAATGCCATACGGAGTTTGATCAGAAGAACAGGATAATCAATGAAAGATAATAACTTAAACGCTAATTGTTTAGCGGTGAATGTATTTTAAAGATTTTGGAACTTCTTGTATTGCTGCTCAAGAAAGACTATTTGCTTACATAAAGGAATAATCAAGCAATATGGTTTTCTTAATTAATTGTATTTTATTCTCAGACTATAATTTAAAAGAACCGATAAGAGTATTGATAAGGAACCGAACTGATAAGCAGTATAAATGAGTGTACTAGTATTGGTAAAATCTGGATCTATACTATATCAACACAGACAGTGTGACACTTTCTAATCGTTAACAACAGCACAGTACCCGTGTCGGCATCAAGAGCCTCCCGAAAAAAGGAATCGATTACCGTGGACACGGAGAGGCCTCATCTCATTTCGATTTTGGCTGCTGTTGTGGTTTCTCTGCAAACTGTGACATTGACAAATGTATCGCTCTTCCTTTACTCAATATAGATCGAGGCCGTGCATTTCAATCCGCCTGTGAAACGGAAGGAATTACCATGAAAGGTGGTGTCATTCAATAAATCCTTTTCACAGGATCGCGGTGGTGATGAAGTGGAGTGACCGACTCCCGTCTTGAATGAATGGTTCTGCCCATTAATCCTCAGTGCTATTGACTGATCTCATATGCTTAGAATTTTCCCTTTCCCCCAGAGATCGTGTTCATCCATCACCCATCATCTCACACATCGCTGATGTGACTGATTCTTACAATCTGCAGCGGGTTGGCTGAAGGAAGCGATTCAAACAAGGTGACATATTTGCTACTGATGGGAGGGTCATTTATTTTCTTTGTCAGCTTAGTGATCAAAGCCTAAAACACTTGAATGCATCTCAAGTATTTCACATGACTGACGCTGAACGGCGGCTGTGGCACATGAGGTAGAGCGCTTGACCCACAACCACAAGGTCGGTGGTTCGAACCCCTCTACAGGCAACATGCCGAGGTGTCCTTGAGCAAGACACCTAACCCCAAAGAATTGCTCCCCGGGCGCTTCATTGCAGCCCACTGCTCCTCCGGGATGGGTCAAATGCAGAGAACTGAATTTTCCCATTGTGGGACTAATAAAGGCTTAATTATTATTATTATTGAACCTTTCTCTGAATATTTTAAATGTATTTTTACAGTTGCTGAGAGAGTTAGCTGCACTTAAAAAAAACACATGCAAGTGTAAAAGAATGTGTGTAATGGAAAAGACTATCTCTGGATCTGTCGCATCCATTTCCATTATATTATTTTTCTTTTGTGAGTCTGACAATGGAACAGGAGTGTGATGATAAATTAACCGAGTTCACTTTAAAGGAAGCCTCAGTCCTCTGCTCCCTGGGAGACACACAAATCCATCTCAAATGCAAACCCTCATCTGCCGTGATCACCACTCTCTTACTCCTGCAATCAAAGTAAAAGGCTAACAAAAGACAATTTTGTCGCTATTTTCACATGAACCTTACTAGGTAGCTAACCCGGTAGAAAGAGATGACACCACTTTTCTTCATTCAACACACACAGCTGTGATTGGTTGATTATTTCACCAACTAGCGCAAACAGCCATCAATACACAAAGACCTTTTTGAATGGCTGAACAAACCATGCAGGCCGTCTCGAGCAAATTGTTGTGCTCTTCAGTTTTTACAATTCAATGTTCCAGGTTTCCAAGGAAGCATATACAAAAGAAAATGGTACCTCAGTTGTTACATTATTGTTGGATGGTGAAGAGTTCATCATAATAAATGTCCTCAGCAGGTTTCTAGAGCCTGCAAGTTGATTTGCATACTGTTGTGAAATAGCAGCTGCCTGGAGGGTTGAAAAATCTTAAACCATGTGTAGATGCCCACAAGCACTTGGTCGCCCGCAGGGAGCCAATGAGCCGCCTGCAGGGCTCATTCAAATGATAGCAGCAAGAGTTTGGTCAAAGTGTTTACTTGTTCCTGATCCAGCAGTATGACGGCCTGAGTGTCTATTCTGCGCTAAGCGATGGATGTTTGTCTTTTTTTTTCTAGTCACTGAGAGTTAAAAAAATTCAATTTTTGTATTTTTTTACCAAGCCATCCAATCACAGTGAAGGATTGGCAGGACAAATACCACAAAGATTAGCCTACTTCAGCTCTTGAACCAAAATATCTTACTCCCCCTGATGTTTCCTCGCCCGTTAAATCCTCATGAACCTATTGACGGGCGGGTTTCGTCCTCTCCCATACGTGCCTCAGCCTTCCCCTCATCCATCTGGTGCCGAGAAGTTTCGCTTCTGCAGACATTCTGTATCATAGCAACCAAACAAAGTGCTCTCTGCTGGTCATTTTCAGTGATAGTTCAGATTAACAGAGAATCATTAATCTTGCATGTTTAGTAATATTAGAGTTCAATGAGATCTCTGTTTTCCTATAATGGCTTGGTAAAACATTATTAAAAATGATTGTGAGGAATCTTAACAGTAATCTGTGAACATTGACAGAAGGTTGCCTAAATATTACCAATTAGAACCAAAATATTCATTGTGCACAGTTACTATTGGGGGAAGATTCATAGACTGTATAAAGGAAGACGCTGTAAATTGTCCACGACGTAGAGACGCGGTATACAGCTCTGGTAGGGAGCTGTCAATCACAGTAGCCCCGCCATTAAGCAAACTTAGCTTTGTGATCTGTTCGACTCTAAATGGAGCATAATTTACTAAATGAACATCATGCTGTATTGAAGAAGACTTGAAACTAGAGATTGAGACCATAAACTCATGTTTACAACGTTTACTGAGGGGATAAATCAAGAGAGAAGTAGAGTCATTTTCTCATAGACTTCTATACAACCAGAGGAGTCGCCCCCTGCTGGTCAGTAGAGAGAATGCACGTTTTAAGACACTGCCGCATCATCTTCACTCGGTAGAACCTGAGGTTTACCGTCTGGGTGGATTCAGAGTAGCCCCCCCCCCCCCAGTGATAGCTCTCAGTCTCAAAAAGGTTGATGACCCTTGTCTTCCTTCCTTTTCAACATATCATATAAACATACACATGAAATCCTAATGCAGCTTTGATTAATGCTTGATCCAGATGCAGGCAGAGGGAGGGAGGAGTAGCCTTTAGCTGACGGCTTGTATCTGGCTGGGTTCCAGGACCTCACTTCAAACACAGACCCAGAGCAGCAGATGTCACTGACTCTCTGTATTATTGATGCTCGGGCTGCTTTCGGGTTCCGAGCCAACACATGTAAAAACATCCTGAGTTATCCCGTAGAACGTGAACCACCATGGCACGATTTCACATGACACCAGAGAAAACTTCAGCAGCAAACTTTTGAAGGAGGAGGGTTGGCACGTCTCTGGCTTCTGCGGTCAAACATTCAGATTCACCCCTGGCGTGGCGTGGTGGGATTGGTTACTCAGCTCTGGCCAAAGAAGATGACATCCAAACCGACAGGGGACTCTTCATTTACACACAGCTCCGCTCAATCCTTCTGAATGTGAATGTATTGTGCATCTGATTTCAGCCTTGGAGCTTCTGCTGGAGACCTTCAGGTGATGGAAATGGAAATCAAGTCACTTCCAGCTTCACATTCTGACTTTGACCTAAATCCATCCGATCGCTGCTCCATTTTATTACACTGACCAAAAGAATCACAGTGCATACCGGCTTCTTGATTTGACATATTTTAGTATTCCAATTATGTTGCTGTGTTTCTGATGGATGTGTTGAAAATAGTGCAAAATTAAAATTAAAATTTCAAATTTCTTCCATCGTTTTTTCTCTTTTTTACATGTATATCTGTAGTACACATTTGAGCCACATGAGGGATCCTGAAGGTTCAGGATGCCCACTTATAACATTGAATCTAAGATAAAAGGCAAGTGTTAGTTATTTTGTTTAACTGGTAAGAGGAAATAAGAGTTTTTTTTAGTATTTGTTGTATTACCAGAAAAAACATGCTATCGTGATATATATTGTTATTAAGATATGAAATGACATATATATCGTAATAGAAGATGTTGGCCATGTCTGCAGCAGGATCCAGTGGGTTTGGAGATGAGAGCCACAGACACTTTCCACATTGGAGGCGTTGACAATCAGAAGAAAACAGCACAGTAGCATGTAGACAGAAGCTCTTTAGCTCAGAACCACATCTATTGACTCCATGGTCATTTACACATTTCATTGCTAATCCAATAGTGTAACTGACTGAGCTACCTTAGATATATTGACACATAGATACACTGTTTTTTCAAAAGAGAGAGGGAGGGAGAGAGAGAAAAATAAAACCTGGAGCTCATTTCTTGAATAAATTACATCTGTGTCTGATGTGAATCCCCTTTTTTGCGACTTCACCTGTCAATCAGACCCCCCTCTGCTCTCAGCAAGCACTAATCCCTCCTCTTCATACACTCACTGTCACATCATGACATGTTTACTATGTTCTATTAACGGGGCCCATGTCACTGATGCTCCTTTCATGGCCTTTAGGAGAAATCTGCCAATAGCAGTGCCCCCCCCCAGCTGAACTCTGTGTGTGTGTGTGTGTGTGTGTGTGTGTGTGTGTGTGTGTGTGTGTGTGTGTGTGTGTGTGTGTGTGTGTGTGTCTGTGAGTGTGGTAGACTCCGCATCAGTGTCTAAACGTTGCATCACACTGTTGCTGCTGCTCCTGCTGCTGCTGCTTCATGCTGGAGACTCAAACCTCGTTCATCTCTGAGGCTGAGTGCAACACAAAGGCAATCCAAGCGCTCTGGATTGAAACGTCAAGATGAAGCACTGCCTGTTTTAGGAAACTCAGGAATCTGTTCAGAGGTTAACCAAGCACAGGGCTTATAACCAACAGGTGTTTGAGACCGGTCTGAACAAGGGTTGATTTTAAGTTGAAGTAATGAATAAAAAATAAAAAATGGAATGTAAAAAGATCCTGGATTTCACAAGAAACCAGGTTGCCAAAACTTTTCACAACTGCAGTGACATGATAATGTAACTTTAACAAAAAACACACAGGAATGCATGTGATGAATTCAAATTGAGCTGAGACTGCCTTAGGATAGGACATCAGCCAGAATATACACTTTCGGAAAGAGATTGGCAGTAAAGTTTATGGGATTTCTAGTAAATGGTCAAAGACATGTTTCATGGCATGCCTTTAACCCCCCTCCCCCTCCGTGAGGATGGGACAACAGTAGTTACATTATTCATAAACAATAACAAAGGAAAACCAATAAGATGAAGTATAGAACCCTCGAGCCAACGCTGCTCTCTGCAGGTCTTATGAGGGGCAATGCCACTAATATTAATGTTATTATTCCAGCTTTCAAGGCCAGTGTTTGTAGCATTGACTTAACTCAGCCTTGTTTGATGCAAGCGCATTATGCATGAGATCAATGTCCGACTACACAGTGAAGGTTTCATTCATGACGCTGAAACCCTGGAGGTTGACCGCAGAGCTCACTGTATGAACTACTGCTGGTGCACTGTGGGAGTGTAAAAATACACACTATTGATATTTAGCTTATAAACAACACTCCAATGATCTTCTGTATTGTGGAAAAACAAACAGCCATGAAAATGTTCCCATCAGGCCCCATCAAGGCTCAGTTTCTCCTCTAATGGCCATCGATTTTAATTTCAAAGACCTATAGATAATGATGAGTGTTCTACTATTATACTTGGGTGGGTAATTTGATGAAAATACACTAAATCACACCATTTATGATTTCATCTATAACGATATACTCAGGCAGGGTCCATGTTTTGGCCACGTTTACCGTTTACATGTCGACTGTTTACCTTCACTTCTTCACACTATTTGTTTCAATAAAGCCGTTTTACAAATCTTTACCAATCTCCCAAAACATTGAAATAGTAATATAAACAACGAATATTGATCGATATTTATATGACTGAAGAGCTCCATGCTATACAGGCAGGTAAATGAATGCCAGGACCCATAGTGCTCTATGAGATATCTACAGGTCAGTCCAAGTCGGCTGAAGGAAATGAAATAAGGCTTGTGGGTGTAGTTGCTTCAATACCACGAACAGCTAGAGCTCACTACAGTGAAAGTCAACCTAACTTGAGTAAGAACTTGCCGTTTTTTGGCAAAAATAACACATGCCTTGGTAGAATATTTTGTCAACGACTAAGGCTGTTAATAAATATTCTAAATTTGAATATACATTTTCGAACAGTAAAACAAATTGTCAAATTAACGTTCAATTGTGAAAAAAAGCAGTGCTAATGCGGCTGTCTTTCTGGCGCGCACTGAACACACTGCTTGATGGGAATCACACAACATCACCTTCATTCATTTAAAAGGTAACATCAGGTCAAGCTGAATGGGGAATCATTTAACGACAACCGTAATGCTGGGTCGCTTTCGACCAGCTAGGACATACCATATTTTCCGCACTATAAGGCGCACTTAAAAGCCTTTAATTTTCTCAAAAAACGACAGTGCGCCTTATAATCCGGAGCGCCTTATATATGGATTAATTCTGGTTGTGTTTACTGACCTCGAAGCGAATTTGTGTGGTACACGGCGCTCTGTCAACATGTTTTAGTACGACTTTGGTAAACTACAAAGCCGCACCGCAGCAGCATTACGGCTACCGTAGTCAGGAGCGTCGCGGAGTAATACATACTGTGCTTCACCATAATATTACAGTGTGTGTGTATAAGGACCCCAACATGGCTCGCAGATTCCAAACTCAAGGCTGTCAGTCAACGCAGACAGGGGGACCCCCCGCAAATTTATTATTTATAATAAGGCCCCGTGGACAAACAGGACGTCAAGATAGCTACCCATGCGCATGCATTGCCTCTCACATTTACATTTACAGGCAAGAAAGAGTATTACAGACATGGCTCCTGTCAAGAGACACGCTTACGACGCGGACTTCAAACTCAAGGCTGTCAGTCACGCAGTAGAACATGGGAATAGAGCAGCTGCGAGAGAATTCAACATTAATGAATCAATGGTACGGAAGTGGAGGAAGCAAGAAGATGTGTGAATACGCTCATTAACGTTTGAACAATGTTGAGAGTTATTGTGAACACGTTTAATAAAGTTTGACTGACTGACTGACTGTTTTGTTTCGCTTAATGCGCCTTATAGTCCGGTGCGCCTTATATATGAAAAAAGATCGAAAATAGACCATTCATTGACAGTGCGCCTTATAATCCAGTGCGCCCTATAGTGTGGAAAATACGGTAATTAGTGTCTTTCAGGAAAAAATATTCCCCCCCAAATTTTGCGGTTTATTAAATAGTTTAGATTAATACCCAGGAACCGACAAACAAGCGGTGATAGATGGCTTTTCGGGATGAGTAGTACTCTGCATGATGAGTTAACCGTCAGCCCTTTAATGTAGACATCAATTAAGAATGTCACGTCCAGGTTGCTCTGTTGTCTCATAGACCTAATCCTTTTAAGGAATGCAGTTGTATCAAGAATACACTAGACTCTTGAAAGATTAGATCTGGTTGAGTCAGATTATTTAGTGAACAAAATAATATTGAATCAAATCAGCACTCACTTTGATAGAGGTCCTGATGCTCCACTTTGGGATGCTGGATTCAATTCAGGTCAATTTAAAGAGGGCTTAATAACAGCTTACCCTCGGCTATGTAGTTCATATCACTACAGCAAGAAGTCGTCAGGAGGTGATTACTGAAATACTGCAGGCTGCTAACAGGGCTGTTCATGAGTTTACAGAGGAACAAGAGAGTCAGAAACACACAACTCCCAAGACACGTTCAGCAACTACATGAAAAAACTAATTGATTTCTCCAAATCCAAGGCAGATAAAAAGTGTTCAACTACACAAATATTTTTTTTTTTCATAACAACACCAAAAGATCTTATACTATCCAGAACTTTTTTTTCCTAGTTTCTATTTTTATGATTTAATGTGTTTCCGAGTAGTGCTTTAGGCCCGAGAACAGGACAAACAACTCATTTACATCACCTCTCAACACAGCAACAGTCACACTAATGGCTCCTGTCTGCATCGCCGTTTTCAATTATACTGTTTATTGGCTTAAACATGATCATTGTGCCATTAGATGTATTATGTTAACTAGGGTGAGCACACTCGCTCGAACTCATTGGGAATGACTGTTTTCTGCGAGAGTCAGCCCGTAAACATTGCGTTTGCATAAAACTATTTTCAAGTAATTATTTGAATTTGCATATAACAAGAATTAAGAAAGCAGAGGTGTCGAAGGTGTCCATACCAAATGGCAACATCCCCCACTCCCCGTCTGAAACTAGACAGAGGCATTTTAATGTAAGAAAATACATTAAGTAAGAAAAAAAATATATTGGAGTTACTGGTGCTCGATTCATTATATTTAAATTAGAGAAATTCAGTTAAAACGTGTGACTGCAACATAACTTTTAGATTAGATGTCTTCCAATGCCTGTTTTTCAGTGAGAAAAAAGTGGTGGCCATCTTTGCTAAATAGCTACATGCTAATGATGGGCAGCCCGGGCCAAAACTAGCAAAATCATGTGGGAAAATATGTTCTGAGTTACTGCCGTATTAAGGGTTAAAGACTAGGATGTCAGGGCTGAAACACAGAGACACTTATTTTTCATTGCCATCTTAATGGACCGCAATCTGTCCCCCGAGTTTGTTCTGAGTGAACCCTGGAGCCTCGGAGCCTGAACAAGACAAATCACTGAGAGGAAACAGAAATGAAGAGTCATTTCAGAGGCAGGATGTCTCAATCAATGCCACTGTCAGAGGCTGAGCCGGCGTTACGACATCATCTGTTGGTAAATTGGGTATGGGATTGAATTTAATAGCCATAACCCATCATCTGCCTTCTTATGTGTATTACATAATTATGTCAAAGTCACCTGTTTTCTCTATAAGGGCTGTTGGGTTCATTATGCACATGTAGAAACACGTGTCCATAATTCAAAGTGTTTGTAATGAAGAGCATTGTTGTACACAATTAGTGCAGGCTTGCCAATTTGAGCGAGCCATAATGTGAAAGAGCATGGAAAGTAATATCCCATGAGGCTTTTAAATGTGGGGCATGGCCGCATGTTGCCAGCTGAGATAGCACATTACACTAGAACCGCCAGAGCTGCAGAGACAACTGGAGAGCATCAACACACTGCACATCAGGGCTGTAGTTCTCAAGTCTTTACTCAGCTCTTAATCCTGGACTTGTCTCGGTTTCTCCGGTGTTTTGACTTGTGGCTCAGCCTTATCGGTATTTTGACTCAGACTTGTCTCCATCAGGGTGTTTGGACTCGGGATCCTCTCCCTCAGGGGGTTTTGAGACAAACTTATCAGGAAATTCGGAAAACTTTAACTTTTTGTGGAGATTTTTGCTTTGTGGGTGGCTGTGGCGTAGTGGAGAGCAAGGTAGTTCTCCATTCAGAGGATCGGTGGTTCGATACCCGGCTTCGGCAGTCGATGTGTCCTTGGGCAAGACACTTAACCCCAAGTTGCTCCTGAAGGCTTGCCATCGGTGTGGACTGGATGTTGCATGAATGTTAGTTAGAGTCTGATGGTGGCACCTTGCATGGTAGCCTGTCATCAGTGTGTGAATGGGTGAATGATATGTAATATACTACTGATTGTAAGTCGCTTTGGATAAAAGCGTCTGCTAAATGACTGTAATGTAATGTAAGATTTGACTTGTCAGTGTATTTGACTTCTGGAGGGATACTGAACTACTTGATTCTGCTAGAATAGACTAAGTATACCTCTGTCCCTTCACCTCCAGGCCTGCACGGCCAACTCCTCCTGCCCCATGGCTGTGGGACTCAGTGCGTACTGATAGACGGAGCTTAAGAGCGGCTGAGCGTAAATGGAGAACAGGCAAACTCCCGGAGGACCTTCTTAACTTCCAATCTCTCCTTTCCACTTTTTCCTCCTCTCTAGCTGCTGCTAAAGCGGCTTTCTTCCGCTCTAAAATCCTAACCTCTGCTTCCAATCCTAAAAAACTCTTTGAAACTTTCTCTTCACTCCTCCAACCCCCACCCCCTCCTCCTACTTCCTCCCTTCTCCCTGATGACTTCGCCAACTTCTTTGACATGAAGGTAAACGATATCAGATCCTCCTTCTCTCAGCCCCCCTCTCCCTCTCTACCCTCTCCAGCTCTTCCCCCTCAGCTCCCCCTTCCCTCTCCACACCCCATCTTACCCTATCTTGCTCCCCTCTCCCCTAACGAGGTCCTCGACCTTGTTACATCTAACCGCCCCACCACGTGCTCCCTTGACCCGATCCCCTCCCCTCTTCTTCAGTCTATTGCCACTGAACTCCTTCCTTTCCTCACCCACCTCATCAACACATCTCTCGTCTCGGGATGCTTTCCCTCGGCTTTCAAGACGGCCAGAGTCACCCCCTTCTGAAGAAACCATCACTTGACCCCTCTGATGTCAAGAACTTCAGACCGGTTTCTCTTCTACCCTTTCTATCCAAAACACTTGAACGCGCTGTCTCTAAACAACTGTCTTCCTACCTCCACCAGAACAACCTCTTGGACCCCCACCAGTCCGGGTTCAAGGTGGGTCACTCGACAGAGACGGCCCTCCTTGCGGTGACAGAGTCGCTTCACGCCGCGAGAATGAACTCTCTCTCCTCTGTCCTGATTCCTATCTCCAGGCCATGGTCAAGCCCTACACCCCCGCCCGACCACTTCGCTCTGCTGCCTCGGGGCGACTGGTTGCCCCGTCGCTCAGAGGTCCCTGCGGCCGATCCACCCGGTCACAGCTTTTTTCTGTCCTGGCCCCTCAGTGGTGGAATGAACTCCCCACTGACGTCAGGACAGCAGAGTCGCTGCCCATCTTTAGACGCAGGCTGAAAACTCACCTCTTCAAGAAGTACTACCCTGAGCCTTCCTCGTAGCACTTATTGCATTCGTATCAGTTTGTTGCACTTATTGTTTTCGTAGTAATTTGCCTCTGCACTATACTTTTGCTCTGGTTTATGCTTTAAGATGCTTGTTTAAGAAAGGAGATGCACTTATGACTTCTGGTGACTAGTAGTTCTCTTGAATACCTATGTTGAATACACTTATTGTAAGTCGCTTTGGATAAAAGCGTCTGCTAAATGACTGTAATGTAATGTAATGTAAAAGATTTAAGGGTTGTGAATTTGAACCATGAGCAGCTGATGCTTCATGTTACTACCAGCTCTAAAGAGAAAAGAGGAGGAAGCTGGGAAAGTAGTAGAGACAGTGTGTCTGTGTATATGATGACCATGGGGAGAAACTACACTCTCTCTCTCTCTCACACACACACACACACACACACACACACACACAGAAGATCCATCTTTTTTCCTCCCTCTAACTTTCTCTGACCTCTTTTTCCGACTTTCACTGTGCATGATGTGTGAGCTTCTCCCTCTGTCATCTCATAGTCTATTCCTCTGTCTGTCAGTCCATCTATCCGTCTGTTTGTCTTTCCGTCTGTTAGTATGTCCGTCCATCTGTCTGTCTGTCTCTCTCTCTCTCTGTCTGTCTGCTGGTTAAGGCTGTCTTGAGCTGAGGACCCACTTCATGGTGCGCCTTAACCTAATGAAGAGCTCGGCTGGATCAAGCTGTATTATTCATGTTGTCCCCCACCACCATGCACACACACACACACTCACACACACACACATCTGTCTGTTCCTCATTATATTTTGATGAGCTAGCCCATTGGGCACAGACACCCACTGTAAAACATGACAGACTTCTTCTGTCTTCTTCCCACCTCTTCACCCTGCATTCTCTCTCTCACCTCCACCTTGTAGCAGCCGACAAAGGAGATCAACGCAAAAAATGTGCGCAACAATATCCATCTAAATAAGTGATGAGAATCTGTAAACACTGCATAAGAAATTGCCAGCAATAGTAAAAGAGATCTCTGAGCGACTGACTCGCAATACAACAAGGCGGATTATGAGCATTAACGCATGTAAACATGTTGTAACTGTAACTTGAGATAAAAATATGCACCCGGAAAATAGCATAATAGGGCCTGTTTAATACTAGGGCTAGAGATGTTTGTTTAAAAGTCTACAGTCTTTGCTATGCTGTATTTGAAGGCTATGCAGGCTGCTGGTTTTCACGTATGAAAATTATTTTTAAAATACACTGGGATTTAAGAAACTCTGAATTTTTACTCTGAATATTCTTTAATTTGGCAAATGAAGTGTCTTTTATCATGTACGTATGGTAAGAAGATTTCACAAGAGTAATTTCAGTTTAGTGAGAGACAAATATGTTCATGAATAGATCGTTTAAAGCCATGGTTGTGAAGTTAGATTTGGCTCTGCTCTTTGAGGGAGCGCTCAAAGAATCCAACAGCAAAGAGCATTAACCACAAATGACGTTGAGAGAGGCTGCAAGCAGTTGATTAACCTTGGTGATATTTTTCAAACTGTAAATCAGTAAATGTTGTTGAATGAGAGAATTTTTAATTAATTTAGAGAGAAGTCAGGATTATTCCAAACAGGAGTGAGGAGGGAAGGTGAAAATTCAGAATTTAGAAACGTCTGTGCTTTCCACCAGGCTGAGTTTTTTAAATGGCTATGTTTAGAGTCAGAGACGTTAGAAGTAGGAGTGCGAGGGTTGTGACAGCTCCCCATATTGACAGGATAGAATGTCATTATTTATGTAACATCAGAGGGGGAAAAAAAACACTGAAAACCTTTTTGGTGAATTTCTATTGTTCTATGAGACTGTAAATGGATGTCATGCCACGTACAGAGGGCTTTATACATATACTCTCAGTGCATTTTGGCAGCAGTACCGCAGTCAGACTGTGAGCTCTCCAAGGTGCTGGATCGCTCCACAGACAGCTCTTACCCAGAGCACACTCCTGACAGACTCTCAGAAGACGAGACTAAATAGGTTACTAAGTGTTAATATTTTCACTATTAATTAATAGTTAATAATACCACTATTTTCCTTTGGCCTCATGCTCCGTTTCACACAATGTATTTTGGAGATATGGTAGTAACAGCCAGCCTTCAGTCAGGAATAGTCTCTGGCTCAAGGCTACAAATGTGTGTACGTTCAAGGGATGACTTTTCATTTGCACTTTCTATTAAAGGATTTTATTAAGGTAATTAAGTATCATAGGCTATGCCTCATTGATAGGAAAAAAAATGTATTGGCATAATAATAAAAGATGCTTTGTGAACATCTAAATCTAACTTTCTAGTTTTCATTAGCTGCGTACCTCTCAAATATTTTGAAATCAAAGCCGGGCTCATTAATGGATCAGTGTAGTGTGTTTGACAGGGTGGGGCACCGTGAAAGAAGTGACAGCAGTGCTGAGGGTGAAGTATTTTTCATGATGTGTCTTTGTGCGCTAGACAGAAAGAGAGGGCATTATTTTTGCCTCTCTTCTTCTCCGTAGGGAAGATCAGCCAGCAGGCAGCCAAACTAGCCATATTTATAATCACATGTGGACACATGTGCATGTGTGGAGTGCTTCCAGTTGACTTAGTTCATTTTATTAGTCTTCAAAATCCAAACCATGCACCCACAGTTGAACTCTTACCAACTAACTTACACCTAAAAATGCACATTTTCTACAGATATGTCATCCAAATGCCAATCAGCATAAATGCACACAGCATTTCCTTCAGGAGATCTTTCTTTTTTTGGGGCAGGAACTTTGGGCGGGAAGAACATTTAGATCCTGTGTCCTCAAAACAGAGTTAACATTCCTAAGTTGTTGTATTGAACACTGTTACCTTGTTCTTAGACAAGAAAAGACTCCGTGACAAGCTGTGATAAATGAGTCTCGTATGTAGAGCAATTCCTTGTGTGTGGTATGCATTTAATTACACTCTAATGAGGTTATATTTGGTACACATTGGCATCAAAGGATGTGAAGTTGCAGATGTTCCGTGTCGACACAGTCAGCCATGAGAAAAATGGCATCGTTGTGTAATTGGACCACATGGTTTGATTCCCTGTGTGGAAGGAGTCCAACGTGTACCCAGGTTGATTCGGCACGAGAACATGTTTTGCACAATACTATAATATAGTGGTATAAAAAAGAGCACATCCACTTTCTGACAAAGTGATTGCAAATGAGAATGTGGTTTGTTTGCAGCATGCAGGGCTCTTGTATGGAAGCCACAACTATTAGCTTTGCAGAGCAGAGGGACTAATTATTTCTTCTCCTGGAGGATTAGAGCAACAAAAAAGAAAAAAACATAAATCACAAATTGCTGTAAAGCTGTGAGGATGGAAGTAATAGTCTGGATGAGCCACCTTTAAAGCTCCAATCTGCCACTGGTTAACAGAGGGGTGGGTCTGTGTGCATGTCCTGCAATCCTCTCAAGCATAACATCACGTTTTGGATGATGAGGCACAGTATAATAACATGGATTGGAGATTTAAAGTATCGGCCCAGACTTCCAGCATGGTGCAGAGTCTGCCAGGCGGTCTTAACCACGCATCAACAGAATAAAAAGAAATAAACATGGCTTTATTAAGACTGAAATCAAATAAAACACCAGGTGCTGATGGCTTCCCATCAGAATGGTAGAAAACCTTTATAGACAATAATACCGAGGTGATTTCAGTAATTCCTAAAATGGGTAAAGATAAGACAGAAAGTAGCTCTCTTTTGATCTATATTTCTTTTTAACATAGATCATAGACTAGCCAAATTTCGTCATTAGTCTTGGGACTACTTTTCAAGGAACTAAAAGGTTCCTTCAGCCCATCGTTGACCTGCAAAGATTAGGCACATTATTCGGCTGAGACAGGATGAGGGCTGCTGGTGGTCTCAGAGTAATCACACTCTGCAGCCTGCAGCTCACTGTGGATCTAAAGAAAAGAAATCTCAGGTTTTGTCTCACTGCAGCCACATTTACTGCTGCTTCATATTGTGTGATGCACGTTGTAATGAATGAAATGCAGAGGAAAGCGTCTGTTTCAACAGTAAATCATCTATTGAGTGTTTGATGGTTATTTATTTGTGGTTATATCTTTAGAGCTTAACCACCATGACACGATCAGATATATATTTTTTAATCTCAATCACAGCACCGCTACGCCGTGTCTCTCCACTCCACCGCTCACCCTCTCAGCTCACTAATGTCATCGATTTCTTTTTTTTCATTTTTAAAATAAGTAGTGAAGCCGACAGCAACGTCTAACTTTACTTTTAAAGTTGTCGAACACATTAAAAAGGCTTGCCCATCTTCCTAAAATTGTCCTGAATCTAACTATAAAGCAACTCTGTCTGTCTGTGTGTTTGCATATCTCCAGAAACGCTCATCTTATCTACTTCCTGTTTGGTAGGTGCATTGTGGGTGGACTGCTTTGTCGAATTCGGTGCGATTTGGACATGAGACACCCTAAGTATTAATATTCTTTGAATCAACAAGCACCCAGCGCTCTGTGCAGCAGCGAGGGCAGAGCTTCAGGACTCTGCAGTCCACCATGATTGGGTGAGGGAAAGTATACCCAAACACCCCCCCCAAATATGAAAAAAAAACAGCAGTCAGAATAATAAGTAATAAAGTATGGTAATTCCCCCCAAAATTGTCATTGAGTCATGGAAATAAATAGGGTTTATTCTACATCTGGCAAATATTTTTGCCTCCCCAATGGCTTGATGCTTTGGCTACAAATCATATGGACTAATAATATGGAAGCTAAGAAACATAAGAAATTGATTTTTAACAGACACTGAATTGAAATCAAAATACCAATTAATTCATAGCAATGAAGTATATTTGACGTAGAAAAGCATGTATCCGAATGTATTTGTTGTCAATTCACCTCTGCAATTCCAAAAGAATTTGAATATATTTTTTTCAATGATCACAAATTCAGATCCAAAAACTGGAGCAGCGGATCACAAAACTCACGGTTAAGATTTAAATCACGATTTTGAGTCGCTGAATGGATCAGCAGAAAAAAAAGGGTCTTAATTACGTTCTTCAGCTGCGAATAAATCTGCAGATCGTGAATGAGCCTAAAGCCAGCTGCTTAGAGTCAGTGTTAGGAAGTTAAAATGAGAACTACTAATAACTATTTCATGTTGTTTGTTAACATCACCATTTACACAACTGGATTATTTTTTTGTCAAAAAACTCAATTTACAAGATTACATTTGAACACATCATGATAACGTTACCATTTTTCCATTTTCCATTTTTACTGAACCGACCATTTAAGCATTAGTTTGTAACTCAATGGAACCTTCGTACGTTAGATGTTAGCTACGGCGCTAACGACGTTACTCGCTCCCCTCCTGGAGATTTAAACATTTGGATTTATTGACTGATTGGGAGTAAATCTTTATTTCACAATGATGGTTTAACTATGTAATTAATCCATGGTTAATATGTGAGCCCAACTGTGTGTGTGTGGGATCCATATAGATCACGGATCAGCTATGGTCCATTCAAAACTACAACATCCACAACAACTAGTGCTTGAAGAGGAAAAAACTAATTGGGGCCAGCACTCCCCTCATTCATACGTTGGTATTTGTACCAAGAAATCCTAATTACATTCTGAATTTTCCAATGAATAAAAGATTATTGCTATGACCAACAATTCACTAATCATTTCACAAAAAGGACGTGAACAATGTATATATATTAATTTCAGCACGCAAGGAGGTGAAGATAAATGGTTTCCAAGTCAAATATTTCTAAGCTAAATTTCTATATTAAGTATTGGCTGTTAAAATTAAAATACTTATGTCTCTTATTTGCTTCCATATACTAAGATTATATATCGCAGAGCACTAAATAATTCCTTGAGTCGTTCAGGAAGCGATTTTGCACATTACCAAAATAACACCAAGTATAAGAATGAACTTGCTCAAGGGGGTTCTATTTTTGGCTCTTCCTCGACTCTTTTTAATCGTGGATTAAAACAACAGCCACAAGGGCTTGATCCTTCTAGAGCAGCCAAATGTTGAATGAAGAATTTCAGTAATAAAAGATTAAGATCCTCACCTGGGAGGAAACTTATTTATTTATAAATAACATACATAACATGATTTATTTCCTCTACTTTCTCCTGTCTTTCAGCTGGATTAGTTACGGGTCTTCAGGGCAGAAGAAAGAGCAATCACAAGCCAAACAGTTGGGTAAAAAGAAAAACAGCAGATGAAAGGTAAAGAAAACAAGACACTAAAATCCTAGCACAGCCAGAAAGCCACTTTCAAAATGAAAAACAGGATCTCCTTCACTATTATTGTAATTACTGACCAATATAGACTTATTATGATCAGTCGGGAACAGAGATCGGTACAAATAAAGAGACATTTGTTTAGCTGTCTCACCACTTTATCTCTCTCTAAGAATAGCAAGGAGAGTGACAATTTCATTTTAATTGAGTGTGGGTTTGTTTGTTTCAAATTCAATTATGGATGTCTTGCTTTGCATGATGGGAAAAACTGTGAGACCACATGAAGATCAAGTATGTTGGGGAGCCGATATCCAGTTATTTGACTCACTTATCAGAGTTGTTCAAATGTTGACGTTGTTAATGTCATCAACACTTTTCATAGGCCTATCTTAAGCAAAGTGATATTGTTGATCATAATACTGACTGGAGAAATAGGACTAAAAGAATGTTCCATTAAATGGTTTATGAATATCTATCTAACTGCTGAATGCTTCCAGTGGTAAAGGCAAAATGAGTAGGATTTGTCGGTTGGCGTTTGAAAACACTACATTCAAAGTTGGCCCCTCCTCCCTGGCTCACCAACACCAGAAGCCACACCCCCTGACCAAGGTTAGCATTAGAGTGCTTGTCAGCAGATTGCAAGCCATCCCCAGATTTACTTGTGTTGGAATGGGCTTAGCGTTTGACCTCGCTATATTTGTGCTTTTTCTGTGCTATGTCTGAGATTTCTGTAGTTTTTCTTCACAATTTGCCTCTCACCACCCCCTGTGAGCTACATATAGACTGTATAAAATATGGACATAGTCTCCGTGAATTTACTCATAAGTTTCTGAAGAGCTGCTTTGAACATCTGCCTAGGAGGTCAGTTGTTGGTTCTCCCACCAACGATTGATCTCCTAGGCAGATGTGGCCTGGGGGATGCAGCAGAGCAGACATCTACAGCAGTGACCTGAGACAGCACCCACCCGCCACTTAAAGCGACCACGCCCTTAATTATGCATAACTTTTAGCATGAAAGTTACTGAATTCGATACTCATAATATTACTGTAGCATAAAGTCATTATTTGCTATGCAAAGATATAGATGAGTAATGTCTACCTGAGAAGAGAATGAAGTCACACTCCCTTGTGTGTGTTGTAATCTGAGCATCACTGTGTTTACATAGCCCGGCTAGCTGTGTGTGCTTTTAGTGCATGTTGGCACATTTGAGCATGCCCCACTGGTTAGCTCACAGCAGCCGCTCTGCACTACGGTCATACGGTGGTTACAGCTAATAGTTGTCGTGTAATCGAGCACCCACCCTCCAGATCTGTAAGGAGGTCTGGAGATCTCAAAAAATGTGAAACATATCAAGCAGTTTTGAATGTTAAACAGTCTATTGTGTATGTGAATTATATATTTGTCTATGCTGATAGGGTTTTATCTTATAAACAAGTCTCTCCTCAAGATGACCTATTCAAACAGACGATTAACAAACATTCTGACAAGTAAACTATGATTTTGTCTTTCCCTTGAGGAGTACTGTTGTTGCTGGATCAACACTGGGAAGCTGTCCCAGAATCGTACACCCACTCTTAGCTCTGCGCTGGTTCAAAGTGTGCAATGACCATAACACAGTTGCAACCAAAGCATGTTCCATGCTGTGTGACACCTCTACTGAAAAACATAGTGTTACCTTTCCCACTGAACACATGTCCTCTTCTTCCCGCTGTGCAGGCTGACTGATCCAGTGCCGGTGGAAACTGGATGCTCTCTGAACACAGCTACTGGGTCAAACGGAGCACAGTGTAATGTAACCATGACGACCAGGGAGCAAGGGTATGGAGAGTCCAGGGGGTGGGCAAGAGAGATTGGAAGCGAAAAGAGGTGTTGATTGTGTCTGTTGACCATTCAATTGACCCTGTGCTAAGCCCCGCCCCCTGTTGCTACTAAGGCCATGTCTACACTAAAACCGGGGTTTTAAAACAAAAATGATCTCCGTCCACACATGCGTTTCAGCATCGTTTTCTAAATGATTTGCGTCCAGACTTGCTCCTCTAAAAACGAATATCACATGACTCTTCACGTACACTGAGCATGTGGGTGCCGGTGTAAACAGGAAGTACATTGGTTGCTTGGTCACAGATAATAAGATTACACGACTCTTTAATAAAAAAAAAAAAGGTTGTGCTTGATACTCAAGAACTTCCTCTAAAATCTTCCTCCATAAACTAAAACAGACAAATTTAGTTAATTTTTCAAGCTTATTCACAACACTACAGGATCAAACTCTATCTCTCCCACACAGACAGCAAAATTTAAAATGAACAGTTATTAAATGAAGTTTACTAGATTATGGGTCCATACATTTGGTCAACACAAGTCTCTCACTCGTTTCCTCGGTTTCGTTTGTTGGATATTTATGAAGTTCACAATAGTCGTGGAGAACAAAATAAGCATTAATTAGAAAAGGAAAGTCCTCCGTTTTGTGTCTATCGCTCTCCTCAAAGCCTCAAACCGGGACTTCAGAAGTCCGTTCCATAGGGCTGATAACGCCGCTGGACACGCCGCTCGCTAATTGCTCCAATAACAGCTGCTTCCTTCGCATGTCAGCAGTAGTAAAATGATTAAATGCAAAGTTTAACTGAACAACAGCTGCTAGCAAAGACAACAAGGTCAGCAACGCCTGTATTCAGTTATCCATGTTGAATTAACCTGGTAGTCGATCGGTGATCAAGGCTGTTCTCTTCCGGTAAAGGGTCACGTGGTAAGGGCGTGACGAATCAGGAAAGGACATGTCGTAACTCCTAAGAACCAATCAAATAGCCAACGCGGGTGCCTACGTCATCGTTTTCAAACTCGTTTTCCGCCATCCACACTATCAGGAAAACGCGGCGTTTTAAAACTTATCCGTCCTCTGGAGCGTTTTCAAACTCCGGTATAGTGTGGACGCTCGGTGCAAACGTGGTAGAACAAATGAAAACGTGGTAGTGTAGACATGCCCTAAGTCAAGCTGTCAGAGCCACCATGGAGCCCACACTGTCACTAACTTCCTGAAGATGTATTATCTATTTTTTGGAAAAACTTAAAAGCCATTCCATGGAGAAGCAGCCTGCATTCAAGGGCAAGATTTGGCTACAGTCACTTGATATAACAGTCAATTGAGTCAATTAACCATTGGCCTTTAACAGAATTGTTTGCATCTTGTCAGACTGTCTAGACTGGTTGTCACTCTTAAACACACGCACAACAACTAAATAGAGCCGCCCCCTCAAGTCCTGAGATTAAAAGTGGTGCTTTTGTGCTATTCTTTGTAGAAGAGTTCAGTTTTACAGATCTGCCGATTTAATCAACATATAAATTAGTCGTTAAAATAGTATGAGTGTTAGTCCACTAAGAAATGACTTGCCCAAGGACAATCCTAAACTCAAACCTCACCCTATTAGCCAGGTGAATTTATTAATATGAGGCTAAGCCATGGCAGTGTGACACTGAGCCAGCAGGAAAAGGACCCTGAAACTGAAGATGCTGAATGGAACTCCAAAGGCTGATGGATGAAATAAAGCAAAACAAAACAGTTGCTTTGGGTTCAGACGCTATATCTGGAATAAAACAGTCGGGTCCTAGCGACTGCTGTGGCTGTTTATGCTGGTCTTGTCACAGCGGGACAACATTTAAATTGTCTGGCTCCAGGACCTGCTAAGGATTGTCACAAGCAGTAAACACAAACTCCAGGCTTCCAAACATTGCTTTGTCATACAAATAGCTTGATGCTTTTTCTATGGGCAAACACCCTTAGGTGCTGAATCAGATTCCCCAACGAAAAATAAATCCCCACGTCGCTCATTTCTTTTAAGGCTGGTAAAAAAACAATATTTATTTATGTGAAATACTTTCTTTGTACCTGGATATAACTGAATATTGTTTGAATAATACACATGTAAATCTTCTTGATTGAATGGCTATCATCATTATTACGATTCTTTATTATTGTTATTTTCATCTCTCCCTTTCTTGTTGTTGTCTCTCACTTTAATTTCTCCCAATCTTAAGTGTTTTCCCTTATATAAACTGCAAATAAAGCATGCCTGACAATGGTCGAAGCCTAAATAAGGCTAACCTCAGCTCCTGATCTATGTATTACTTCCATGCACATCACTTTCTCTTTTGTTTCTTTCTCTCCCCCGTATCTATAAAGCGCTCAGCCTACATCGCAGTAACCTCTGATTTGATTTCATTCTGCTGTTCTCAAAGTACATGGTGACATTTTCTCCTCCCTTTTCCTGGTTCACGGGGGTAACAGGGGGTGGAGGTGCTGCTCCCTTGTCTGAGCTCCGTTGGTTAAAGGTACTACGAGGACTTTTCATTTTGTCTGTATTTACGTGGTCCCTGTGGACAAAAGTGTAATGTATTCCGAGCACCAGATTCTACTTAGAAAACCTCTCATTTCACTGCGGCACTCTGCCCTGCCCGCCAAGTCCTGGTTCTAGTTCTCCTGGGGCCTCCCTTCCCTCCAGCGGGCCCAGCATACGGCCGGGGTCTCAGGCAGCGTGGTGTTGGTGTTGGCTCCCATTGGGGACCGACAACGGGATGAGGACCCGTTGCTGTCGGGCGTGGAGCAAAGCTGGATCTGAGTCTGTCTGTGGGGGACTGGTCCCTGCTGCAGGCCCCGCTGGAGTCTGAGCTGAAGGGGTTTCTGGTGAACCTGCATGGTTTGGTTTGATTTTGCGAGGAGTCCGACCCGGTGCCACCGATGACAACCATTGAGAATAAATACATAGAAATAGAAAGGAGGTTAAGAATATTTATACTGTATCTAATAATATGTCTAGAGGGGCCCTGTGTTAAAATCTAAATAATAATACCTTTAATATCATTTTCTTATGCTTACATGGTGCATGTCTAAATGTCCAAATGTGTCTTTGATCACATTTTTCCAAATACTTGACATAAAGGAAAACCTGGGTCGGACTAGTTCTCCCCGTTATTTCATCAAGCACCACCAGCACTTTGATCCTCGACCAAGTCACAAATGAATGTTTGGCCTAGTTAGTTCTCTATGACTGTGATGAAGTTTGATGGCGTACAGCTTTAAAGCATTGGTCTGCAGAGACGGTGCACAGCTGCAGAGAAAAGTAGTTAGATAATGCACTGAAGCCCTTATATAACTGTGTAGAGGTCACTTTATGTGAAGAAACTTTTGGTTTCATCGGCACTGAATCAACGTTGAGCGTCCTGGACTCTGCTCACAGTGACAGACTTCCCAATTAAGTCTTCCTCCCCATCGCCTGGGGAGAGCCAGACTTTTACTGAGTGTAGCACATCTCTGCTTGAATTCATTGTGGACTTTAGTGAGGCGCTCGCTCGGGCAGGGGGAGGGGGAGGTATGTTGTGGTGCAGGAGGCTGTCTACTCGCTAATAAAAACTCTGGCGGGGCCCCCGTCCTGCCCTGGCCCCCGGCAATTACGGCTGTGACGCAGAGTGTGGACCTAGCCCTGTCTCTGAATTCTGTCTTGTCAATTTGCAGTGATGTCTGGATCATTGCACATACTGCAGGTCACGAATCGAGAGTTGGCAATTAAGGAGCAGAGACGGAAAAAGAACTGCGGAAGAAAAAAATATTAACAGACTTGGCGAAGGGATTTTTGTTTTTCATCAAGACTTAATAAGCTCATCACCATATATTTTTTTAACCAAATCATCCAACTGCTCCGGCAAATCATTTTGCAAAGTTTTTTCAGGGGAGTCTTTTTAACAGGCATTTTACTTGAAAAACTAAAAGTGAATCTATGATTTCAGTCCTTGTTTCAGATTAGATTTCTTTATAAACATCATGGTGACAACATCTAAATAATGTATCAGATTATTAACAATTTCTAAAATACACTGACTAACTGATTCAGTAATGCAGTACGTAATACAAAGAAAGTTATGACCTATGACCTCAAGAAACCTCCAGAAACTGCAAGCCACGCTGCATTACAGGTACTCTAGGCTGAAGACCTCGGGTAATCAGTTCAAGTTCACAGAGGTCCAGGTAGAGAAAATCTCTGCAAGCAAACGTCCTGAAACATTGAATCGTCTTTAACTTGCCATATCAGTAGTGGCTCAGATTGTTTCCTGTTCCCTTGGTTTAGATTTGAGTGAGTCAAAATGTTGTGCTTTGTCCTGAAGTGGTGCTTCACACGGCCAATTGTAATCATGGTTACCTTGGTAAAAAATGCTTTGAACTGCCCTTGGGAACAGTGACCACGTGCTCTTTTTCTCCATTTCGCCATTGTCCATTGTGTCGTCTATGCCCTGTATGTGTGTGTCTCACTCAGGCCCGAACCACTTTTGAAAAATGCACTTTCAGACTTCATTGGCTGAGCAGCATCAGGTGAGATGATTTTCTCGGTCCTCCTCCTCGGCGGGTGTCGGTATCCTATTGTGATTTACAGTAAAGAACCGGTGGTCAGCCGGCTCCTTTCTGGGCATCGACAGTCACAAGGTGCTTTGCTTTTACCATTCATGGTTGAATGTGGACGTGTAGAGCGTGGCACATGGAGCTGAGCCACATGCGCACATTTTCAAGATGGTTTGGGAATTATAAAAAAGAAATGGCAGGCTTAGGCACTGTTTATAAGTCGGATTTCTGTTTTTGGCATACGCCGTTTTTCGGCTTTTGTACACTTTTATTGTGAAGCCCAGCCACTGTTTTTTAAACCAGACCCCAGCCTTTTGAAACGACCGGTCGGAGCGAGCTAGGTGTGAACACTCCCGTAGAGCAGTGTGACGAGGTGACACCACTGCACTTAGATGAAAATCAAGGGAATGATGCACCTAGCTGTTGCATTGTCACGTTTGATGTACTACACAGGAGCGTTATCGGTCAGAATAAGGTACACCTGTGACACTGATTGGCCAGTCCTCCCTGCCTGCGTCTCTGCTGTGTCACCGATGGCTTCACTGACCCTGGGGCCTCACAGTTTTCACCCTGTTTGTCTCCGTCTCCCACATATTGTGTCTTTCCCTGACACATTGAGTACAATCCTCCCACCGCGGTGGAAACATCAGTAATGGCACTAGTCTGAAGGGAGTTGGGAGATATTGTGTTCTCAGCAATTTATTTTTCTTCATTTATCATCATTGGTTACAGCAGGAGGCCGGTCCCGCGGGAGAACCATTAGCTCTCCAGATAATATACAATCACATCAATCTTATAGCGGATTCCTACTGATGTGGGGGTCAGGGCTACTGACAAGGATGATCAGAACAGGTCTCCTTTTACACATTAGAGGAGAAACAATAACAATTCAGTAAGTGTCTTGGTTATGTTGTGTGTATTGTTGCTGCTGCAGTGGTACTGCCATGACCACTGGCTGTATTGTTTTGCTGCAACAACAATATACAATAGTCATGTCTGTCCAAAATATCATCAGCTTCTAATTTGCATAATTTGGAGATTAATAATTGATTTCTGGCAAAAAAAAAAGTGTGGCTTTTAGACCACAGTAACTGTAATCATATCCGTTTGGACGTTTGTGCCAAATTTGAATAATTCCTTAGACAGCAGTTACAGGCACGGAGGCATAGAAACAATAGACATGATGTAAAGATGTCCTGATCCCTCCATGCTACAAAGAAGACATGGAATTATCTCTGTATATATAATGTAAGAGGAGGAAGTATAATATAGAACCCAACAGGAAAATCAGTTTTTCCACTTCATTAGAATCTTGAAACTGAGAGAAATAACAAAGTGAGACATTGCCTGAACTTAGCACCACTATTTTTTTTTCTACTGTCTTATGCATGAGAGAGACAGAAGATGACCCCCGGAAAGGGGCGATGCTTCAGAAATGAACTTCTTGGGCATCACGGGGAGATCTCTAACACTCTCTGCAGGGGACGGAGAGAGACCTGCTCATAATGTCTTCCGTGCAGTATTACTTTTTGCCCTCCCTTCAGGCTCACACAGGTCGTGCCTCCACAAACTGCCCTGCAGCCATCCCTCCAGTCACAAAATGACAGCAAACACACAGCTCTCAACCCATGTGGCAGCTAACTCCCACTAGCTGTTGGAAGAAATGTGCCATTTGTTTCCCATCCGTCATAATATTGCACAGCTCATTTGTCTTCATCTGCCTCTAACAGAATTTATTTCTCATTTAAGGATTTTTTAAATGCTTGAAAAGCTCGGATTAGTGAGCTGTCTGGGAGTCTGTTGTAGGAAGCGCGCAGCGTGAGACCTGTCAAAGATTTTGTTGGTGTGTCAACAGTGGAAGCTCATAATGTCTTCCTATCTCCCAGCCAGCATACACAACTTTCATATCTATTTAGTAACTTATCTCAGGAGTCAGTGTGAAAGCTGGCTGAGGGAACAGACTCTGCTGCCAAGAGAGACGTGTTGCACCGGCCAAATCAAACCGCATTCTGTAATACATCACTCAGCAGATGATTGCTGATGCTGAGGAGAGAAGAAGGTTAATGTTTTCCCCATCAGAACACAGTGCAGGGCTGCTTTACTCACATTTAACTGTTAAAGCAAAAGGAGCGGGTTATCGTGACCAAATTAAATCAAAATCAGTAACATTTCAGCTCACTCTGCTGTCAGACGGCCGATAGAGAAACATTTAAGTGTTTTCTGCTGCTGTGAAGCTTTGTACCAAACAGAAGGAACAAAGGATAAAAGATGTAAGAAGGCTATCAGTAACAATATACACAATCCTGGAATTCTCTCTGACATTGTAGCCAAACTGATTCAAAAACAGCCGTCTGTTTGCAGCTCTTACTTTACAACTCCTGTTTTTAGATTTTTCCTGCAGAAAAATAGACGAGACCAGATAAAGAAATGTTCCTCGTCTCCAGCTACTTCTGAAAAATCTGCAGTGATATTTTCACATGTCTAGGATATATAACATATACAACATTTTCTAAACTGGTGTTAGCTTCTGACGACCTGCCTGATCGACCCCCTACCGACTAAACCTTTTCAAGGTCTCTGGGACCTCCATGGCTGAATAAGAACTTGTCTTTTTCAACTGGCATTGTCCCTACTAGCTTTAAGACTGCTGTGGTTAAACCTCTTAAGACACCACACCTCTAAATACTTTTCAATCAGTCTCTAACCTACTATTCTTTCAAAAAGTACTGGAGAGAGTGTTGTCTCAACAACTGTTAGCCCACGTTAATCTTTTTGAACCTTTTCAATCTGCTTTTGGGGCCTTCCACTCCACTGCAACTCTGCTTACTTAAGTGGTAAATGCAGTAAATAGATTCATATTCAACCTCGGTGCTTCTATAACTGGATCTCAGTGCAGCTCTCCATACCATTGATCATTGTTTCCTCCCAGAACAAGTGGAAAGTCTATTTGGCTCAGTCCCCGGTCTGGTTCTCGCATGGTTAAAGTCTGAAGGAACAGTGTGTTTCCCATAACTATACTACATCAATATTTTCTCTGCTTTTCTTTCTTTATATTTCGTCTCTTGGCCAATCATACGCAGAAATGGAATTTATTTCCACTGTTAGTGATACTCGGACGTGTGTGCCTATTTGGTCATCCCAACATAATTAAATTAATGGCCTGCTCGTCTGCTATGACAGACTGGATGTCAAGTCATTTCTGGCTCTTTAATTCTGAAAAAAATGAGATGCTGGTCATTGACCCTGATCGACATAGACTCCAGTTGGATCGAGTAACAGTAATTCTGGACATCTGTGTTATTTCTCCGGCAGACTGTTCTGGTGGTGTATGAATGTTGTATGAATGATTAGCTAGTCCTGATGGGAAGGTGGCTACTTGCATGTTAACCACTGCAATCAGTGTATGAATGGGTGTAGTGTACATCATGTAGTGTTAAAGCGCTACGGTCCATTTAGCATTTACATCATACAGTCTGATTCTGTTGAGGCCTTTGAATCCAAACTTAAAACTCATCTTTTGGCCTGAACTTTCCAGTAGCTGCGTATTATTGATTACCTCCTACGTGTAATCATCCATCTGGTGTCTCGATCTCAGACTCAATGCATTCAGAAGCCTTGTACTAATAGTGCATGTTTGTCCTACCGACCAGAACGCTGTAAACTAACCCTCTGTTTGTGTCACACCAGCACAACTGTGTGCCTCTCTCTCTCTCTCTCTCTCTCTCTCGCTCTCTGTCAATTAATTTCAACATACCTTATTGTGTTCGCTCTGCTATGATTAAAATGTAGCTGTCATCCTGATTATCCCAACTGTTTTTGCATTCTGTTGGTTTTATTTGATGATAATTAATTGAACGTTGAAGTCATTTTGTTTCGTTTCATGTAATACGAGTTTTTTCCTTCTAATTATGTTAATAACCATATTTATTTGTTTGTTAGTCTTGACACACTATTGGTTGAACTAAACAGCGATGTGAAGTTGACACTTTAGGCTCTGGGTAATTGTGATGGGCAAGAAATGTCATAATGCTATTTGATTCAGTTTTACACACATTGATATAGATTATAAACAGTACAAATAACAGATAAATAATAATTTGTCTGAGGTGGAAAAAAATCCGGTCAGCCAAAGTTCTGCTTTTATACCCAGTTGGGAAGTCAGCAGGCGAGGTACAGTATATGCAGTCTTATGTATTTTGTTGAATAGGAGCAACAGAAGGACCTTTAAATTCCAAGTATGCACATACAAGCTAGGTCTGAGCTATAAAAAAGTGGTTTAATGGCAAAATATGTATGTTGTTAGAAAAATCTGCAATTTTAATACGACAAAAATCTGTGTTAAAAAACGTGAAGTTACTTTTTAGGTCATGCTGTCATGACAAAGTCATCAACAATGCCATTAGTTCTGATAAAGAGAGGTGCAACATTTCACAAGTCACTTTTAAAAAGGGCACAACACTACAATAAATTGGCTTTAAAGGCTCTCCTGTGTCTTTTGTCCATATATTTCATGATGTAAATAAAAATCCCTTTCACTGTATTTTTGTACAGTAGTTCCTATTAACAGTCTTATATTGTAAATGATTATTTAAGCCTTCAATGGTAGTTGATTTGGTGGTGTGTCTAAAAATCTGTAGCACATCCCTCTGATAACAGGCTGCATACACACATGTCCATTCTGCCTTCAGATGGTGATGGGGACTTTTGCATCCAAAACACATTGGAGGCCAGATAACAGACAGTACTAACAATCCTTGATAAATCTGTGGAACTGAATGAGGACCAACTTAAAGAGACAGTTCACCAAAAAATAAAAAAATATATTTGATTTCCCTTTTACCTGCAATTGTATTTATCAATCTAGAATATTTTGGTGTGAGTTGCCTAATGTTCACTCGTTAGCTACTTCCATCGTCAATTTGGGAGTCATTGAAATCACAAAAAAATCTAATTGTCCCCTCCAATTAAACATTTCAGATTATAGCATCTATAAATAAAATTACAATTTAAATGCTAATCATTATGTTCTACCTAAACTGTAAAAAATTGCATTTTGTCAGTATACCAGGCATGTGTGAGGATTCAGTGTTTCTAACATACTGTACCACAGCCCTCCAGGAGCTCAACACTGCATCCCCTTAATCAAATCAAACCAATATTGTCCTGGATGTGAGACATGTCCTCTGCCTCCATGCCGACAGTAAGACGCAGTCCTGTGTGCCCTGAAGTGTTTTCCACTGAAGACAAAAGGAGCATTCTAGAGTCCCCCAGGGAGAAATCAACAGTCCAACGAGAGATTTTTAAGGCTTAGACGAATAAGCTAGAGATCCTGATGGATAACTTTGGGCTGTACGAAACATTTAGAGAACTATTGACTGCAGCTGCTACGATGTTCGCTCTGCAGATCGTTTGCACAGAAAAGCAGTGTGGAGGAGCAGGGAATCTTCCTCTTCACGCCATCAGGGCCACTATCGCTGGGCAAAGTGACTCACTGCTGTGTCCGCCTGTGTGTTTAGCCATTTCACAACTCCTGCGCTAAAGTTAGCTTCACTTCTTTTGCGACCCACAGAGGTGTGATGAATCACCATCACAACAACACATGCTACCGTTTCCCGACCCCGTCTCTTTAATATATCGGCCACTATATCCCGCCATTCATTTGGATTTCCATTCATCCACGGCTTCATTTAATATATCGGCCACTATATCCCCGGGCGTTCATTTGCAGCCCACTTTCCTCCGGGATGGGTTAAATGCAGATTTTCCCCATTGTGGGACTAATAAAGGATTGATTATTATTCCTCTACCACTTCTCCATCAATGTATTCATTTGCTGGCATACCATTTCATCCGTCCATTATTAGAGTTCCTCTGCTTGTTCAATCTCCATAGATTAACCTTTATCCATTCCTCCCTCGATCCGTTCCCTCCATCATCTCTTCAGAGAGCTTAAGTCTGATCTAATATCAAAGCTCTCTCGTATCATATCAAATAAAGCTTTACGGTCGGGGCCAAACAGCACTGATCCTCCACAGCTCTGTTCATCTTCACCTCTGCCTCCGTGCTTTCAAACAGAAATCAAGCAGCCAACATCTATAAATTCATCCGAGCCACTTGAAGGGAAAAGGTCTCATTTTTCAAAAAAATGTGTCCAGTAATAATTCAACACTCTGCCTGATGTCCCCTAGTTCATGTTCCTTTTTGTTCAGCGCTATTTAAACTGTGGAGGAGTTGTTTTTAGGAACTTGGGTATCGTCGTGACATTAAAAATTAATTTGAACAGCCATGCGTTTTATTTCACTTCATACAGTTGCTCTGAAAACTTAAACTCTTATGATTTTCATCTACAACTATTTTAATTTAATCAGGTCGTCTAGGTGGAAGTTTGTGCCAAATAAAAAAATATTATTATTCAGTATTCATTCATTCAATATTATTATTATCAAAATATATATATATATTCGTGTGTGTGTGTTACAGGGACTGTGATAAATGCAAATGCTGATCCCACTGTTCTGACTGACTTCTAAACTCTTGTTTTTACTCAGATTCTTTGCATATAGTGACGTGTCCTTCATACAAAGACAGTTCTCCTAAAATTGGATTTAAAAATCATAATACATTGCCATGCTTACAGTATCGCAATTTATCACAATATATTGATTTGTGACCTCTATATCATGTTATGTATCGTGACGTCATATTCCTGCCAACACACAGCTCTATAAACAGTAGAGGCAACATGTGAAAAGAGGCGACGTTGTTTTTTTTCCTCCACTGTCCCCAGGTGGCCAATAAATAAGTATCCCGCAATTTGGATTTAAATCTGAAAATCAGGGCACTTTTGTGATCTTCACTTTGATGATAATCGGGACAACAAAACAATTTGGAAACTTGAGCAATATAATTACAATTATCCATCATTGTGTCTACAATTATGAATAGAGTTTTACAAAACCTCACATGAACCAGTGATTGAGATGCTGAAAAGAGGAAGGAAAAAGCTCTCAAACTGGTCCGCAAACTGCTCAAGATTATAAATTGAGTTATTTTTTAAAGGTAGTACTGTCAGATGCAGACAGTAAGAACAACCTGATATTCAGCAGTCAGTGCTCAACACACCCACCAACAAATATCAAAAACTCCACTGAGGACTTTATTGCCTTCTCTGTTCTTATGAAACAGAGGCTACTGAGAGCACCGATGGGGATTATAGTATTACATTTTATACACAATAATATGACCTTTAAATAAGGAGAGTATAAAAAGAAAGAAAATACATGAAAAATGGCTGACTTCAAACATTGGAAATCAAATAACTCTTATCCAGATAGGATAACATGCAACACTAGGACAGTCATCAGTCTCTTAAAAGGTCTCTGTGACAACTGTCTGCTTGTGTCCTCCAGGGTCAAACTCACATGAGTGATTCACTCTGCTTTCTGTCTGAACACACCTTCAGTTATAATTCTGACACTCAGTGCACAGTCACGCTAGCAGTTCAAATTCTAAGCTGGGGATATTTCTATTTTCGGGAAACATCAGGGATCATTTTAGCTCAAGGACAGTTCCGGACAGGAGGAGCCGGGATTTGAACCACAAACCTTGTGGGTAAAGGGCAATCCGCTCTAGCCCCTGGGCCTCCTGCTGTTTGTATGTAAGTGGTTTCAATTGTTCAAGACCTACTACAAATAAAAGTGGCTTATTTAGTGTTTGTATGTTGGGACAGCCATGGGGGTAAGCATGTTGAAATAGTGTGGAATAGATGCCTCAGTTGCTGCGCTGGCATTTGCTTTTTTTAAGATCATTTTTGGGCCATTTTTTGCTTTTATTTGAGAGGAGGTAGATGGAGTGGATAGGGGAAAGGGAGGGGATCTCATGTAGCAAAAGGCCATAGGTGGGTTTCAAACCCAAGGATTTAGTCTTGATCCATGTGGAACCTGCTCTCCAGACACCAGTCACTTTAAGCTCTCCTGACTCACACCAAAATACACAGAATGAAAGGAGAGATGTAAAATGCCCGAGCCCGGCTGCCATGGACTCTTGCAGACCCGTAGTTAAGATCAGAACCACATTTCTGCGCTCAGCAAGCAATTCTGCTTCTCCGCTGTTTTCTTTCTCCCTCTCTCTCTGTCTGTCTGCTTTTGTGTGTGTGTGTGTGTGTGTGTGTGTGTGTGTGTGTGTGTGTGTGTGTGTGTGTGTGTGTGTGTGTGTGTGTGTGTGTGTGTGTGTGTGTGTGTGTGTGTGAGTGTGTGCGTCTGACCGTCTCTCTCGCTCTCTGTTTAGACCCAACTGACAAATATGTGGAATAAGTATGGATTTCAAAAAGCAGGATCACACATACAGCAGTGAGACTGGGCTATTTATAGAGGATGTGCGGATTTTGAAATTTCATCGTGGGGGGGTTTGGTGAATTGAAACTCCAGGGGAACAGCAAGTGGAGAAGAGGGGAGGAAATCAGAAGCGCTCCCAAGCATGATGTGCATATTTTATCATTACTATCATATCAAATATAGCATTTATGTAGATTACAACAGTATTAGAATGCTCACTTGCTCATAATGTTGACATGCTGATGTTTAGCAGTTATAATATTTACCATGGTCACCATCTTTTGCTAATGAGCACTGAACACAAAGTACTGCTTGGCTGTGAACCAGAGTATTGAATATAATAATAATCCCGATAATTCACTTGAAATCAGTATCAAGTTGCATGACAGTCCATCCAATATTTCCATTCAAGCTGAAGGTTAACCTTATTGTGGTGCAACGGGAGAAGCCAGATCATCGCAAAGGTAGATATTCTGGGGAACATAAATATCTGTACAGATCGCTGGAGGAGCGACAGAAAATACCATCCCTACAACCTCAACACTGGAGCGCAGCTGAAAGAGTGCAAAGTAAAGGTATTGCACAATGCAGCAAAAAGGAGGTGATGTCAGACGCAGCCAAGGTTTGTGTGTGTGTGTGTGTGTGTGTGTGTGTGGGGTGGGGTGGGGTGTTTGTATGTGTGTGTGTATGTGTATAACCACACGCAGCTTAAAACAGAAGCTCAGGTGAAGTTCTTGCGGATGATCCTAATTCCCCTGTTTCTATAGCTCTTTCTATAACTCCTTATTCCAGGACTCTAACGCTACAGAAGGAGGGTATTCAGTAGTATGAGGGTGTGTGTAATGCGTGCTTACACTGTTTCCTCATATTTATTGTTTCATTTGTGTGAGAAACGTGGGCAACCACGAATAAAATGACGTGCATTTTCACATTTTGTGTGCATTATATGGTTTGGATTCCTCACAGACATCTGAAGGATGGACATGTAGGTGCTCAAAATAAGACTTAATCTACCACTAATTGGAACAACTTGTCTCCATGGCTGATCCAGGAATGCAGCCTTTGTTGCGACCAGCAAAAAAATCCTTCACACACCCAATATGAGAAGCAGATTGAAGCCTCATCCTCACTCTTTAATAAACAACGCTGTAATAAACAACACTGGAAACAGATGAACGGATGAGACCTAACAATGGATTCAACAGGTAATCAAAAAAGATTTCATAAAAATGTTTTTTAAAGATAATACCAATAACGCTGGTTATGTTTTTTATTTTAAGCTTAAACCAGCAATTTCTTCAATCTTCAATCTTTGCCCATTATTGGACAAAAAGTGTTTTTCTCAGATTTAGGTGTTGATGAAGATGGAAGCAAAAATGTAGACTTTGAGGGGCTGAAACTCCCAACTGATGATATTAACATAAACGTGAATTAATGTTGAAATAAATGAACAGACAGGAACATGCACCCAATCAAAATGCATCAGAATCAGCTCAGCTTGAAAACTTACGCAAGACAGCCAGTTTGATGTTCCTAAAATCATATGCATCATATAAAAGATGGAGCACACTGATAATGCAACTTTTAATGACACCCACAAAATCTCTGCAAACCATCGAAACCATAACCACAATAAAAACCCTTCTAATTCAGCCACTTGAAATGAAATAAAAATGATATATGACAGTGGAACAGGAGAAAAAACAACCGGCAGCAGCAAACAAAAGGTAGTAGTAGTAAAAGACGGTTACGTACTGAATCTTGGAGGCTCCAGCGCCATGCTGCTTGCTGCTGAGTCGCCAAAGCAACTAACACCAAAGAGACGGAGAGCAAGGAGTAATACGCTGCCGAGCTCTCACTGTCGCCCCTTCCTCACCCGCTCTCTCTCTCTCTCTCTCTCTCTCTCTCTCTCTCTCTCTCTCTCTCCTCTGTCTGTGTGGATGCCTCTGCTGTGATGGAGCTAACCTAATTTTCCTCTTTTCTGCCCTGCTCTTTCTCTCTCTCTCTTACTCCAGCAGCCTTGGTTGCCATGCACACCAGCCATGTGTATAATGTGTAGGGGTAGTAGTGGTTAATACGTTATGGGTTCAGAGGATTATCCTCACATATTACCTGAGCCCTCCATTTCAGACTTCTCTGAAGTTTGGCAACACAAAAGTGTCCAGGTGTCCTGTAGAAAAACCACTGAGGCATAACTGGATTTTCAGTTTTGACAGCACGATGAGGTTATTTTTGAAAGTGCATTTGGTAAAAGAAAACCATGTCCAACCTGCCTTCCAACTCAAACAGACCAAACAGAGAGAACATCAACACTGACACTAATAACTATTGGCATTGTACGTTTTCTGCAAACCACGGATACGTTGAATTTCAGGGAAAGTGAATTAGTACAACGACCAACGCCTCGAGCAAGTGACAAAGTATATCAAGTGACGTTGTAAGTGACGTTGTATGACGTTTACGTGGTATAATAACTAGTATAACAAGCATGATAGGTGAGAGGGGTGGTCGATGGGACAAACAAACAAAAGACTTCCACTAGAAGACCGCTGATTATGTACTGTGAGAAACCAAAAGTAAACAATGACTTTATGCTTTTTACATAACGTTTTTACGCTTGTTACATAATGTTGCATAATAAAGTCTACCAAGGGAGGTTGTGATTTATTCACGAGTATAAGGTTACTTTACTTTACGATGATGCGATATGTTGTTTTGTTACGTTGTTACGTTACGTTGTTACGTTACGTTGTTACGTTACGTAGTTACATTATGTTGTTTCATTATGTTGTTTCATTACGTTGTTGTTACGTTACGTTGTTACGTTACCTTGTTACGTTACGTAGTTACATTATGTTGTTACGTCACGTTGTCACGTCACGTTGTCACGTCACGTTGTCACGTCACGTTGTTACATTAAGTTGTTACAATTGACAAACCACGATCTTCTTTCAAATCTTAACCAAGTAGTTTTGTTGCCAAAACTTAACCAATCGTTTCACAACGTTAACCACATGGCGTTGTGCATGTCTGCAAGCATGATACAAGGCTCATATGAAACATATTTATGAAACATCTTTTTTTTCTACATTTAACTTATCCTGTGGTTTGCAGAAACCTCCAATAGCCAAAAGATTTTCTGGCTAATGGGTTGAACAATGAGTGATGCTCCAGTAATTAACAAGCAGCCGTGGTTGAATAAAACAAAGAGAGAATACCTGCTATTTCTCCTCAATTTGGAAAAAAACATATATTAATAAAAAAACACATTATAGCAATACTCTAGAGACTGATGGCAATATTAGTCAGTCAGTCCAGACAAAAACTTGACAATTCAGAATTACATTTTATATTGTTTCTACAGACATTCATGATCTCCAGAGGATGAGTCCTTTTGATTGTTCCTCTACTGCCACCACAAGGTTACATTTGTCATTTTGAGAGATATATCTCAATGAACGATTTGCTGGAACTGCAGTGACCGGATCCCTCCACTCTTCATCTATCGTCAACATGTCAAATTTGTTCAACACTTTGGTTCATGTCCAAATACCTGCAAAGCTAATGACTCTCCCATCAGCCTCAACTGTAGTCCGTTTTGTGCTAATTATCAAAACAAAGCAATGTGTTCAGTGCAGCCTCACAGCTGGCAAGACTCTTCATTGGATAGCGGTAAGTGGTCTTTGCCGGATCGGATGTAAACTGAAAAAAGGTGGTTGCTGTGCTAAAAATGTTGTCAGATTTGATTTTAGTAAATAACCCGGCCCCGGATAAGTGGAGGGAAAATGGATGGATGGATGGATGGACTTTCAAATTTGAGGTGAGAAATAGAGCAGGAAGCATAACCAGGCTCCATTTAATCTCCATCAGGGGGTTTAAAAAGATGTTCATAAGGTTAGTCTCTGAGTCATATCGTCATAAAAACTTGTCATCACTCACTGATTGGTGGAGCATTCAGCTGCCAGGCTGAATCAATCCTCAGTGGACATGTTTCAGACTTAAATCTCACAGTTAGCTGAGCTCACAGGCTTTATCAAACCAACAATATCCTGTTTTCTACTGCAAATACATCACACAGAGACGACGGAGACGCAGGGAAGGATGTGATATCACTGAGCGATGACGATGCTGCGCTCATGTCCCGTGAGACGCTGGAAGAATTATCAGGCAATTAAGAAAACAAGCACATGGTTTCAAACTCATTTGCGGCTACGGCAGCATCTATAAAACTGTGCCAGAGTGCCACAGTGCTTAGTACAGACTTTTGCACCTGAGCCTGTGTGTGTGTGTGTGTGTGTGTGTGTGTGTGTGTGTGTGTGTGTGTGTGTGTGTGTGTGTGTGTGTGTGTGTGTGTGTGTGTGTGTGTGTGTGTGTGTGTGTGTGTTTGTGTCGGCCAGACAGAGATGAAAAAAGTGAAAAGAGATGGCAGATGGCAAAGAGAAAGAGAGGGGAAGAAGACTAATGGCACAAAGCTCTGAAGGTATTGTGTTCATTATAGCCCACAATATAAAAGTGTTGGAAAGAGGTGAAACCTCCAGTTCTGACAAGTGAAGCCAATGCGGAAGTGCCTTAAACCTGCATTCTCTCTAATGTCCATCAGGGGGCGACTCCTCTGGTTGTATAGAAGTCTATGAGAAAATGACTCTACTTCTCTCTTGATTTATTCCCTCAGTAAACATTGTAAACATGAGTTTATGGTCTCAATCTCTAGTTTCAAGTCTTCTCCAATACAGCATGATGTTCATTTAGTAAATTGTGGTCCATTTAGAGTCAAATAGACCATAAAGCAGGGTATGCTTTAGGGCGGGCTTCCTGTGATTAACAGCTCTATATCAGTCTCTGCGTGACATCTCCAAATTAACCCTGCAGGCTGTGCCCGGCAGATTATGAATGGTAGCCCCTGTCATCAGTGTATGAATGGGTTTGAATGGGTGAATGATGAGATGTAGTGTTAAAATGCTTTGAGTGGTTGGAAGACTAGAAAAGAGCTATACAAGTAATGTCCATTTACCATTTTACCGTTGATATACACAGATGTTATTTTAACCCATGGCTATCATTTATGATGGAGGGAATTAGCATAACTATTAAATTCCTTAATGCTGCTGGTTTATGTCTATAATGATCATGGGAAGCAGTCCCATTGGTTCATCGTGTTAGGGGTTAGGAGGTGGAGTGGAGTGGAGTGGTAAAGGGAAGCAAGGGAAATGGGGGTATATGTAGCTTCCTCTCCCCTATACAAAATTTCAATAATTAATTAATCACAAAAGAAACAATAATTTAATTAATTAATTAATTATAAATGTAAATTGTATTATTTATTCAATATTTCCTTTCTTTTCTGCTTTTGCATCACTTTTACAATCCCTAACATCAGTTAAAAACCTTCTGGCTCGTATGTAAATGTGAGCAAAGCTATTTCAGAATCCTGTGCTTGAATACATTTGCTAATGAATTCCACTTTATTCATAGGAAAAAATGTAAATTGTGAACCTGTTCTGAAAGGTTTGTATTTAAATCTTTCTTGCCTATTTGGTGTTGCTCCGTAGAACGTAAAATCTAGTGAAAAACAAATGTCTGCAGAGAAGCGAGATGACATCAGTTATGCCACTGGTTGGATTAAGATAAAGGAATACATAGGCATGTGCACACACACACACACACACACACACACACACACACACACACACACACACACACACACACACACAGACACAGGTACAGACACACACACAAACACATTCCTCCACAAGCACTTAAGGTGTCGGGTTATGAAATGAGACTGTTTCCATGGCAGGATGTCACACAGGCCTGACAACAGGGCGCACTCTCCCAGATGCTTAAATTATACATTGTCCCTGTGCGATCCATTTCCCAGCCGTTTATTCCAGAGACAAACACCTGCAGTTACCCAGAGGGGGCCTGCTTAATCCGGAACGGCGACTTAATCTGACACAGGTCCCATTTGTGTTCCTCGGTCACAAGTCTGTGTTCTCCTGTAGCCAGCGAAGAGCAGATGAATGAGCTGGTAATTATACTTAACCCACCAAACAAGACCTTCAATTACTGTCACCTGGAGTGGAAGTTTCAACCTTTATTTCGGTCAGCTAAGTCCGTTGTCGACCTCACTGCCCCAATAAAGACCACTATTGACTGCAAAACAAGCAGACCCGTAACATCAGACTTGCGTGGTAACATGGCTAAGGGTCTACTTTCATGCTAGCAGCTTTGCAAGGCCGTGAGACAGTGCTTTAAAGCTAAACGCTAACAATCTGGTATGCTACGATGCTGTGGCTGGTTGGAAAAAAGTTACAATTTAGTTAAGATTAACCGTGAAGTCAGAGTTAACGGGTAACTATGGTTTTTGTCAACCTTATTTCCGAATGTTCTTGTGTCTAAGTGGCTAATGGGTCGAGCAATTTTGAAATTGGTCCAGTATTGAAGGAGAACGCTGCAGACGGCAGCCGCTAAACGGTCTGCAATGTAATCATATCGAGCAACTCCTCCCCGTAAAATGATTGTCCAATAAAGCTCTTTTTTTTTTTTGACACTGGCTCAAATTGCTAGTATAAGTGTCTGACAAATCACAGAAAGGACCCCTCAGAGAAATAAAACCTTTCCTCTAATTTTACCAATTTAAAAAAAAATGCCCATTAGTCACCATTTAAGGTCTCTTAAAAATTGAATTGGTTGCACAAAAGTCTTCTCTAAAGGTTTCCTTAAAATGTTCACTTAATTATTTAAGGTTTTCTACTTATCTTGGTCCTATACTAAAGTAATTCTTTAAAGCAAGAAAACCCTTGCACAAAATAATATACTGTAGCAACCAAGCTAAGTAAAAAAAAAAAAAAGTTTATGGCAACATGTGAAGAAAATGAGCCCATCTCAAGAAAAGTGTTCTGAACCCAATGGATAAACGTAACCATGAGAAACCGATTTCACACTATAGATTTGACTCTACTCACTGTACTTTGTCCTCCACTAGCATCAGAGCAGAGCGACCGATCGTTGATCACTGGGTTAATGTTGCAAACAACACACTCCAGTGAGCTGCAGAGTTCTGTGATGAAAAGTCTGAATGCACTGTATGTAAGCAGCCAATGACAAAGAGGGAATGGACGTGCAGAGATGGATACTACAGAGATATACAGGTATTATATAGGTAGTCAGTCGTTGTTGTCCTCTGATTGATTTGGCAATTATAGATATTTATTGATTTAGGGATAAAGACTGTGGGTAGCGTAATCTGAACTGATTTGAATGAGGCATTGAGAAGATTCCCTTTGCAGGAGTTTATGGGCTTTTGAGAAACATGTCCATTATCTTACCCAGAGGCATATAATTATTATCATCCCAATATGTCCAACAAAAGATAAATCTGTGAATAATTCAGCCAACCTGTGCACAAGGACTACACACAGTGGGAAACTGCGAGCATGAAGACCGCCCAACAAATCCAAAACTGCATCCAACTTAATTCTGATGCAGTTTATTGGTGGCGTGAATGCAAACTTTGCCAACCATAGGATTTTGTAATGTGTGATTTTTGCATGAATTCAAGAATTTAGCAAATCTACAGACGGTCACCTCTAGTCTGTCGCTTCACTCACATAGTCTTCTCACTGCAACATTATGGGGAACTGGAGAGTAATGCTGCATATGTGAATACATACACAACCCTTTAGAGAGGACATACCTCTGCAAACGGCCAGTGTGTAGCATTTAGAGGGATCTATTGGCATTAATGTAATATAATATTAATGAGTATTTTTTTTCGTTTAGTGTAGAATCACCTAAAATGATGAAACGCTGTGTTTTGTTAGCTTGGAAGGAGCCCTTCATATCTACATAGGGAGCGGGTCAAATCAATCACTGTCTCCACATAGGCTCATTCGCGTTTTTGCGTTGGTCACTCTAGCTTCTCCTTCACAAGGGAGAAGTTTTCATTGGTTGCAATCTGAAACCTTATCACTAGATGACTCCAAATCAGACACACTGGCCCTTTAAATCTATTCTCAACTACAGTAGTTACTCCAATACAATGGTTTCTTTATTTACCTGAACTGCAGAAGATAGGCGTATATTTGTAATTCCCTCTGTTTGACAAGTATGAGTGGTATATTTTGTGGCATATTTTGGTAGGCAGGCTCGTTCCCGTTTGCCTTGTGCAGGTTACAACATTACACTGTTAATACTTGGTGCCATGCTGCTCACGTTTGCTCTCTACTGAGTTTTGGAAAATCACTTGCACTGAATGGGACCCCCATTAGACTACTTCGAATGTAGCTACGGCTATGTATCGCCTCTAATATGTTACTACAAACTGCAGTTGCTTGAGACACTATAAACCCACAATGACTGAAATGGCTGTCGGACAAAAATATTTTAGATGAGTATCTTAATCCAGAGCAACAAAGAGCTGAAACTATCCTTATTGTATTGTTGAATTTGATTAAATTAAAGAGGTAGTAATGTAAAATATGTTTCAAATGGATGGACACTGTATGATGGGAACCAGGAGCCTTGATTTAGGGGCTGGCCTTTAGTTTTTAGTGACAATCACACCCTGGCCCAATAACGGTTCACAACCGTTTTTATTTGAGGAAATATGGTAAGTCTCTCCTTATTGAAATACTTTGGTGATCAACTGTGAATATGCTTGGAAATTAATACAAAAATTATGACAAAATTCTTCAGAAACAGGCTTGAACTTGTGTGACTTTTTCCATCATCCGGTTGTGTGAATGTGGAGAGACAGTTTTGATCTCTGACATGTTTCAGTATGTAGGGCAGCCTCTCCTATGAGAGCATTTTGTAGCACTGTGTTCTCATTCATCTATTTCCACAAAGAAACGTCGATCTTTCTTGAAATAAACAAGCTAAACAGATTTTCATGGGATCACTGTGGATGGTTGTATTTTCTATTGTGTTTTTTGATGAGATCGAGTATTGGATGTTTTGCCGTCTTTGTTCATGCTACACTTCATGTCGGCCTTCCCCCGCAAATTAGATGGATGCAGTTCAGTGGTCCAGTGAGGACAAAGATTAGTTCTTAGTTAGCTCCAGATCAGATTGAGCAGCCAGATGTAACCTGAGTGAGAAAGGGTGAAGACCAGCATTGAGGCACTGATTTAGAGTGGTGAGGAGGCTTTTCTGGCACGAGCCCAGACACACACTCCCTTTTGAGGCTGCAAACTCATTTTTAGCTCCACTCATCAGGTGCTATCAGGTTTCACTCCAAATCTCTTCATTATCATTCATTTTTATTCATCCCCAATTCGTGTTTTTGCTCTCCTTTTCTTCACAGATTCTCCCTGTCGGCTTCACTTGTTTTGCTCCCTTAGATGAGATCAGGGTGTAGGATTATTTTCAGTTTTTTCACATGTCTTTCTCTCTGGCTACCTGTCTCCCTTGCCACAGTTGTCTTTTTCTGTATATCTAAAGCTCCATTTGGAAAGAATGACTTGTGTTCCAAAACGTTAACTTGCAATGGGTTTAACTGAAATGACCCCACAGAATAAAGATGAATGTTCTGACTCTGCATTTGAACTAAATCCAGTTTTTTTGTTGATAACTAAAGGGTTCCACCAACTTACATCGTTTTTATCAGTGAAGCTTTGGGCTTACCAGTGACACATATCAATGGAAGCTTTCATTGAATTATTTTGAATTTATTTGTTTTGGGGAAGTGAAACAACATGAGCTATACTTGGAAGTGACTTCTCTAAATGTATGCACCCAGGTAACAGGGCTGTGTTTAGTGTTATTATGTGTATTTAATAGAAACAATGAGAGTAGGTTAAAGATACAGTTCAAAACTGATGAATTGGTGCCAATTCATCTCTTTAATTTATAGACCGCCTGGTCCAGCAGGTCAGTTCACGGACTTTCTGACTTCCATTATCAAGATGGATAAAGTTTTATTGGTTGGTGATTTTAATCTGCATGTCAAATATACCACAAATTGTGTGGCCACTGAATTTCTCAGTTTTACAGAATCTTTTAATTTGAAGCAACACGTTACCGGCGCCACTCACAGTGGTGGTCACACCTTGGACCTTGTGTTCTCTCTGGGTCTAGATATTAATCATATCTGTTGTGAGGACCTACTGATTAGTGATCATAAATTTATTTTCTTTGATCTCTCTTTAAATGCTGACCAGTTATGTCTTAAACGAACATTGCGTTCTTGCTGTATTACTCAGAAAACAACCGAGCAGTTTTCAGTGCACTTTTGATTTGATATTAACTGGAATCTTAATGATGTAGAATTTTTAATGCAGTCTTTTAATGAGCACAACAGACACGCTGTCTGCACCCTGAGACGAAAGTGTTGTAAGACAGAGCGGCTGTGGAAAGCCACTGGGCTCGAAGTGCATCACACATATCTCAAGGACCTCAGAGTTTATTTTAATATTGCAGTAAAGGAAGCTAGAACCACTTACTTCGCAAACTTAATCTCTTCCTCAAAGAAAAATCCTCCTCTCATTCACCTACTGTTCTGGAGTCTTTCCAGCCTATCAGCCTACAAGACCTGATGGCCTTAATTAAGAAAACTAAGCCATCATCTTGCCCTCTAGGTGTTTTACCATCCTCTCTATTTTTGAAAGTTCTGCCAATTATTGGCCCTGCCGTAACATCTATTGTTAATTCATAATTGTCTACCGGAAGCGTCCAATGCTATTTTAAGCATGCAACTATCCAGCCTATTTTAAAGAAAACAAACCTAGATCTAGCTTTACCCATGAACTACAGGCCAATATCAAAACTCCCCTTTCTTTCTAAAATCTTAGAAAAGGTTGTGGCTAACCAACTTACTGCTGCACTGGAGAGGGATAACATGTACGACAAGTTCCAGTCAGGGTTTCGTAAACAGCACTCTCCTGAGGGTTTCAAATTACTTATTGATGTCTTCTGATGCAGGTGATCATACATCAATGATGATAATACTTCTCGACCTCAGCTCTGCATTCGACACTGTAGACCATAACATCCTCATTGAGAGGCTACGTGATTGTGTAGGCATATCTGGCATAGTATTGGAGTGGTTTTCATCTTACCTCACTGACAGAAGTTTTACCATCTCTGCTGGAGAGTTTGTGTCTGATACCACTAAACTGTCATGTGGTGTACCGCAGGGCTCAATCCTGGGCCCTTTGTTATTTTCTTTATATTGTTTACCTTTGGGAAAGATTATAAGTGCACATAATGTGGCTTATCATTTATATGCGGATGACATACAACTCCGTCTTTCATTTAAACCCAGTGAGGTTGTTAGTTTTTCTAGGCTTCTAGACTGTCTAAACGCTTAATGATGATAAGACGAAGGTTATGATTATTGCACCGGATGAAGTTGTCCCTACTATTGAGCACAGTACTGGTCCACTCCGCTCTGCTGGCAACTCCAACATGTGAAATCTAGGGGTATTTTTTGACAAATCCTTGTCGTTTGACCGCCATGTTAAACAGCTGCCTAAAACTAGTTTTTTTCCACCTCAGAAACATTGGTAGACTGAGTTTAACTGAATCGGTTATTTCTTTCAAATACCAGATGAAGACGTACCTTTTTAGAAAGGCCTTTGTATAAAACTCATGCTCCAGGTCTGCTTTTAACTTATGTTTTTATTGTTTATTGACTGTCTTTTGAACCTTATTAACACTCTTTCATGTTTTATGTCTTGTTTTTATCAATTTGTTTTTTGTTTTCTTGCTTGTCTGAAATTCCGCTGCTGTTAAGCACTTTGTGACTTCTGTCTGTGAAAAGCGCTTTATAAATACATTTTATTATTATTATTTATTAATCGTTATCGGTTGAACTGGGCTCCGATAGTGGCTGATGGCTGCAGTCCCAAGGGGATGTACAGCTTTACATGAAGGTTACATGCACATGACGTAGGGCTATTGCTAAAAAATACCTGTATGCATGTGATAAACTCATAAATGCATGATAGACTTTAAATGATGCTTTAGATAATAGGAAAACTAGTTAAAAAGTGACTTGACAGTAAGCTTACAATATTTATTCATGTCATATTTGACCAGTTTTCAGTTCATTTTGCCCCACAAAGCTCTGGAATATAAAATCAACACTATCAGCTCTTGATAGGTAACGGACGATGAATCGGCCATCTGATTTATTCTTGCTCAAAACTATCATTATTATATCAACCTTTAAAAAATCCATTATCTGTCCTCCTGTAGTTAATACATCATATTTTGCCCTACATACTTAGTGCACTAATCTCAACTCATCTACATGAAGGGAAGGACAATTGCATTCTCTCCTAATGGATTTATTCATCCAGACACTGAATTTGCACATTCACAAACTCAAATGTAATGCCCCGGTCACACTCGCTGAGGTCATCGACTTTGGCTAGTGATGATATCATGTGAAGACTTCATCAGACTATGGCAAGATTTGATCAGGGAGAATATTAGAGTATGTGTGATATGGATACAGTGAATAACAAGCTATGGAGCAGTGAACGGACTCTCACTTAAAGGATTTGGTAGATTATATTTTCAGTTCTGTCATGATTTGGATCTTGGGTTTTGATGCCTGTCATAAACTAGGTGGTTGCTGTCCATTTTACTGTTGTGGTATTTTCTTCCAAACACCACCATGTGGATTTGACCATTGTTAACACAACACCTGTTGGAGCATGGCTTTTCTGTTTCGCAAATGGACACACCACAGTTTTGGTGTTCGTGTCACCTATTCTGAAAACTGCACTTTGGTTTCAAACAACCCAATCAAAACAAAGTGTAACTGAATGACTGAGAGTCGTCATTGACCATCACTGTAAATACAAAAAACGATTTAAATGATAAAACTAGAGTGACCGACTCGTCGTTGAATGCCTCTGCCAACCAGTCGAATTGCAGTCTACAACAAGGTCTGTCCAAAATGTCATCATTTCATTATTATAATTATTCGACATTTGTGTGAAATTGTCATATTTATAATATGAATTTGGAAGGACAACCAGATAAATAAAGCCTCCAGCCTAGGCTGTCGCGAGGCATGATAATGCTAGACAATTCTACTGCATTTCAGAGCAAGAATCTCTGAGAGCAAGGGAAATTGAGGAGCTGACCCTTTAAAAGAGCAAAGACCATCAGAAAGGTCCTGTCTGACAATAAAGTAAAGAGGTGAACGTTTTCTAAATATAATGCACATTTAAACTGCTTCTTTACTGGTTTCTCCAAACTGACATCTACTGTAGGTACTACATTGACTATGGATAACAACTTCATACAACCCCACTTCAAAACATCCTCTCTGGAGAGATGAGATTAATATAGGAAGAAAGCTTCACCTTGGAAATACATAACATATTCACACATTGAAGCAGGTTCCCCTCGTCATTATCCACTCTGTTTCTATAATGTCTTCATTAGATAGTAACCAAGGACCTCAACCCCCTGTTGATCTGCATGAGCTGCGGGTGATAAAACATAAGGGGTATGATTACGTGACCACACTAAAACAGCACATGCATAAAGCATGAGCTTATCTGGATGAGCAGATGTGTCCTAATGTGTTTCACATAAAGGATGTTGTCTGTATGTCGAGGGTTTGTGCAAGTGAGACTGATGCTCCATCTTCTGGGACTGAACGACTAAGACTAATTATTTTCCTCCATCGTTTAACGTTTTAATATTCAAGCAGTTCTTTGTCAACAAAAAAATTGCCAAAGAGTTTTGTACCAACCAGGGTGGATAGGCTGTTCTCAAGACTATCTCTGCCATAACACACAATGCTGCTGTTGGAAAGGGGATATAGAGTTGATGAGAGTGAAAAGTTATTTCAGGCATTCAGGATTTCAGTAAAGTAAAATTTCATTTTGTTCATAATATAATGTGACAGGCAGTTGGAGCACCTCCAAGACTATCGTGGAAGTCTCCTGTGTGAACCATTGCAGACAAAAGCCATCTGTGTTAGAAAACATCTAGTTCTTTGATAAAATGTATGAGTATACGGATACAATTTATAGCTGTTAAAAACGTTTTGCCATGCACTTCATGTCGGTGGAACAAGCTTATAATATCAACTCATAAAGACGATATGGTTAACATGTTAGCATGAAGTTGTCTATTTACACAGCCAGCAGACATGGAGCTACATTAACAAACATTTGGAGGACTGTCTGTCCTCTGTATTCGCTCTGTTTTTGGTCCCTGGCTGTATTCCAAATCGCATACTCTATGCAAACTAAGTTTAACATATTTAACCGTATATATATAAGTTTAATTGGCCTTAAAATAATACTTGAAAATATTAAAGTGAGTGGAAGAGATGATGTTGATTTACATCACTGATAAATAAAAATGTCATTCAACTGAAGCTCTGACAGGTAACGTTGATACAGTCATGTGATCAAAACAGTCATGCGATTGATACAGTCATGTGATCAAAACAGTCATGCGATTGATACTGTTGCAATGCAGAGAAGACGTATTGATTGAGTGTACTTCATTGTGAACAGTCTGCTGGTAACGGCATACTTAAGTGGTCATTTTTATGTCAGCAGTATGCAGTTCATACTTACTATGTAGTCCCATAGTATGTAGTATGCAGTACATTAGCAGGCGATTTTGAACACTATGTGTAAACAATGGGAATTCACAGTTGCTCCTCCTGCTTAGCAACTGTATTTTGCAACATCAGATCATGATAATAAGTGGTGAGGTTTTTCCACACTCTGAACTGCACTGTAAGAACTTAGCTTTCCTGACAAATTCCCGGAGGGTACATAATTAAAAAAAATAAAAGCCGGAGGAGGCTGCAACTCCTCTCAGCAGCTGCCTAGTCTGTTCATGTGTAATATGTTGAAATCTCAAAATGAATAGGATGTAATGTGAGCTGTAGTTCGGTGAGACTCTCTCCTGTTCTACTCTCACTTGTCCACACATGCACACATGCTTCCAAATAATATCACGCTGCAAGCAAATGTAATGTACTCTAATGCCTTGTGCATAGAGTGTACATATTCAAACACACACTGAGAGGGTTAGGAAGCTTTCCAAGGCTTGCAGTCCCATTCAGTAACTGTGTGCTCATAAAGGCGATGGTGCAGTTGAGGACAAGTCTCTTTTCTCTGCTCCAGTTATAGATGCTGCACATTCCCTGCAGCCCTACAGAGAACACTGCAGACGTATTCCCCTAACTCCCCACCTCTCTCTGGCTGTCTTACATCTGTTATTCTCTTGTTCCTTTTTTATATTTCATGTCTGACCCGGCTTTCCTCCCTCTCCCATCTGTCTCTTGTGGTGTTGTGTCCTCTTTCTTTCTTTTGGGGATGTCATTACCTCCGTCAAGGAGGTTACGTTTTTTGGGTCGGTTTGTCAGCAGGATTACGGAAAACCTACCGACTCGATTGGAATGATACTTGGTGGAAAGCTGAAACATGGGCCAAGGAACAGCCCAATAAATCTATGAGCAGATGCGAACAAAAGGGTGGATACGCACTTGTTTCTCACTTATGGAAACGGCCATTGCGGAGGAAAATTAGTGTTTGTGATTGTGCCCATTTATTTGGAGCTTTAAAGAGAGTTTCTCTGTGTTATGGCATCAAGCTGGAACAGATGTGTGTCTCTACTCGTTAAAGATCATTTGCGAGGGAAGAAGCTCCAGCTGCAAAAGTTAGCCTGTGCTAATGTTTGGAGGCCGGTTGCTGGAAAGGAATCAGGCAAACAAAACAAGTAGCATAAAAAACACGCGGTAGACCAACAAGATTCGTCAACCCCAACCTGTCAAATACTTGGTCAGTGGCCCTAGGCTTCAAACTATGACGCTCTACGTACCCCTCTAGTGTCAGTTTTGGACTTGTCGTGGACGGCTTGTCACTTTCCGCTAGTTGCATCGCATAGTGTCTTTTCAAAATTAACTTCCAAACCAGGTTTACTAAGTTTTTAGGTTTACTAACGTAACAAAAATACTTGGTCAAGTTTAGGAAACGATCTAGGCTTGGGTTATACGTTGGGTACATAAAATAACTACATTTGTTATATTAAATGGCGGTAATAAGTACAGAATGTACTGAAAGAAAAGTAATTCCCTGAATGGACTTTTTCTCTTTAAGACCCTCTAACGATGACGTGTATGGGTTTACATTGAAGTTAAGGACTGAACAATTGCGTCAGTGTGGTAAAATCAGGCTGAGCTCTTGATGCTCCGTTCAGTTTGGCCCTCCATCACCACCGAGGCTGTCTGACAAAGCGTAAGCTGCCCACATTGATTGCTCTGTCATTAAAATGTATGTCGGCCTGATTCATGTTTTGATGTAGGGCAGGCTGCAGGTTGCTAGGGGACAAGTGACGCACACACAAAACCTTCTTTCATAGGATTTATGTCTTTGGCATTTTGCAATGAGGCTGCGCTTTGTGAGTGTGTGTGTGTGTGTGTGTTCAGGCAATCCACTTGACTTCCCTTTTCCATTTGTCAATACCGGTAACATTAATGCTATTGTTTTCTACGCATCACTCAAGGCTTTACCCCAGGCAAAAACAGACATGTCGTCTTCCAAAATAGTGGACAAAAAACTTCAAAAATACACATTTAGGTGTTTATTTTACTTTTTTCCATCTGTAAATGTCTCCTAAATTCACCAAAAGTTACCATTAGATAATGCCTTGTTTACATATTTGAATATAAAAACCTTAAAAATTAATTGTCTTAATGTAAGTAATCAATTACCAAAGTTTAATGGTGATATCTATTAGTGCATTTTTAACCCAAATCACCTGCAGTGTATTCAAAATGTATGTCATTTTACAAAACATATCTTCAAAGGCCGTTTTCTCTAAATTACTTTCTTACCTAAACTCCACTTTAGAATCACTTACATACACCCACACTGTCCAGTTTTGTTCCTATTTATATTCTGAAGGTTTTTACAGATTTTTTTGTTCATATATTATTTATAGCCTTTTTTAATGGCTATTGACAGTATTTTCTGTTTTAAGGAGTGATGAAATGAGATATCTAAAATTCCCTTTGACCCTAAAATATACCCTAATAGCTTTATCCAGTGTTCAGTATTCTGTTGAAATACATGCAAATAAGCTCGTATTTAATAAATAGAAAAAAAAGACAATGTCTCTTTTGCATATTTATACCAAACATTGTGAAAGTTTTTAATACAAAAAATAATTGTTTTCATTAAAGAAATCAACTGTAGAACTTTCATGTTGACATGTTTTAGTTAAAATGTTACCCTTCTCACCACGGTGTCCTCCTTAAGTAAAGATGTTATGAGTTTTATGAGCTTGTCAAGGTGTTTGCATGAAAATGTTCTCAGATTTTTAATAACATGACAATCAGGGCCCTGGTGGTCTGGAATGGTGGGAATACCAATGAAGAGAGTGTAGAGGGGTGAACTGACACCTGGGCCGTGTCCATATAGGTAAGCGCTACTCTATACAAGGTCATACTGAGATCAATGAATCAGATCAATCACCTGGTAGCACAAGGTAACAATCTATCAGCACCATGAATTACATTTATACAACCACAATAGCACAAAATCTGACGTATGCGACTTTTTGATACACCACAACAATGAGAGAAAGAGAAAGAGAGAGCCTGAATAAAGAGTTAAATTCAAAACAGGCGTTGCATAATTGAATATCGCGGACACGATAGGACCACTATCATGTCCAGTATTGTCGGACACAAAGCTGCCAATGACGATCAGTGGAGCTTCCCATTAAATGTAATTAGTTAAAGTCTCCGGTTTAATCCCACTCACATCTTGTAATTAATGCTCTACACATTACAGCATGTAAAACTCACATTCCCACATAATACCCAGAAAACACACAGTGACATTCTCCTTTGGTAGAATTTCCCTGGAGCCTTTGATGTTACATGGAGGTTCGATCACCATCACCCTCTGCCTCATTAGACATGCTCTTTAATATTGCATGATATCATCTTCATTATCCCTCCCCATCGCCCCAGCAGCCGCTCACTCCTCACCACCTCCCGCTCTATTATATGCACATAAGGGTGTTTTTTTGTCATTACAGCGTGTTATATAATTCATTAGCCTAGTGTGTGGCAGTTGGTAAATGGCAACGAGCAAGCCAAAAGGTGATATTGGTGCTAATTGCCTTGGATAGACAATGAGAGTTAATGTAAAGAGAGCCGTCCTTTGTGGCTGGGGGTATATGTAAGCACTTATACACACACACACACACACACACACACACACACACACACACACACACACACACACACACACACACACACACACACACACACACAACACACACACAAGGTTTGTTGTCGGCGAGCTGACTGGCACTGTTTCAAATATGCGGCAGAACTGACATTAACACAAACATCTCCACTGTGAAAGGGCATTCTGTCACATTTTTCTCTCTGTGGCCTTGCTTTTCACTGTAATATCAAAGTCCTGCTCCTATATGGAAACATCATAATCCTCGCTAGAAGTAGAGATAAGAAAAGAAAACGTGAGTTGAATTTCTATGATAATTTATTTTACAAAAATTGGCAAACAATGGAATCTAATTATACAACTTGTTTCCATGTTGCCACAAGTTTTACCAATGTTGAGGATCTACGTGTTACAAATATTGAACTATTGACATTTTTACAACCTCTACTTACAGCCTCTCCTCTCCTCTCTGCTCTGTGTTCAGCAGCAGGAAGTTCAGTCGAAGTTTCACAGAATTTTATCACGTAACTGTTGGTCTCAGGCGAGCCAATCATGGCTGCCTAGTTTTGCTGAGGAGCTCAGAATTTTAATGTTATTTACAGAATCTGTTTAGAGTTAACGGTTTATGTGTGGCAAGATTTTAAATTAGAAGTGTAGAATAAAATGGTTTTGATGAAATATCACAATCTAAGCTTAGTTTTGGTTGAGTTCGTCACACATGATGTGTTCAAGGACTGTTGGAAAGATGAAACTCTGGGATAAACAGTGTAGTATTTCTGATTGTTTAAAGAAGATGTGCTTTTCCATGCCGCTGGCGGGTTTGGGGTTCAGAGGGTTAATCATCTTGTGACCCCTCATCCTGGGACTCTTGATCCCGAGGTTGTTAAGCACTCTAAATCAGTTATCTCTTGCTGGGACTGTTTTACCCATAATGCACAAACAAATTCAGACTTTTAATAGCACCTACAGGTTAGTTAGTTTGTAGTTCACCTAAGTATTTCGGTGCACTATTAAAAGTTATTGTCCGGTTAAAGAAAAGTAAATTTGGGAAGAGAAAGCCTGGCATACACCAAACCACTGTCCTTTGTCCTCTGCTCTCCGTCATTATAAATCCATATCTGCATTTTAACACAAATCCATATTCCAGTATCACCAGATCGACCATTACTAGGAGTGGAACCCTTTTCCTCTCACAGCCGAGGTCAAGCGGTGAGGAAACGGGCCCATTAACCCTAGACCTCTTCACTTTACATTAAACAGAGGAAACACAGACAGAGAATGAAAGGCAACCCTCAAGAAATCAGCTTTCGATTACCAGGAGTCTGATGCCGAGACATTGAGTTAATTAAGGCTCTGTCTGTCTTTTGCAGAAAATCATGTTGTGTGGTTCTGAATGAAGCAGAAAAACTGATTGAACTGGGTGGCATAAAAAGAAGGGTGCTGCACTGCCCCCTTTGGTTGTGTCTAAAGTGTGTGCAAAGAAACGACTTTGTGACCTCAGACCAGTAGGTTATTCACCCATACAGACTCATAGCCCTGGGTCAGCATTGTATCATTACAGACAGACAGTTGGCATGTGTGCGATCACTAAACCACCCCTGCAGATACAATCTAATACTGCGTGAACCAATCACAGAGTTGATACTTAACAATTATATGTTTCCTTCTTAACTACAAAGAGCATTGTGCTTTATACTGCCTCATATTTGATTGTGGTCAATTCTAGCGACTGTCCAGGAGTAAATTAACGCTGACTAAACATAAAAATTAAATGATTTGTTCACCCCTAAATGTGCAGTTGGGACTAGTAGCTGCTTATGGCCCCACATGTCCAATGCAGTATGCCAAAAGTACCAGGATGTCCTAAATCACTTACTTCATAAGCAGGCAGGGAGCATAGGACAGCATCGTTTTGCCCTCCGAGGGGGCGTTCCCTTTAGGACGTGATGTCACATGTAAACTATAAATTCTGACGCACAATCCTCTGTGCAGCGAATCTATGAGCAAGAGGGTAGAGAACGAGAGTACGTACTAAAAGTAAAAATATGCTATTTGGATATGTTTTTGTTTGGTGGCTTTTAGGCCGGGGTTTAAAAGCCACCAGAGACTCACTGCTGTTTGTATAGCTTAATAGTTATTAGGGTTCTGTGATAACTGATGGTGATGATCATATCAACATTTATATCAACTCAGATCTTTTTTTTTATTTGGCTACTGGGAAGTAACACCGAGTTAATCAAAGTTGATAATAAAAGCCATCCCCAGATAAATTACACCTTAAACGTAAGTACAAAACACATGCAAAAATTAGCCTGAGATAAAAAATAAAAAATTAAAAAAACCTAAAAAAACAAGCAATTAATTTTCAAAGCTATTCACAAAAAATACAACAAGAGGAAGGCGTAAAACCTGCAGTTATTAGAGACCCTCCCTTTCCTTCTAACTATCCTCGAGTGTTGAACTGACTCCAAAAGCACATGGGAGAAGTTTGCCTCCAGGGCTCTTTGGCAGAGAGGGTTTATGATATTTCCCTAAACCTAGTGGGAAGGCTTGTTCCCTAAACCTAAGAGACTTCTAGCAGAAAGCCCTGAGAGCAACTTCACCCACGTTGAACTCCTCCTGCGTCAGATTAGTTTACACGTCAACCAGATACAGAGAACAGCCGTTCTGTATCCTGACAGGTCTACTACACACAGCTTCACTGATACACGAATTTCCTTTTAACCGGTCTGTAACTAAAGCTGTTTTTAATACATCTGGACTCGTGCTTTAACAGGCTGTTTCACTTCTTTAAACATGGGGTCTGTATGTAATTTGTCACTGAACTGTGTTGCTGTGAACTGACCATGTAAGTAGTTATTTTATAACATTGTTCCAACTGTGTTGGAAGATTTCGCGCACTTTAATGAGGCTGCTGGATCAGAGCTGCCAGGTCTTAAGAAATACTTAGTACGACCCCAGCCAATCAGGACAAAGAATTCAGCCAGACCACTGTAAAGGTATGTAAAAAACACCGATCTAGGACTGATTCAAAATGAATAAATGACCTCACTGCCCACTGCTGGTGTTACAACATTCCAACATAAATGAAAGCACTGATCTTCTAGGACCAGTCCTCTGCAATATAGTCTAGTAGGTGACACAGCTTCTGATCTGAGAGAAAGTATACCCTGAACTTTTCCCAAAACAACTCAAGGACAAGACGCTGCTGCCCCGAAAAATCTTCTCAAAAGTCTCCTCTGGAGGTCTGATGTGACCCAGCAAGCACCACAACTTCAGAGTGGGCTTTTCATGTTCAGTACATGAACTTTCTCTCCACTTGTTAGCTTTGCAGTCTGCAGGAGATTTTTTGGGGTTGATAAATCCAGACTGGAACTAGAACCAGAGTCCTCCCACTGATGACTTGAGCAGCAGCAGGTTGAGTTTTCACGCCGGTGAACTTCTTATCATGTCTCCGTCATTGAAGTGTAAGATTCGCTTTGTTCCATATTTTTCTTATTATCTGCAAATTGCATCAAATGTCCCAAACCAACAAAGTGTTACTCCATCTCAATACTTTCTGACTTCGGGTCTGTGGATCTCAGCTCCAAGCTTTTGAAAAAAGACTCAATAATTTAGTAGTAAAAGTAGTGCATTTGCTGGGAACTATTTTAGGCAGCGACAGGATTAGGGTTGGGCGATTCTTTCTATTTTCATGAACCCAGTTGATCTTATTTGAAAAAGAGAGAAAAAGATGTAAACCTCTCCAAAATTCACCTTTTCTTTTTTTCTTTTTTTACGAAATATAATGCTTCAATCCATTTTTATTGACGTTAAGCCTTCCAAAGATTACATTTTAACCGTGAAACAGTCAAAAAACTGTTTTGCTCACCCCTGGCACGCACCCGTATTAATGTAGCAGTCTGACAGACATCTAACAGCACCATAAATACATTTTTTTTTAAAAACCTTTAACAGGGAGAAATTATGTATCATCTTTATTTTATTTGGCTGTGACATCTGTAAAAACGCAGAGCATGATAAGAATCCCAGCTCCTCAAGATTAAATCTTGTTTACTATGCTAATGAGAAGTGCAATAAACATGAAACGTGACAACTACGCAAATTAAGCTTTCATGCTCTACATCTAGTAATGTGATTAGAAATAGAACACATGGTGTGTTCTCAGCTCCAGTTTATGATCATCATAAGACCACCAATATAAACCCAGTCCCTGTTTGTGCATACGTTTGATAGATAATGCAACAAGCTCCAGTTGCATCCCTGCCTATATGAAAATATACAGCATCATCATTATAATAATTACTCATATTTACTTACTGCAATACTATTTAACTGTCTCAGTACAAACACACAGTCACAAACAGCACTCTGACTGACAGCCCTCCATCCACCCTGGGACTCAGCAGATGGTTTCTAACTGTCTCTGAAGGAGCATCGGTGTGACGCTGAGACTAAATTGGAGGATTTGGGCTTTAGGTAAACACAGCAGCTGCTTTCCAGCCCATTTCAAACACCTGCGGCCTCCCTTCCATCCGTCATTCACACATTTATTCACACACACATGCTTTCCCTCCGTCTGCCTGGAAGTGCTTGCTGGTTGTTACATGTTACTGTGCCGGATTTTCTCCGGTTTAGGATTTCCGTGTGAGGAACTCACAGCACAGTATAGTATCAGCTACTGGAGGGTTGACAGCATGAGTTTGACAGTGCCTCGAGGCTGTCTGTAGCAAACTATACAAAAAGAAATACAAAGTATTTATGTCTGTGGGAAGGAGATCAGCTTTACTCCCTGAATACCTAGAATATGAACCTTTGACTTCAACAGACAATAAATAATAATAATAAAATAACCACTAGTCATCATTTTATGATCAGAACTGTTAAAGGCTACAAGCTGCTTGAGTTATAGTTATTTTTCATTGTTAGTCACTGTTTCACTAAGCTGCACCCCCCTTGTACACAAGGTTGAGTCTGAATTGTGAAATTCCATCCAATATGTGTACTTACAGTACTATACACTCTAGTTACGCATGTAAAAACAGAAGTAAATAGACTTAAAGGTTACCGTATCACGGTATACCAAAGTATTAAAACTGACGGTTATCATGCCGTGTGCATTTGTTTATCTGTGGTATTGAAAGGTACTTAAAGGTACCGACAGGAGCAGTCTGCCTCCTACAAGTATCATAGGACATTATTTCCAAAGCTCACAGCTGATGGTTTATTTTTAATTTAGTTGTTAATTTAACATGCTATGGTCCTGCTAAAATCTGTCAATCCTTTAAGGGTCATTGTAACTTAAATATTTGTGATAATAGCAATAATAATAATTCCATCTGTTGCGTTAGACGCACATGAGACGGACATAGACGCGGTGTAACTGCATGCTTCCAGTTTCAGCTAAACCCTGCGCACTAATTATTTTCATCAACCAGCTTATGTGCGTCTCAACATAAGAGGAGGATGAGCTGGTAGGCGAGGACAACGTTTATGCGAACACATTCATTCCGCATTTCGACATTTAAATTCCAAATTTGGGCCCGATGTGTCAAGGGTTTATGGTCTGAGATGCAAAGGCCTGAAAACGTGCACATCTTGATGATAAAAGCTGAGAGCTGATGACCTAGGAGAGCCTCTGCTGAGCTGCTCCTCTTCACACAGCAGCTAACTCTGACTCTGTTATTGTTGTCCTTTTGTGTTAATTAATGGAGTGAGTAATAGAGATACACTCATCTACCTTGGCGAAGGGGGATTGGATAAAGTGCAGAGGCTTTTCCAGGCGATCACACACACAGGCTCACCCAGACCAAACGCCACCGGAGGTGGAGATAACCTCCCCGGCAGGAGAGCAAGGAGAGCCAGGATGGGAGCTAAGCTAACCCAGCAAGGACCTGAGGCTATTACACCACACAATCGCAGGAAAATTCAGACTGACCCAGCAACGGGAGGTCGGGGAATAGGTTCACATCTTCACAGAGATCTGGGTCCATGGTGCCTCTCAGATCAAGCTGCACTTGACGGGTGGACCAAAGGACTGAGAGCAGGACTCAGGTGGGACGATAGGAGATAGACATCAATGATGTTCAGTGCTCAAACAAAGTCAGAGCTGATGGACATTATTTCCCTGATGTCAAGGCTTTAATGTTTAGATGTCTGCCAGATTATCTGCTTGTTGCCGCTGTTTATATTCCTGCTGATGCAAATTTTAAAAAGTGCACTGAATAAATGAACTACTTTTTCTTTTGTATTTTGTCATGTTTTCTTGTGGAGGATGCAATTGCCTTTGGTGGTGCAACCAAGTGACAATAAATGATCCTTGAATAATTCTACACACAAGGCAAAGAGCATCCGTTGAATTTATTTGAGATCAGACATCTCTAATTTGTGTGCACAAATGAGGTAACTCAATTTGAGAGCACAAACTACTAATTTGAGCACATGACTTAAGTAAGAGCTACTAAATCCAAATGAGAGAGAATGTTGCAGAACACCAGACCTCTAGATTCCCTCAGGATTCGATTGCTCTCTGCTTTACTGGTGTGCATCAGTCGATATCAGTACCTATTTGAGCTAATAGCGTTTTAACAACACAAGAAAACAATTACGTGACCAGTCGACGTAAAGTTCTCCTCCCAGTTTGACCCCAGTGCTCTCCTATTCATGTGTGTCAACAACAATTAAGGCTCAAACACACCCACCATGTCAGAGCCTCAGTGCTGACAACAGCAAACCTCACCGCAGCAAGTATTTTAAGCCAATCAAATATCCCCCTGCAGCAAAGGCCCTCGTTGTGCTCCCAGCACTGGGTTTAATCACCGAATTCCTCCAGCCGGCCATCAAAGGAGCGCATGACTGGTCGATGGGATAGAAAAATAAAAAGAATATTGAGCAACCACACTGCATCCAATGCACTCTAAATGTCTCGAAAATAACTATAGAATATTCTCATCTGTGCAGCTTTGTATCATCATTGACAAGGCACAGAGATCTCTCCTCATCAACTGATCCTATCATCCATCAGCGTGTGCTCTACATCTGCCTTTACCGTAATGTAACGTGATTTGGTTTTTATATTAACTCTCTGCCCACTTTGTGTTGTGACTGCTGCACAGCAATTTCAAGATTTATCTCATCTTCTCTCTTATCTTCATCTTATCTTCGCCCCCGGCTGATGATGAGTGATTAGTCTGTCTGCCTGAGCCATTAGAGATGAGACTGACAGTGAAATCTCTTCCCCTCCTATTGACCCACAGCCTCATTACACCGCACAACACCAAAGTGTTGGAGAGCCCAAAGGTAACATGGCCAATAAATAAAAGCCAAATACATTTAGAATTTTCACAAATTAATAAATGCATGGGAAATGAATTGATAACATCTGCATCTGGTTTAGGCAAAGCTTTAACAGGAAGCTGGAGTGTAGTTTGTTTTTTTGGTGTCTCTTCTCAGAGTTCATTAAATGATCCGTGAGCACCTTCAAAGCCAAGAGCTGTGAACATTTACACACTCCATTTAACTTCAGTGATTACTATTGATAAGAAATGATCCCCAATATGGAGCCAGGATGGATCAGGATTAAACGCTATGAATCACAAACCTGTAAGCCACTTTTCCGGCAGCTGGTCTGATCACATCGTAAGATGGTTTGCAGTTTTTCTTTATTTCTGTTTTATTTTATATATTGTGTAATTGTATTGTCTGTTGGTGTGAAATATCTCCCAATTAAAAAAAACAAAAAAAACATATTGATTTAATTTCTTATTTGGGTCTGTCTATTGTTTAGCACATTACTGAAACAATGAATTCAAAATAATTAAAATAATTAAAATAAAATGTCCTTATTTTAATCCTTCATTATTATAAGCTATTAACTCTTTAACATTTGTACATGTGTACTGAAATCTAGGATTAACAATAATTTACAAATTGGAATAATGAAAACATAATATGACTTTTTTATATCTTAACGCAGTGAAGTTGTATTTTATCAGAATATGTGTTGAATGTTACTGATGCCGTCCTGTGTGTCTTCATCCCAACAATACAAGAAGAGATGTACTTGTAAGGGTTCGGCTTGAAAAGGCATTGAGCTCATGCAGCACAAAGTTTTCACCAAACTCTGCTGATGAATGGCACGTGTGTCCTTTTCAGCAATGCAGACAAATAAAGCCAAGCCACTCCAGCAGCTGTCTCCGGGTCTGCAGAGCATAAGACACCCAGCCAATTCAGAAACAGGGATGCTGCTGCTTGACCTTTACAATTGTTTCATTATTTACGCTGCATTCAAGTCTGTGGCATGAAAATACATACTTTTGCTTGATAAAGCTGCCATGCGGAATCTTAATAGAATATTATTCACAGAAAATGATCTGGTTGGGAACTTTTCCTACCTACTATAATTAAAATAAATACAGACGTGTGTTAGCATTTATGCTATAAATGTTACCAGTGTCAAAATATGCACACAGTTGATTCTCATGCGTAAACATAAGCAAGTCCCTGCTTTAAAGGGTGCGGATTAATACTCTGGTCACACAAGAAAGAGGCAGAGTGAGCTCCATCTGCACATCTTTGAAAAATGACAAATCACAGGTTTGGTTGGTCGACTGCTGTTGCTGGTGACTAATTTTACTCCCAGCCTCAACTTTCATTTTGTGTTGATTTTGGAGGTCCCTGTGGACAAAAGTGGTAGTGTTTCTGAGGAGAAAACCTCTCATTTTACTGCAGCAGGGTCTGACAAGTCTGTGACCCACCTCAGGATAAAAAATACTTCAAAAACTACACATAGATCCCTCTCCAGTGCATTAGAGAATAAACCTTTTTCACATTGCAGCTCTCTTCTTCGCTACTCTGGTCTTTGTCACGTCATCTCTCATCTCATCTCCCGACTCCACAGTTGAATTTCAGCCTGCATGCAGTTTTCTTTTTTAGGCCCAACATTGTTGAAACAGAGCAGCTAGTATTTGTAGCTAGAGCAACAAGCTAGCGGACTAATGAGGGTTGTCTCTCTGCCGCGACAGCAACACGCAGTAAAGATACGTACTGAGCTGAAATAAAAAACAGCTCCTGATAATGTCCTGTCCTTGCATCAGTGCAGAGTATCCCACTTTCACTTGGGATGCATCTTAGGATCAAAGACAAATTGAAGTTAAAAGTTCCTCACAGTAATTTTAGGTAAATAATGAGTAACACTTTATGTTAGTATGTAGGAGCTTTGAGGATCTGATTGAAAAGCAGTGGGAATGGACACCCATTCAGAATGTTATCAGCCGATTGACAGGGCCTTATCAGTGATTATCACTACCACTATAATGTCTGATATGAATCCCGTCATAATTACAAAGGCCACTGGAGGCCGCTTGCATTTGTATTGGTGATCAACCGTGTGAACAGATGATAACGGTCTTCCTAACAGCTGTTAGAATTTGTAACACAAATGCTTTATTTGAAGGCTTAGAAACACTCAGCAAAGAAATACGTAAGACGTGTAAATGAAACATGAAAAGCTACATGTTCAGGGGTTTTGACTTGGTTTCACACTTACAACTTGTCAATAATTTAATTTGAAAAAGCAATCTTCGTCGTGTGTTTCTTTCAGTGAAATAGTGTAAAACATGTTGGGCGGAGATGCTTACACTAATACAGAGCATTTTTCTGAGAATGTTTACAACACATATACATGATATAATGTGTACCTATGTCCTGACAGCGGTTGTGTTTACTGCATGTGATTAAAAGACAAACGGTAAAGCGCATGATGTAACATCAGTCATATAAACTAACACTGTCACAATCTCTTTCTGGAAGGCTTCAAATACAGTTCAACTCAACTGTGAATCTTTTATGAGACTTTTCAGCTCCAGAGAAACCAAAAAACAGAGAGAGCTTCTTCACCACAGAGAGAGAAAAGTGCAGAAGACACACTTCAGTTCCTTACAGACCAAAGTCCACAGTCAGCTGTTTTCACAATGGGAAGAAAGAAACCTGATGGCTTTAGGTCAGATTGCAATTTTTATACACTATCTGGCCCCATCACGGTCTGCTTTTAGTCACTAGCTTTTCTCATCTTTCATCAAAGACACCTCACACCAACTTCACACTCATCTGGGCCTCCTCTTGGTTTATACACAACCTTTTCGATCACCACTTTAAATTCCCACTGGGGACATTGACAGTTACACGCAGCTCCACATTTCTCACACACAATCAGTTTGCAATCAGTTTTGTTTTCAGCAAACCAACAACATGCATGAAGATAAACAGCACTAATACGCCGACCAGACCAGAGACGACTCACCACAACATGACATTTAACACATTCACACTTACGGGCAGATTCCCTGCACGTTCCTCATTCATCGTTGACACTAAGGAGACACTTACCGACGTTGATGACGTTTGCAGACAGGAAGTGGCTGCAGGGAAGGCTGGCGGAGCTCACGAAAGAGTCGCCGTCCGTCGTCACGGTGGTCCTCGACCTCAGCGACAGGTTGGGGGAGTCGGTCACCATGGCCATTCTAGCTGCCACAGACTCCATGGCCTCTGACGGATGATAATGTTCAAGGTGTAGCTGCTGACCTCGCACCCCCGATGGTCTGTCTGTCAGCACCTTTAAAAACTGTGATGTAGGCAAATATTGTCTTATCTCATTGGAAGAATGAGCAAATTTAGGTTGAGAGGTTCCTCAAATAAAAGTTCAGTTGTAGTAGAAAGCTGTATTGAAAATGGAGTGGGGCTGACTGGCTGCTATCTAGAGCTGTCAAGCTGTCAGAACAATCCTCAGTCAAATATTCCCAAAGCAAAAACTACAATCCGATCCAATATTCCGAAGTGACGGAGGTCACAGAAGGACGTCTTTGATGAGAATTCCCTGACCCGTTCCAGAGGAGACGCTCAGCAAGATCCTCAAATGATTATGATGAATGGCATCACTCAAAAAAAAGACTTCTAGTTCTCCGGGTACAAAACATAATCCCAGTCAGGCCGAGCAGCTGCAGACACCTACAGCAAGAGACAAACGGACACATTCTCTTCATTTCACATGGTTTATGAGGACAAACACAAATACAGTTCATTACATGTTCTGCAGTCTCTGCTCAGAATACAAAATTGGATATTTTGGTGTATTTGTACTAGAACTCCCGCTTTTTCTTTATTTAAGTATGTGATGAAGGAAGGATTGTGATTAACATTAAACTCATAACGAAACATATGTTCTTTTGTGCCACTGTAATGTTCTTATTGGAAGAAAAATGGAAAAATAAGATTGCTTTACTGTATGAACCAATGTGCACCATATACAACAACTATTTGCATTTAAAATATTCTTTAAAAAGAAATAGCACAAAATGTAAGAGATTAGGACACTGCAGGTTAAAGCAACTCAACACTGACTCCTCTCAGTGGCGGTGGTGGCTATATTTGACCTAATGTGTAAATCATTATCAACTAATCAAACAACATTTTCTATCAAGATATTGGTCATTTCAAATCTCGTTAAAGATATATATCACAATATAGCATGTTTTCTGGTAATTCAATAAATGAATAGTCTACATGAAATAACCACTTGGTTTGTATACTTTTAAAAACTTGATGAATGAAAATCACTGAATATGATCTCATTTAATAAAGAACTTTAGTGCAAAAAAGAAATTTGAGTTGAAACGTGCTTGTTATTATCAATTTAGACGAGGTAATTGTGTATCACAATATCCTAAATATGATTTCATCAAGATATGATTCCATTGATGGACGATAAATTGTCCTATTGAATTAGCGATCAGCCCCATCATCAACACAAACAATGGATAAGAAAAATAATGGTAACAGAAGCACGACAGGTCTCCCCTAAACAAACACACACACTTGGCTGGGCGACATTAAAGACTTAACACCACTTTTTTAACACATGTAGTAGTAAAATAATCAATACAGCTCATATGACAGATGGGTAAATCACCGAAGTCAATAACAGACATAATAATTGTAGTGTCCCTCTCAATGTGCAATAATCCATAGAACGGTTGGGGGTCACTGTGGGTCACTCCAAGCCCCCTTTGGGCTCTCTCAAACTTCCCTTGACCTCAGGTTCCATTAGCGATGCTGCTGCTGCTGCTGCTCTGAATGTTGCAGCACAAGTCACACACATTCAGTAATTCAGATGGCTGTGAGAAAATGAAACCCGGAGGCAGCAGTGTACTGACAGAGTAAAAAGAAGATAGCATGTGGAGAGAATCAAGAAACAGAAATGTAACTTAGTAAGTGTAAGTATAAGGATTTAAATGTAAAGAAAACAAAGCATGTAAAGCTTTTAAAGGGCATTCAAGACATTCATTCACTAGTTTAAGAAGAAAGCTTCAGTTTACGTAGGATGCAGCATGACTGCTCCCGGCATGTTACACCACACCTCAGACTCACCTCACTTCTCATACCTAAACTTCTTTTGTTTGCCTACCTTGTCGCCTTCCGCCATCACTCACAGAAACCCACCAACATAAAGCTTGGATACACCTGAAAACATGTACCTCTCCGCTTAAAAGGCTCCTTTAAATCAGCTTTCAAAGTAGAAACCTTTACTGTTGAATATGTGATATGCCGCCCTGCGAAGGACTGAACAATGTGTGGTGTGTGTGGTGGGGGGGGAGTGAGTCAGGATTAGCTAGACAAGGTGGGCCGGCTGGAAGACGTGTTGAGAACTGTTTGCTGAAACGTTGCCGGTCAGATTGGCTGAGCTGCAGGTATGGGCACGTTCATGTTAGCATCCAACCCACGTACACACACCCCACCTGGACACAGGAGAAGGGGTGTGTGAGCTGGTATGTGTAATGGTTGATTAAACGCCAACATGCTTTCATTCAATCTACCGTGTTCCAAACAGTCATCATGGGACCAGGACGGGCATCTTGAAACGTGAAACATTTAACAATTCCTTCGTACTTAATGTTGTAAGTGTGACTCAGATATGAGGTAGATCTGCATCCGTTCAATGCTTTAACAGGATGTTAAGTCTACACATGTTATACAAAACAAACTGTTATAAAAACCTTTGGTACCATTTAAGAGCTTAACCCAACATTTTGCCACTGTTTACAAGCGGCTGATGGGAAATCCATTGAAAACACAACAGCAATGGCTGCTTCTAACCAAATGTGGCTCTCTAATCAAGAGATCTAAGGTTCCCATAAATACTGTTGAAGTTAGTAACATACATTCAAATTATGCTCTGTATTCATCATTAAGATCAGCTCAAGATAGACCTTTGGCATTATACCAGTGGGCAGCAAATTTCCAATATTTGTTGGGTAAATGAATACATTTTATGTGGGATTTAAGGTCTTTACGCACCAAGGGCATGACTAATAAAGGACACGAAAATGAAAATATTCTTCATACAAAATGCTCTGAGTGTATTTGAGTTCCCTCTGGTAAACTGTTACGAAGTATATGTGTCTAGGGCTTTTATTGTGAAAGGTAAGAGCAAAAGGAGTGGATCTGGTCTGCGCTGTATTTGTAATAAAGTTTGCTTGCCATCTTGGTTAAGACTACAGAGCCTTTTTGTTATCGTACCATATATTCTACGTATTGAATATGTCCATCACACACAATGTGATTGGTTGGCACAACAGCCACCACAACACAAACAAAATGCGTCCTTGGAAGCCTTGGAGTGGAAATGTGAGATAACCATCTGGCCTGTCCACTTATCTTGGACTTGTCCTGACATGGAGCCTGCATGTGGTGACTTTTCCTACACAGGTCACACTGTTTGTTTGCCCAGGTTTGTTATGAAGACATCACTTGTGAAATAAGTACTTTTGAAAGGACATTTTACGGCTGCGTGTGGATAGTGTTGTCATGGATATCAGCCGCCACAATGGTTCTCGTTCATGACCACAACATCCAAAACTGAACTGATGCTGAACAAAATGTTCAGCATCCTATGAGATTATACCTAAAGAGATTAGCATCCAAAAGAAGACTACTCCATTGATTATATTTCTGAGTTCTTTGCTGTTATCAGCACAGACTGACTGAATGTGTGTACCGCAGTTATAAAGGATGTCCAATCCGCAGTGGATGTCCTTAAAGCTTCAGAGTAACGAGACACCTCTCATGACTGTAATCTACACAGCCACAATGACAGCTTGAACCATGCTTTAAAAGTGGTGTCAGAGGGTGAGTCAGCCCGCTGGACCGTTGTTATGAATGGCTTGATACACAGTCTGTCCTCTGTAGAAGTGGCTGCTTTACTAAGCTGAGAGAGAGAGAGAGAGCGACATACTCACAATGGATTTTCAGTGCTGTGCGTGTGTATGTGTGTTTGGTTTACCGATCTTGTGGGGACATAAATCTGATTACAGAGTCACATTGTGGGGACTTTCCTGTTTTGGAGGGACAAAATGGGGACAATTGCAAGTCCCCATAATGTAAATGTTTATGTTTTAGGGTGAAGACTTGGTTTAAGGTTAACTTAAGGGCTAGGATAAGGCTGGTAGTGGTTATGGTTAGGGTAAGTCTCCAAGAAATGAATATATGTCAATGTAATGACCCTAAAAGTAATGAAAACACGACTGTGTGTTTGTTTGTGTGTTGTTTGTGTGTGTGTGTGTGTGTGTGTGTGTGTGTGTGTGTGTGTGTGTGTGTGTGTGTGTGTGTGTGTGTGTGTGTGTGTGTACAAGCAAGAGGGGCTACAAATATTGGTAAATTGATAAAGAGAGTGCTGCAGGAATGAGTCCTACGACTAAGAATTAAGTCAGCATTTTTGCATTTCTGGTTTCGTCTCAAAGTTACTGGGTTTTTTGAAAGTTTTTTGGGTTAGATGTCTGAAATAAGGTTTGTGGTTAACACAAGCTGAAGAGATGTTAACGTTTTATTCTACGATATAAAATATGTCAGTAATTACCCCTCTCCTGAATTTTGAAGCTTTTAAAGCCTAACATTAGCCTTTTACTTCTGCCAATTACCTTCACGCTTCAAAAATCATAAAGGGGTGTTCACTTGTGATGATTATCTTAATGAACAAAACGTGTTAAGTATCAAATCTCTGTTTGACACAGTGATTATTTTCTTCTACAATACTCGATGGAAAAATCTAAAATAAAAGTCTAAAAAACTAAAATATGTCATACATCTACGGGATTAAGCATGATGGCATACGGTATCAGTCAGTAGTTACAAGCCAACAGTCAAAAGCACGCCAGCGCAATGGCCCTTTCTTCCACATTCCATGCCTGACTGCTGCCTCTACACACCTGCACACACAATGGGATCCATTCAGTGCACATGATTTACAGAGGTTTCACAAAAGTGTGCAATCAGTGGCACTTAAGATAATGTGCATGACAATGAAGCACAAGCCACTGAAAGGAAGAACTGATGTTTAGTTTCATCATCATCTAATCAAATGCCAACACATGGTTCATCATGAGGTCAACAAAATAACAGCAAGTTGATCTTCTTCCCCCAAGCATTTAAAAATGACTCACTGTGACTTAACACTATAATTTACAGGGCATTGTGCTGGTCATGTGACAAAGCATTGGGTACTGATATATCCACAGTTAGGCCCATACATACATGGACACTGACATTTTTTGTTTTAGCTGTTCACCTAAATAAATATAAGTTACAGTTATACAATTAATATGGGCTATAGGTGCAGGTTGTTGACGTACAAACACACAAAACATTTGCCTGCAAATATTATATGTCCAGTGCTTTTATTGTGAAAGGTAAGAACTGAATGAGTGTACCTGGACTGTGTTGCCTTTTTCAAGGTTGTAAGGAGTAATAAAGTTCAGAATATTGAGCCTCCAACTTGATTTGAATATAAACACAGACTCAACCCTTTCTGCACAACTAGACTGGTGGATGCCTTTATTGGTGGTGCAAAAGCTCAGAAAAATCAACCATGCTCCAGTTTATATTTGTGTTCTGTGTGAAAGTACTCATGACAAAAAGTGTGAAAAAATATATCGACGTGCGAAAAAAACGCTCCCCATGTGTAAAGGCCTAAAGGTTGCAAAACGAAAATAAATCTGAGAGATAGCAGGAGCAACAGAAGCAAACAAATCAACAGTTCAGCACATTTTGTGGAAAAAGCACGCTTGTGTTTGACACTAAGATGTTTTCGTGCAAATGTATATTGGTTCCAAATAACGGTTTTCTGCCTCCTTGACGACAAAAATGTGAGGACATTTATGGTGCCAAGAGGATGAATCCTGACTTTTGTGACCCCCTGACTTTTTTGTAGCACCATGAATAAGTTAAAATTTCAATTTGACTTGTTTAAGACTGGAGATCAAAAGTTGGCCCCTTGTCGCGCCCTTGTATGTCCTATCGCAGAATTAAAAGCCATAGATTCCCATTCCATGCAAGATATATAAAAATGTAATGGGTGGATTGCCATAAAATTCCCTGATCACATTTATGCTCACACAAAATTACTAGTGGTTGTATGAACATGGAATGTGCTGTGCATATTCATGGTCCACAGAAGTTACCTCCTAATTTTTTGTGACCTCTGACCTTACCTCTGGCCATCATCGGGCCTAATTTCCATTTGTGCACAAGAACTATCACAATTGAATGGACGAATTTCTGTGAAATGTAGTTCATTAATGCACCCCAGAGGCTGAACCCTTTTCATTTTGGACACTCTATGAGCTTACCTCTAAAGCTCAGGACAAAATACCAATTTTTGCACTTAAAATATTAATAAGATTGGAATTTACAGAGCACATCAATGCTCTTAAGAGGATGGACGCTTTGATTTGAATGACAAATAGCATGTTCTCAAATACTGAAAAAAAAAAGCATCATGATCAGTATGTTCAATTCAATTCAATTCAGTTTATTTTGTATAGCCCAGAATCACAAATTACAAATTTGCCTCAGAGGGCTTTACAATCTGTACGACATCCTCTGTCCTTCCCTCACATCGGCACAGGAAAAACTCCCCTAAAAACCCCTTTAACAGGGAGAAAAAAGGAAGAAACCTATGGGAGAACGACAGAGGAGGGATCCTTCTCCCAGGATGGACAGAATGCAATAGATGTCATGTGTACAGAATGAACAACATAACAGAGATACAACACATTCAATGTATATGACATAAATGATTCATATAATAAGACTACTTATAATAACAGCAGCAATTATTACAGTAGAATTATAGTTATGAAAATAGGGATAGTAATGTGATTAATAATAATAATGGAAGTAGCAGTGGGTGTCAGTCGGCTCACAGCAGGAGGCACGACTACGGTCCAGGTTCCACAACGATTCATGGAAACCTGCAGAGCGGGTTTCCATGAATGTTGTTTGTTTCATCCAAGGATAAATCTTTTCCATTTGTTTTCTATGATTTCAGTCCTAATCCATATTTGTTGCTGAAACACAATATTTTCCATTTTATATCTTACACTCAGAGGAACGTTTTACTTCAGTCAACATTTCATTCTGTTGAATTTAATGAAAACAGCAACAGCAGCAACACACTTTCCCGGGAGATTGTATTGTTGAATCTCTCTGGTCTTTATCCCATGTAAGGTGCTAGGTTTCCAGTCTGTTATAGCCTTGTGACCGAGCCAAAAGATGCTGAAAACCAACACCCTGCTGAAAAACAAGCCTCCACAAAGGGACAGAGAACCAGCTTTCCCCATCAAACCACACGCACGATCATACCTGCCAAGGCTGGGTGATACACTTGGCCAGCAGCATGTCACAGATTTTATTTTACACACAAGCATGCTGTTATTGTATTGCTTGCTGTGATATAACCAGATGAGGAAAAATATGAAAATCCTCAGAATCTGTGCCAACCCTGCTGTTTACTGCCACAATGTCAAACAAGGGGTGATACGGTTTTATAAAAAAGTGTGACAGACAAAGAAAAACATTGGAGGCTTTAATCTGTTCATACAACAACCAACATCACCGCATGTCCTGGATTAACTGATGGTGCTTTGCAAAAAGTCTCTAGAACAGCAATGACTGTAGGTAAGGGGTACATGGTAAATGGACTCCACTTGTATAGCGCTTTTCTAGTCTTCTGACCACTCAAAGCACTTTAACACTACATATCATCATTCACCCATTCACACCCATTCATACACTTATGGCAGGGGCTACCATGCAAGGTGCCACCTGCCCATCAGGACTCTAACTCTAACTAACATTCACACAACATTCACACACCGATGGCACAACCTTTGGGAGCAACTTGGGGTTAAGTGTCTTGCCCATGGACACATCGACATGGATTGCCGGAGCCGGGATCGAACCGCCGATCCTCTGATTGGAGGACGACCCTGTGGCTCAGTGGAGAGCAGGGTCGTCACAAACTGGTCTTTTGTGGAAGGCAATTCAAATCCCTTACAGAGGAGACTCAAATTGAATGTTGTTAAGAAGTCAGTTATGGACTTGAATTGCTCAATTGTAAAAGCCACGTTAAGATCATTATAAAATCAGCTTGTCCAAACAAGTGTGCATTTCAAGGTTGGGTTGTAACAGTCTGTGTACAGGTCTCTGCAGAGAAGCAATCAGACAGCTGCAACTGATTCAGAACACTGCCGCTTCTAAATTTCAAAAGACTGTGTTCTGTGTTTCAAACATTGATTGTGACTCCTACTTGTTAGTCAATTAGGCCAAACATTATTCTTTGATCTGTTTCTGTGTTACAAACCCCAACATAGAAGGTTACAGATATTTCCTCCGAATGTTTCAATGAAAACCATCACAGGTACTCATTTCAGTCTATTTGATGTTGGTGAGAAAATAAAGTGATACAGTCATTTAATAATCATTAGCATCATGGAAAGAACCTCTAGTTGTTCTTTCCATGATGGAAAGTGTCTTAAAACTTGTATTCTCTCTACTGACCAGCAAAGAGGGACTCCTCTAGTTGCAAAAAGTCAGATTGTATAGAAATCTATGAGAAAATGACTCTACTTCTCACTTGATTCTCACAAGAGTTACAAAAGATGTACTTTTTGCTAAAATTAAACTAGAAAAGGGTTGAATAGATCAAATGTGAACAACTGATACACAATTCCCTCAGAAAAATGATTGCTCGTCAAAATCCCGTCTCTAAAGGGCAAAGAAAACAAAAAAAGGTACCTCTCCAGAGACCCGAAGCTTTACTCCCCCAACAGATATTTGACAGTCAAATAGCAAGTTATCTCACGGCTTATTTCCAATTCAGATGTGGTGATCCTTTCTATATGGTCAACCAGACGATCCAGAACAGTCTGCAATGTGGGCAGCGTATCTGAAAAGGTCAGAGTGACTCGCAAACCAGATGAATAAGATTAAAAGTAGGGAATTATTTTGTAGAGAAAAAAAAAAACTGCAACTCTGAAAAGGTCAGGAAGTGTGTTCCAAACTAGCAGAGACACCATTGGAGTTATAGGTTATAGGTTAATGATATTCCCTCATACTCAAAGAAAGAATGTGTGGTCTCTAGGTCTCAGAATGTCAATGGGATTTTGTCGTGCTCCAACCTGCTGTCACTTTCATCTAGATGTGCTGCAGCTGTAATTACACTCTTCAGACACATTAATTGCCATTCCCACTGCTCAGTGCTTAAGCTGTGATTCATTTTGTTACGTAATGACTGCTGGGTGGTGTCACAACACACACTACCCACATGCTGTCACTTGTTAATTTCCCAATGAGCAGGCATAATTTAAGAAGTCATCAATGATGATAATTCAGAGTACTTCAGTTTATGACAGTTTACATAGTAAAAAGTCTTCCTCAAGATACATTTTTAACACAGCTTCTCACTCATACCGAGAACAGCGCAGTTTAAACAGACGATTGGTTAAAGAAAAAGTTCAACATTTTCAGAAATGTCTGGTCCCTTTCATTCTGAGAGTGAGATGTAATGGTGTGTTCCGTTTGAGCTGATAATTCGTCATTTCCAAGTTCCCGGTTGGAAATTTCCACTGGACCATCACCAACCCTCACCTTCATAATCCAAGATGGCTGCTCTGTGAATCAACAGACATGAAAGCTTTGATGGCATAGGCCTACTGTTCTTAGCACTTAATTAAACTAAATTGTGTTTCATTAAATCAGTCGTGCATAGTACTGTGCAACTTCTATCAGTTGGCCTTTTGCCATGGTGTTTGTATGTGCAAAAATACAGTTTAATGTGTCGTTATCAACTGGCAAAGCTAACAAGGTGGCCTGGCTAGATCTGGTGTTGCTAATTTCTTTGATTTTTTTGTATTAGAAGGCAGTCATCCCTGTTGTAATTGTCACTGTCATTCCCAGCTCCGATTTCCGACTTCCGGAGGTAAATGGAACGCAGCATAAGAACAGAACTTGAGTCAGACTTGGTTAGCTTAGCTTAGCATAAAGATTGGAGGCAGGAGGAAACGCTAGCCTGGATCAGTTCTATTCTGGTGGATAGGTCTTACAACCAAGAATGTCAACCCAGAGACCGGTGTTCGATACCTTGTTGTTGCCTTGGTTTTGTCTCCTAAACCTAACCTTTTCGTGGCCTTCTTGCCTAAACCTAAGCCCAACCCTGATGTTTTTCCTTAACTTAACAAAGTGGTTTTGTTGCATATACATAATTCGTAACTAAAAAGAAAGTAATGCCGAGTGACACGAGAAAAAAAACGCAATTCGTGTCCCTGATTGATTGACCCCATCTAACTGCCCTGTGTGGACTACCTTGTTCTTCGTTTCACCCTGCTATCTGTGTGAATGATGTGTGTTCAGTCCTGCCTCATATGGAGAGGTCGTGGGGCTCAGGTTGTATTTGTCTTGAGACACCAGGAGTTACTCATTATCCTCCTTGATCCATTCTTCATATATGTTTACAATCTATCTATAATTTTCTCATCCTGATTTTACATACTGTTCTTTTATTTTGACGCGTCCTGTACACAGTTGCACGTTTCTTCTACTTTCCCTGTTAAAAGTTTTCTGGGGGAGTTTTTCCTAATCTGAATCAAAGGTCTAAGTACGGAGGGCAGCGTATGATTGTAAAGCCCCTTGAGGCAAATTTCCTGACATTGGGCTGTATATTAAAACGGATTTGACTTGAAATGTAAATCACCCACTATTTGATATTCATTGGAATGAAATAGAGCACTAGACTGTGATATAATCCGCTCAGAAAGATGCAAATGACACGTCACACATGATGAGGTATGCACTTTGAATAGGTTAACAACTGAGAGGGATAACACAGTCAGAGGAGGCAGAAGTACTGAAACTCTGACTCGAGTAAATCCTCTGGAATGTCTTCATGACAGTGTGCAAAAGCTTCCTATCCTACCCTGCTGATACATTTTTCTTATTGTCAACAAGCAATGTGAAAGACCAAAATAAATAAAAAATCAATACATGTACCAAAGTCTGACAGATCTTCTTCCTCTGTGCTATAGAGCTCCATTAAAAACACATCAGTGAGCCACTCTGTTGCAGTGGGTTACATGTTCCTTCATTACCATGAACACACATTGTAGTTTATTGTGACTCAGTTCCACATACACCGTCCTGCTGCAACAAAAAGTAAAGCACCAAATGTAGATTACTCCACCGCAGAAAACAGTCCTCAAAAATGCAGCATATCCTCAGGATTTAGTAACATTTGTTAAATAATTATTACTTTATATTAAGACTACATACTCGTGAGCCATTTGTAAAGATTTACCCCGTAGCTCTATGGTGACGGAGGAAGGAAAGTATTAAAAGACGGACTATGTTTGGTCTGAACAAGGGATTTGTTGACATTGAACAAACGTAGGATGAAATGTCTTTAAACCTTCAAACCTCTCCTATGCAAGTAGCTACGGATCATTGTGTTAATGAGCCCCTCCAGTGAGTTAGTGATACACTTACATAAAGTTGAGAAACTTGCCAAGAGACAGTTTTAAAGAAAATTGCTTCTGAGGCCGAGTTATGTCACTTTTTGACCCTCAAATGAGTCAAGCTCCAAAATCTATGGATCCTACACTTCCCATAGTGCAACTCGGTACTGTATTTCATTAGCCTGGTAAGTGTTGACACAAGTTTTCTTATCAAAACGTATGATCTCCAAGTCCACATGGTGTCCTTTTATACTATTGTTTATGATGTTTTTACAGGCTGCGTATCACTACACTATGATGAGTAAATTGACTTTAGACATAAAAAAATAAAATAAAATGCTGCTTAAAAAAAGACATGTATTGAATTTACAATGCATGGTTGGGTTTGTCAATTATCTAAGAAGGGATAAAAAGATTTTCCCCTTTAAGCCTGTGCTGTTTTCTCTAAAGCAGGCCAGTTTTTGACGCTGTATTCAAACAATCACTGTGAGCGTGCTCAGTCATATCAACACACACAAAAAGGTTTGTTTGAGCTTATGGCCTATTAAAAAGTCATGGTGCAATACATCTTCTCTGACTACAGTCAGAGAATGTTGCAGAGCTGCTCTCAGGCTCTGAAGTCACTCAGATTTACTGAGTACATGTCTTTCCCAACCCCCCAGCACTGCAAGGTGATTAAATCGTGAATGTACAGAAGATAGAACATAATTATGTCAAGTCGTAAAAAAGGAACAGCCTCCTTAAGACTGGATAATTCACATCATGTGCTTGTTTCCGCAATGCAATCGTCTGTTCTCCGCCTTCAGAATGGGGCGTTCAAATGCTGTTTGGCAGTCTGGCTAGCGCTTTGTTTGGAGCATACTGAGGCCTTGGGCGTTAAAGTATAATGTAGCACTGTACATGGAGATTTTACCGCTGAGGCCACCACTGAAGGAAAAAGTCTGAATTTAAAAGTCCGCCAAACTTAATACAAAAATACTAATTTGTATATGTCTTGTTGAAATAACAAATTTTCTGAACTGACACCCCTATCACAGGATGACATCATTCATCTGTGCCCTCCAAAACCATCACGAAAAAATCATAATCGTGTTTTCAGATCTGCCAACTTTATGGTTAAGCTTTGCTTAGATTAAGTGCCCGTCAGACTGAAATCAGCCCTGCATAAAACCATGGAACAGGCTGCGTTCAGGTACTTGTGAGAAACAAAATACAATCCAGGAAGTTGAGTTTGAATTACAGCTCCATAAATCTGAAGGCCTCTGTACAAAGGTGAAATTACTATGTTTTTTAATGGAGTCTGGTGGCTTTGAGGAGAGTATACTATTATATGTTTTGTACGTTGGAAATTAAAAAAATGTACCAAATCCAAGTTGATTTTATTTAATAGGCCTACATGTCTTTAATTTGTTTGTATAGTGTCCGTTTAATCCTACCAACAATTTGTGTTTGCAAGAGGAAATGTGTGTGTGTGTGTGTGTGTGTGTATGTAGTTCAGTGTGAATGTCAGACTTGACACGTGTTTAATACCACAGCTGAAACAGATGTTGCCTGAGGTAATTATGGAAATAACTTGCTTTGTGTCTCCTCAGCAGGTGTCGCCTCAGTTCGTCTGCTGCCTTCCAGATGTGTGTGTGTCTGTAAGCGTGTGTTTGTCTGTGAGTGTGTGTCTCCAGAGTCCTCTCAGGATGTGTCTTTACAAACTTCCTGACACCTACGCACGCTGTACAACAGCTCCTGTACGCTCTATTGTTATGTGTACTAAGTTTAGCTTCACTAACATAGGTTCAATCTGATTACCATAATACAAACAGCAATAATTGAGACTGATATTGGGCCTCCACAGTGCTGTCAACCTCTGCTATGATACAGTTGTGTATGTGCTTGCATGTGCATAATTCACAGGTGAAAGCTTGTCTTTTAGTTTAATCTCACACATCAGTGGTAGAATAAACTGGAAGCTTAGCATCAAATTGTGTGATATTTAATCAGGAACAGCTTCCTGTTTCAGTGTCAAGTGTTTCACAAAAATGCAGCTTAGAACAAGCTGGAATTAAAAGGCAATGTGTTGCTTTAGCAGAGCTCTTCTTCAAACTTTTTATATTAGCTGAACAAACTATGGACTGACAAATCACAGTTTAAGGCTCTTCAATCTGACAAGTGTGTGGACTGCAGAGCGCCTGGAAAACAAACTGAAAATCAAAAGACAACTGTGTGGGGTCATCAACTAAATGGAAGTTTGAATCATTTCACTTCTTCTTTTGGGGCCAAAATGAATTATAATGTAAATAATACATTTTGCTCCTGAATGACACTGTTTCTGACTGCGTTCATGTAGTTGTTATGGAAGGACAGAAGAACAACATCAACTTAACAGCTGATTCCAAACTTTTGAAAGGTTGCGTATGAAATGTAACAATCACATTCCCTCTAAAATAACCTCCTCTACAGGTTATAGTTCTATTGGCCAAATATACTTGTATTTTTTATGTTTTTAATGTATGTGTATGTTTGTAACTTGCATATTTTGTTTCCGTCGTTGTTGAGGTGGTTTAAGATTGCATGGATTCACTGATATTTGAATGCTGTTGCGTGTTTGGATTATTTTGTCTTTATGTTTATTTAGATTGGTTTGTAATTGTTTTTATGTATCCTTTTTGGTTAGTATTATTCTGGGTTTATATCGCTCCTCGACTTTTCCTTCATGTATTTTGTATTGATTTATTATTCATTACATAGTTATTATTATTATCATTATTAGATTATTATATTTTTTCCCATTCTTGCTCACCAACTCCTGTACCATGACTGGAGTTCCGTTTGTGCTTGGATATTTCCAATTGTGTTTTGCATAATCCAAATAAACAACTGACCACAAAATAAATAAATGAATTGAATTGTGTTTTTTGCTTTTGACACAATATGAATACAACATGTTCACTGCAATCATATTGCCAGGGGAAAGTTTTAATTGTTTCACAACGTGAAAGAATATGCATCTTAGAGAAACACTAAATAAATACAATTTATTTTAATTCCTCTCATAAGAACAGACAAATTGAAAGTATAAAATATCAGCGTTTGATGGATATATTCAGTGAAAGCTCTCCTAATAACACTGGAGTTATACAGCACCTCAGCAGTTTTGTGTGTATTGGAAGTCGAAACTTGTGATAACTCCACACAAGCATGGTGAGGTTTATCTGTTATCATCACTCAGACTTACTTCTGTAGAGAATCTAATCTGCTCTGCTCCGATACGGTGAACGTAATGCACCTGACTCATCCAATGTGGAACGCACATAGTGAAAACCTTCACCTGACCTGACCGGTGCATGGTCTGAACACAATCAACTTCATTCAGGGGGACGTTCTGAAGACAACAGGTCCAACCAATAAATGTTAACCACAAGCAGCAACGTCATTTTCAGCCTTACAAATCCAGTCCTGCCTGGGCCGGTGCCTTGAACCCGCTCACACAAAAAATACATTTAGGTGTTGAGTTACACAGTGCAAGCAGGCAGTCAAATGTGTGCCTTACCTGTAGAAATCCCAGACTCTCCCTTTGTGCTGGTTAGTGGTTTAGTCCAAGCAGCAAAGTGCTTCCCACCCCTTCCTCCTCCCATCTGCAACAAGTTACAAGTAGCTCACAATTTAAGAGGAAAAGAAAAAGCCCAGCTCCTCCTCCTCCTTCTCACTGGGAGCAAAGTTCAACTTCCTGGTGGGACGGATTGTTGATACGATTGTCATTGTAAAAGGATAGGAGTGGGCTTATAATGGGATGTTCTCTGTAGCGGTTATAGTATACCTGGCTGGCTCAGGGAGCATGCACTGGGGAGACAAAGAAAACTGGTTCTGCAACTTTCCGGGCAGATCAGAGCAGAGCTGCCTGAGCTGTGAGGTGAATGAATGGATGAGTGAACCTAACCTACTTACACAGGTACAAGAGTGCCTTGTAGCAACTTGCACAGTGGCTCATATAAACAGTGTGTTTGTAGCAGCAACGGATATAATCAAAATGACGTCATGTTTTTGGCATAGACTGTACGGATATTGGTCATGAGTTAGGATATCCATAAGGGTTGTGTTGTTGTTTCACCTGCACATTTAGAATCCTTCAAATGTGCAACATTTAACTATTTAATCAGCAACTTTCATGTTAGGTAATAAAATGTGCCCATAGTATGATTGAATGGGTCACTTACTGAATAAAATATGAAAAGCCGTTTTGAGACCTTTGTGTTGGTTTCTGGTTAAAAACAGTTGTGTTAGTGTTGGGGGAACTTGTGACCTTTAAAATCCTGGCTATGAGCCTGACGGTGTTTTCCTGTTACTTGGCTAAATAACATTGTTCTTAACATAGTAGCTGCAGCACGTCTGGTGTTCAATCGCCCCAAGTTCTCCCACACAACTTCCCTTCTCCGTTCTCTACACTGGCTCCCTGTAAGAGCTCGCATCCAGTTTAAGACTCTGGTGCTAGCCTACAGGGCAGTGAAAGGAACAGCTCCTTCCTATCTCCAGGCCATGGTCAAGCCCTACACCCCCGCCCGACCACTTCGCTCTGCTGCCTCGGGGCGACTGGTTGCCCCGTCGCTCAGAGGTCCCTGCGGCCGATCCACCCGGTCACAGCTTTTTTCTGTCCTGGCCCCTCAGTGGTGGAATGAACTCCCCACTGACGTCAGGACAGCAGAGTCGCTGCCCATCTTTCAGCGCAGGCTGAAAACTCACCTCTTCAAGAAGTACTACCCTGAGCCTTCCTCGTAGCACTTATTGTATCCGTATCAGTCGTTGCACTTATTGTATTCGTATTCGTTTACTGCACTTATCCTATTCGTATTAGTTTGTAGCACTTATTGTATTCGTATTAGTCTGTTGCAATTATTGTTTTCGTAGTAATTTGCTTCTGCACTATACTTTTGCTCTGGTTTATGCTTTAAGATGCTTGTTTAAGAAAGGAGATGCACTTATGACTTCTGGTGACTAGTAGTTCTCTTGAATACCTATGTTGAATACACTTCCTGTAAGTCGCTTTGGATAAAAGCGTCTGCTAAATGACTGTAATGTAATGTAATAGTATTTGGATACAAAGGCCTGTCTTATGACCTCAAAATAAAAAACCTGATGGTAAATCTAATGAGCTAGATAATAGGGCTGTACTCAAGCTAAGAAAGTCTTAGTAGACTAATACTCATACGACTTGATCGACCAATCGATTGGCTGATTTAATCCACAGATCTGTAAAACTGAGGTTCTCTGCAAAGAATCATGCAAAAGCACCATCAATTGTGTGTAAACCAGAGATGTGTTCATAAGTTTCATGGAAACAAGTCATTCGTCATGAAAAAATAATTAAAAATGACAAATTAACTGAAGAATTCTCAGTTGACTCAGACCAAAGTGATTGATTGGTCAACTAATTGACCAAGAGGGGGCAGCTCTACTAGAATCTCAAGGAAAACAACCAATATTGCCCTGAAGACAACAGAAACAATTATCTATAAGAAAATGCATTAATAACTAAAATCATTAAGACTGATTATAAGACGAAAGTTCCATTCTTTTCTCAATTATCAAGAGTTAAATGGGAGTTTATCTCATTAAGTCCTGCAAACCACCGTTTCTAGTTGAGCGGCCGCTTGTAATGCCTCCTCCGGCCCAGCAGGTGGCGCTGTGACGTGTGAGTTTACGTGTTTGAGGGCATCAACTTCCTCTTTGTTTCCTGGATTCCTGAAACTTTTGGATTTAGCTGCATGAAACTGTCACAGTCATAACGAGAGAACATTAGTGCATATTCCAACCATGCAATGCACCAGCACCGAGGGTCGCTCCACGGACACACGACAGTTAGCTAGGTTAGCCTGTGGGTGTCGGGGTGCTGTGGACATCTGAGCGTTCAGCACACTGTCCAACACAAACTCCCGTTAGCTCTCTGTTAGCATACAATGCCGCTCGCTCCCGCAAACCAGTCTCAGTTAATTCGGTCCAGTCAGAAGGACGAATATTATCAAAGCTACCTGAGAAACAACGCGAACGAAGCCTTTCAAACACTTGCTGGTGAGTTGTGTGTGTTTTACATGAACGTGGCTCCTGCTGTCTGCGTTGTGTTTCAGTGGACTGTAACATATTTCAATAAGTTGGTATCTATTCAGATAAATGCTAGTTCTGTCATTGGTAAATGAAGAGTTGAAGAGTTAAAGCTCGTAATTATTTAACACTGTTGAGCATTAGTTCTGAATGGTAAAATGACGTAAATCAAAACGCATACATTTGACGTAGTGGATGTATAAACGTAGCTAGTTAATTACCTCTGCGCATGCGCTCATCATTGAGGGATCCAAACTTTAATCCTGTACATACAGTACCAGTCAAAAGTTTGGACACACCTTCTCATTCAATGGTTTTTCTTTATTTTTCTTTATTTCTACATTGTAGATTAATATTGAAGACATCCAAACTATGAAGGAACACATATGGAATTATGTGGTAAACAAACAAATGCTCAACAAACCAGAATATGTTTTATATTTTAGATTCTTCAAAGCAGTTGAATGAGAAGGTGTGTCCAAACTTTAATCCTGTACGCATGCTCAGTCTCACAAGGATTTTATTAGATTCACACACTAATGTTACTTTCAAGCAAAGGATGAACTGGATACCATCTTAATAAAAACCTTGTACGGTATGTCACAGAAGTTCAAATATGACGCTTGTGGTCTGTGAAGTCGATCAAGCACTGGTACTCAATGTTGAAGTCTCTTTCTGTAGGATCCAAAAGATGGCTGGACTGGAGGAGAGAGATCGAGCTGCTGTCAGACCTCACGTACTTCGGTTTAACAACATTCTCAGGTAGTTGACGACTAAACCAACATGAAATCTAACTTAACTTAATGTATGTTTAATCAGCTGTCTCATGAAGAATTCATTCTTATTTGCAGGTTACCAGACCCTGGGCGAGGAGTACGTCAACATGGTCCAGGTGGACCCCACTAAGCGGCGGGTCCCCACTCAGGTCAGGCGATGCCTCTTTGTCCTCTGCCACGCCTACTTCCCTTACCTCGTGGACAAGGTCCTGGTGTGCCTGGAGAACGAGCTGGAATGCGGTCAGGAGAGGCGCGGCGGTGCCGGGCAGCGGCGGGCGACGTCCGGGCCGTGGTGGAGCCTGGAGTCGTGGCTGAGGAGGTGGATGCGGAGGGCGGTGGGGTTGCTGTCGGAGCCCCAGAGGAGAGCATGTGTGCCGGCCGTGTTCGTTCTCCAACAGGGTCTGACGCTCCTGCACCGACTGCACGCCGCTCTGTTCTACATCAGAGGCTCCTTTTATCACCTGTCCAAGAGGGCGGCTGGTATCAGCTATGTAGGGGATCATTTATTTTTACATGTGTCGTATAAAAATACTATTTACATGTTTTCATTCTGGTTTGACATTTTGGTTACACACTTGTGACATACAAGTGCCCATTTAATCCGATCTTTAGTGACTATCGCAACGTTCAGTCTTCACTTGAGTCGGTACTTGATCAAAGGGACAGATAAAATACTCACTTCATTTTGCAGGCATTCATTAGAGAACTTGCACAACATAATACATATAATCATGTCAAAAGATAAAGAAGACCATTACAAACTCAGTCATGTCGATTTCATACAGTAAACCTTCAGATTTTCCGAAACTGATATCATTTTGTCCAACATGTGTCAACTAAATGTTGTTTACCAGCTTTTCACCAATTTGTCATACATTTCCTTACCATGTGTGTAGGTAGTTAGTTGGTGAGTTTATCATTTGTTGAGCAGGCAGGGTGCCAGTGTGGGAAACAGTAATGACTAACTTTGTCCCCAAAGACGGCTTGCTTCACATAATTTCACAGTTTATTGCAAAAACTCTTATAATTTTGTGCTATGTCAAAATACACTGAATTGCCAGTTGTTCGGTACACCTAGCTAAACTAACTTTCAAAATGTGTGTTAGTAAATCCTCCTGTCTCCTGTGTGTTTGTCTGTGTGTGTGTAGCTGCGTGTGATGGGGCCCGGCAGCGATGATGTGACCATCCGGAGCAGCTACAGGCTGCTGGGGGCGCTGTCCCTCCTCCAGCTGATCGTCACTGTGAGTCTGCAGCTCAACAGCTTCAGACAGAAACAGAGAGCCAGGCAGGAGTGGAAGCTCTACAGGAACCTCAGGTACTGGCCCAGGGTCCAGACCGAAGGACACGGCTCTGGACCCCATCTCCATCTGGTCTTTTTGTCAGGGCAGAATTTTAGAGCTCATGGTTAGATATTTAGGGGTTGAAGTGGGAAGGGTTTTGTTAGTATTATTATTATTTTTTTACAATTCTAATAAAATAGATGGATAGACCTAAAAAAAAAAAAGGCACATGATAAGAATCATAGCAGTTATAATGGTACTGTAGTGGCCAATTGTCTGAAAAATCCCCAAAACAAAAAAAAGATAATTGCCATACAGAATATACAATATGTATATATATATATATATATATATATATATATATATATATAAATAAATATTAAGTTAAATAGAATTAATACAAATAAAACAGAAACTTTTACAAACAGGGTGGCATTTGTATCAGAGCAGGATTAGTTACAGATGAGCATTGCAATGGCAGTTTTTGTTAATATTTTAATGTCTGAGACACCGGGTATGTTTGCCTTATAACCTCAGACGCACAGTGGAACCGGTTCTGGATTCCCCCTTTTATTATGGTCAGATCATTTCTTTAGGTTTCACTCAGCAAGTGAGCCATGAAGAAATTGTGATTGCACATCGTACCATCTCTAAAAACCAAGCGAGTGCAAGAACTGCTTGACTTCTTTTTTTTTTTTTTTTATTGTCACAAAAGTATTGTGTAGCAGTAAAAAGAATGAAACGCATGACTTGAGTTTTAGTGCTGAACTGCTACCCGTCTGTCTCCAGTCCTCAGCTCCCACGCAGATCCGGCCCCAGAGCTGCCAGCTGCATCCTCTGCCTGGAGGAGAGGAGACACTCCACCTCCACTCCCTGTGGACACCTCTTCTGCTGGGAGTGCATCACGGAGTGGTGCAACACCAAGGTCAGGCTTGTTGCTACTCACTGAAACTTTTTGCGTCAGATTTAAGAAGGGATCATGTTTTGAGAAAGATTTTCCCAGGAGGTTTCTATTTCTAATAGCTGGTATCAGGTGATTGACATTAAGTAGATGTTGACACTCTATACACTCAGCATAATGAAACTATTATGAGCATTTCATGTCACCATTATCCTGGCCAAAATAATGGAAATTCACAATATTATCCTGATAATCAAAAATAAATATATATATATATATATATATATATATATATATATAAATATAAAAAGCATTGAAACATACCGGAATCACTTTTCAATCAACTTTTTTAGTTAAGTTTTTAGTTAAGACACATATTTTTATTGCATCACAGAAAGGACACACATCTTTTTATTGTGAGCATCCTTTTTTAGTGCCAAACAATCAGAAATCATAATCTTCCCCCAGCAGAGATGAAGGATAAAAAAAAAAATGAAAAAAGCAGCATTTTAAGAGTGTGTCAATTTGTGATAATGCCTGTATATTATAAATCGGGCACTATTTTTTCATTTTCTCCATGATAATTAGCTAGACAGCTTTTTTTAAGTCACGCCTGTGAGGATACTCATCATTATCCTGATTAAAAGAAATTCACAATCAACTTTTTATGAGAGTTTTTACTTTAGTTTTTACCGCAATATAGATTTCTATCGTTCCATGTCATATCATCCCTAAATGAAACAAAAACAGCCTTGAAAAAAGGGCAACATTTTTCTGTACTGAAAGGTCCAGATTAGCACCAAACCAACACAATACTTTCAATTAGCAGCACCAGATTATCTCCGTTGTTGCTAATTAACATTAATTCCATAACTTGTAAATTGAAACTTGGCTGTTTTCCGGTTAATGAGCTCTCTGCAAGCTGGTGTTTGTGTTTAGCCAAGAAAAGATGGGGTGATGTAGCGGATCATGAGTTCAGGAGAATCTACCAGTTAAACATGTGTTTATCATATCAATGATTTAAGCTTATCAAATGAACAGCTCTGCACCACGTCCTCCAGTATTTTGATGAAGTAGCTTGTAAAAAACAAAAAACTAAGGAGTCAACACTTCATATCTCCTGCCTCTCATTTCATTCAGTCTGCTTTCTCAGACAATGAAAGATGGTGCCAGGTCAGCCGATCGATTGATGCATCTCTAGTCAGTTATGGGAGCTGTAGTCCAGTGTGCTGACACTTCCTGCTTTTACTTTGACACAATCTGTCTCCCTTCACCTTTGCCGTTAACGTAAACTGGAATATGCCCACAACAGTGTGAATCTTTGATACCTGGTTTCATATCTGGATAACAGATGGTTTATACAGCATGTTTATGTGGTAATTTAATAATGAAATAGTCTATGTGAAATAACCACATTATAATGTCTGGGTGAATTAAATACTTGACAAATGAAAAGTACTCCCTATTTTTTAATTCACTTAAGAACTTTAGTGCAAAATTAAACAGTTTCATGTGAAATTAGAAAGAAAAAAAAATATTTCCAGCCTCATACATGTATGCGCATAATTACAGAGTATTCAGATCAAGACGATACATTACAATAATGTTAACTGGGATGTTAAAACTAAAACACAATCTTCAAAATGATATTTGCCCAAAATATTTCACATCAGATTTTGGGGAAAGTTTGAGTCAGTATGTGCTTATTATCAATTAAGACGACATAATTGTGTATCACGATTTCTCAATATATGATTTCATCAGGATATGATTCCACATTTCATTATTGCCCAGTCCTATGTGTGTGTGCGCAAATGTAACAATGTCACATGTGTGTTTGTGTTGGTCGTCCCTCAGGCAGAGTGCCCCCTGTGTCGGGAGAAGTTCCAGCCTCACAGACTGGTGTACCTGAGGAACTACAGCTAGAGCCACAGAGCCTTGAACTACACACTGCTGGTGGACTGTCCAGGCTGTTGACTGTGCAGGCTGTCCCTTTTAGGAACATGTGGAGGCCAAGGCTCAACCAACAAGGTCTGAGAAGTGAAGCTGAAGTGCCTTTAAAACTGCATTCTCTCTAATGGCCATCAGGCCGTGTTCAGTAAAATGTTGGATTGTATCAGTCGAATCTTGTAAATATCACTTTTAATTAAATTAAAACTTTAACAGATGCAAATAAAATGTGGGAAATTACCAAAAATTGTCTGTTTTGTTTATTAGGTTGTTTGAATACTTTAATATGAAAATGATTATAAGGTGCATTCGCCCTACAGAATTGATCATATAAAATATATAAATACAGATAACTGTCATACTATAATATATATCATACAATACTAGTCAGGTTGACAGTATTTCTGATAAATGTGTTTGAAATACAAAGTAATTTTTATCTGATGGACTTGATAGATGTGGTTTTGTATTTTCTATCAAAATATTTAAGTTTTCTATTCTCCTTTGCAAACTGACACATTGGCAGCTGGTAATTCTTCCAGGCTTGTTCAAGTGGGGCATAAAGTGGTTGAAACTTTACTTGATATTTCTATCCAATATAGAAATAAACATAACAGTGTGTTACTGTTGTTGCTATTCTCAAGAGTTCATTTTTGCTTGGCACTAGTTAGTTTAAACATGTTAATATATTTGTAATATTGCAAGGCTTAACATGGCAAAAGCAGAACAAATATTTTAGAATTATAGTGTAATAGCACTTAAAAGTACCTGTTTACAACATCATATCGAGGTAGACATGTTTTATTGTTAACACTTTTGTTCATCATTTGGAAAGGCATGTTGTAAAATGGTTTTCCTTCATGCTCCCTTGAATATGTACTAATTGAAAGCAGGTAATACACAAATCTTGCATTCTATAGTTTCATTTGATATAATTACAATGTAAATCTTTTACAAAAATGGATCATTTATTTTCCTCCTTCTCTAGAGTAGTGTCCACACTAACAAGGAGCTGCTGTAATCCTCTTGGACATCTACAGACCAGTATAGAACTGTGCTGGACATCCAGACAGGTTTATCTTTTGTAGATCAGCCTCAGGCTTCAAATACCTCGGCAGACCTTTCAGGTCTCGCCGTCCTGTCGGGTCTTGTAATGTCAAGAGTTCTGACCTGCACTGTTTTTTTTGGAGACCAACTGCTGCAAAAGCTGGTAATAATGAAGTTGGGCTGAACGGCTATATCTACACATAGCAACGACGGGATAAGGTTAAGGAAACATGTTGCTAATGGTAAGTTTACCTCTAGATTCGTTGTCTCTGGCCCCTCCATCGAAGTCAGACAAATCACACGCCCTACCACGATCATCATTGTCGTCACCGGCAGTCCCTCGAGGCAAGTATGACTGTCCTCTCTCGTCTGCTTGTGGGTCTTCAGTTGGCTGTAGAGGCCTATCAGCGATCCAAACACTTTCTCTCTCTCCTTGCTGTGCTGTCGCTTTGTTGGAGTTCCTTTTCATGACTTGTGCCTGATTCCTATGCAAGCATTTTTCCAATGCAAGATGCTCCCAGTTGCCCGATACGATGTGCAATTTCTTCAGGCTAGTCTTGTTATTGTTCTTGAAACGGTCATTTTGCCCGTTAGGGGCTCGCTGATGTTCTTTTAGCCAGGACTACAGGATCTGTTTGGGGAGACGTTTGTTGGACATGCCAATGACATGGTGGGTGCATCTGATTTGATGCTGCATTACTGTGTCGGTCCCGTTGGCTTCCTCCATAACGCTGATCTTGGTGCGTCTGTCCTCCAGAATCTTTTGTAAGGATCTTTGGTCGTGTTGGTCCAGTGCTCTCATTATTCCGCTCCATACAGCAGCGTAGGGAGGACATCAGCTCTGTATACCAGGAGTTTTGTTTGAGCCTGTAGGTCTTGGTCTTCAAAGACTCTTTTCCTGAGTCTGGCGCAGGATTAACCTCAGAGTCAATGTCAGCTTTTAAGGAAAGACGGCTGTGATCTTGCTCAAGACAGTCTACACTATCCTAACTAGTAAAACAACGATATAGGTCATTGGTCTGGAAGCCCAAAGTGACCATGGTTTACATTAACCTGGCAAGCCATAAGTCTTCTTCAATGCATGATGTTCATTTAGAAGTAATGGTCCCATTTAGAGTCAAATAGACCATAAAGCAGGATATACTTTAGGGCAGGGCTACCTTGTGATTGACAGGTCTACCACGGCGTTGTCCAGTCTGGGAGTTGTCCGTGATGTTGTCTAAGAAAATGTACCCTTTAACAGTGTGTTTTAAGTTCCTGAAAGTATATTGTAACATCTTTGGTGCCTTATAAAATGTCTTATTCAGTGTTTGGTTGTTCTTGGCTCCACCCTGTCGTGTCTCCTCTGGTTTAAAAAGACTGTCTACAAACCAATGGGCTCTACTTATATACAGTCTATGGTTGTATTAAAGCCAACGACAAACAAACTGTTTTGTTTAAAGGTTGGAGGGCTGGTTGGGACAAATGGATAGACAGAACAACGTTGTCGACCTTAAACCTGACAACGTTAGCCACAAAGTATAAAAAACGGTCATTTTATTAATATTTTAATTTCTGCTCCTAATTAACTATCATTGCTGATCAGTGCTGATAGTTTTGCACCTAAAAGGTCTTTAGGTAGCTGAGTAAAAACACAAACCAGGAGTGAAGTAAGAGTTGGCACCACACTCACATTTTTGAACAGATATTTGTTGTTGCTGCTCTCTGTTGATATATGGCGATGTCAAAAAATGGCAGGGTCTATTATCATAGACTTTTAAACCTCCCATAAGACAGCAGCTACACAATGGGCTGCTGTCTCTAATGCCATGTGTCCTTGTCTCTAGACTGTCTCCCCAGGCTAGCTGTCAATAAACCTCAAACTTGGCATGGCTCTGAAACAGCGCTATAGTAAAGTTTTTATATGGAATGAATGGGAGGTGAGCAGACGTGTTCCGACCTCCGGATGTGATGGATGTTGAGTGATCGACTATTGTTTCAGAATATTACAAAACACAGAACTATGTAGCCTATTAAATTGGTCCAATTTTCTAGGTCGCCGCAGTTGGAAAGACTATGCAGGTGCTTGGGGAATAACCTACCACATAATTATGAGGAATAGAATTTTTCTTTTGAGAGGGATCTGCATTACTTTACCTCAAAGACTTTAAGTTTCCTTTTGTGTATGAACACAGTTATCGGTGGTGGTATTGGCTACGGTCCAAGGGCCACTGGCTAAAATCTAGCTTAGGGCATCAAATTGGTTAGGATGGAGTCTGAGCTGGAGCAGTGGCCTACTTTGAAGCAGGGGATCGGTGCCTTGCTCAAGGTCACTTGGACATACGGACAGGAGGGGCCGGGGATCAAACCAGCAACCTTGTGGTTCAGGGACGACCCGCTCTACACCAACTAATGAGATATCTGTGCTGTCACATGTAGCTCTGGGCTGAGGTCTTTAAATCAGTTGTTAACTCCATCACTTAGGCCTAACTTTAAGCAAATACGTCAAGCAAATTGTTGGTTGGAAGTCCAAAACTTTTGCCTTGAGCAACGAAGACAGTGATTTGTGTTCCGCATGCTGATTCGTTTGTACCATGACCACATGGTTACATAAACATAACCAAGTAATTGCTCTGTGTTTCTCAGAGAAGGGTGTAGAGATCCAGACGGACAAGAACAGAGTAGAACCATTTCTTCTTTGTATTTAAAGGAGCATATTGAGGTAGATAGGGCATCTGATGAGGACGCGTCTTTAACCCCTCCCTTTAGAGGTTTCCTCGACACGTGCATCAAGACATCAGGGCTGCCTTGCTCAGCCTGATGCCACTGCAGTCAGGATTAAATGGGTTGGATGGATGGATCTTTACCAAACCTTAACCAGGTAGGTTCTTTTACCCACAGTCTTTCCCTAAACTTATCTCCTTATTCTGCATTTTCCCTGCGTGGTTAGCCACATAATACGGCTCGACTCCACCTACCCTTTTTTTGTTCTTCTATTAGCAACAGTTGTGGACCGTACGTGGTACCTGGTTTCTGATTTTGGTGCCACCTTGGTGGAGGTTCCAAGCAAACAGAAAATGGAGTCAAGACCCTAGTTTAGTTTAAGCTATGGAGCCTTGATAGCACATTAGTCTTTGAACCTACTTATAGTGCTTAACTTGTCTACTGTGTTTTGTTGCAATGTTTCATTTTTGTATTTTGAAAGGAAGAACAGCAGAGCTTTATTGCAACACAGGTCAACTGCTTGAGCTATAGCTTCAATGGGCATTTTCAGCAGCAGCAACATATGCATGTTTCCTCGCCCTTCATCGCCCGAGGAAACAAGCAGAGGTATGAACAGCAGGGGCTTTTAAGACCATTGTCAAAAACTTTGGCCACTACGTTTCTACGATTCAAGGATCATTTATTGTCATTATGCAACACAGGGATGCACAACGAAATGCAGCAAGAGAAACTTGACAAACAAAAACAAAACAAAAACAATAGTACATTCCTGTAGTGCATTTTTTTATTATTTGCATCATAAGGAATGTAAACAGCAGCGACAAAAACAATTATCTGGACAGATAATATGGCCAACATCTTCACATAAAAAATCCGACATGAGGAAAACATTGTCCATCAACTTTGACTGTGTTTGTACTTGATCCAGGATGAAAGAAGGAGCCAGGTCTCTATGAAGATGTGGACTCACAGTCAACGAACTCCCGCTACTTTCATCCATCTTATTTTTAATGCGACCGGACATCAGAAAGCCAGGATCATTCTGGGTAGTGGAGTAGCCTCAGGTCCTAGCTGGGTCAGCTTAGCTTCCATTATTATTATTAGTCACATTACTATTCCCTATATCATTATTTAAATTCTACTATAGTCATTGCTGCTGTTTTATAAGTAGTTTTTTCCTTCATTACTCTGCTTACTACTCTTATTATATGAATCATTTATGTCATATACAGTGAATGTTTTGTAACTGTTATGTTGTTCATTCTGTACACATGACATCTATTGCATCCTGGGAGAAGGATCCCTCCTCTGTCGCTCTCCCATAGGTTTCTTCCTTTTTTCTCCCTGTTAAAGTTTTTTTTAGGGGAGTTTTTCCTGTGCCGATGTGAGGGAAGGACAGAGGATGTCGCATGTGTACTGATTGTAAAGCCCTCTGAGGCAAATTTGTAATTTGTGATATTGAGCTATACAAAATAGATTGAATTGAATTGAATCTCATCTCTCATCTCTGGGGCAGTTTGGTGGCGTTTGGTCCGGCAGGTCTGGTTGGTCGGCCACGGGTGGTGATCGTCTCAGAGTCCGCTGCACTTAATTCAATCCCCAGCATCCTTTTCTGATGTTGATGAATGTATTCTGTCATATGCCGTCACTGCTCCAGTAATAAACACACACAAAAAAAAAATATGTCAGAAGCAACACTGCCATTGTGTCATTAAGAAAAACATTATATATTTCAAAAACTGCAGAGAAACTGCTCAATGCACAACAGAAGAGAGACTGTGTGTAAAGATTAGACTTTGCTAAAGGCAGACCCCACTGGAACCAAGCAGATGCTCTTTAAAGGAGCTTTAGCTGCTAAACTCAACACATTAATGATTTTCTGGAGCTTTCTCTCGGCCCAGACCAGCTGCCAGCACTCAAAAGTGTTTACATCCAAACAGCCAGTCCCAACACACTCAGGTGGCAATTTTTCTGTCCTGTTGACAAGCAGCCAGTTCACTTACACTGCTATCATTTTGGGATAATCACGTTTTCCCCCTCCATAGAGAGTACGGCTGGCAGTGGAAGCAGATGCTGCCAGTCTAGCACTGATCCCCGAGCTCAATCATGTCTATTAGAAAACACTGCGATGATGGATGTCTGCTGCTCTTCCTCTCTCTCTCTCTCTCTCTCTCTCTCTCTCTCTCTCTCTCCTCGTCATTAACAGCTAGGCAGGCTTATTATACCCTAAAAGAGAATTAATTTGAAAATATTAAAACCCTCCTCTCTGTTGTTGACAGAGGAGAGCTGTGGATGTGTTTAGCTGCAGAATGAGAATGCAGGCTGAGAAAAACTTTCAATGAGTTTTGTGGTTTCTAAGATTCAATATTTAAAAAATAATTATTTTAAATGGATATTTCAGTGCAAATTAATACATTTTTGTTGATTCTCTAGGTGCTCTGAATTGGCAAACTGATGGAAGGAGTGGTGAAGTGTCCTCGGTGATAAAGACTGCTCTTCATTTAACTGCTGTGAAGGTCTAAGAGTTGGGTCTGGGTGGTGCCGGTGAGTTTGGTTGCATTTTTCTTGGTGAGTTTGGTTGTCATACCAACGTACTTTTCTTGCTTTTATCTGTAAGTGAATTGTACCAGGATGCAATGTCATACCAACCGACAAGAAGAGACTACTTGTCCCAGCAGTGTGCTGGGGTCCACTGATACGGTGGAGGATCATCCCTGCAAGGATGATGACGCCACCGGCTGCTTCATGTGTGAAGGAGAGGTACGGCTGCTGATGCCAACCAGGGGCAAACACATGACAATAAAAACAAAATAATAGTTAAAATGCCTGTAAATATTATATTTCAGTTATTGTGATTTTCAGTTTTTATTGCATTTATAATACTTGTTTTTTATTTTTATTTTTTTTTTTCCTTGTCTTTCTTTACTATGTCTCTTGTGTGCACTTTAGCTTAAATATATACTAATAAAGTATTGGTGAAAATAGGTGATTTTACATGACATCATGTAACTGATATACATCAACTAAAATGCAGACTCATTTATATTATAAGCAATCAAAGCATTGACCTAACTCAACACAGGTGAACTACACACCATGTCCAAATGGGCTGTAACCCCTCATGAAAACCACAAGTTCAGTCTAATATTGAGAACATCATACATCAATAAGTCAGTTCAGAATGTCTGTCTTTGGGAAAATTATTTTGGAATATATCACCTTCTCTATTGAGACTTATTTGTTCTAAGCCAATGGAACAAAGAGAGGGTGGTGTGTGTTTTTTGGTCTCTGTGTAATGTAATGTCTGTTTCGTGCTCAGAAACACTGACTTTAAGAACTCCTGTAGGTCTCCTATGTAGGGAAAGTCAACATTTGTTGAGTTGCAACTTGACTTTTGTACTGATTTGTGTTTCTGAATTGTTTCTGAACTTTTTTAGAAGAGGAAGAGTGTGACAGATCTAACCTTGACTGGCCTGTAAATAGCTGCTTAAGACCATGGCCATCATTAAAGGAATACTTCACCCGCAAAATGACAATTGCGTCTCTGCGACACTCCTCATTTTTGCTCTTATGCACGGACTATAGAGGAGGAAGTGTTTTGAATATTACGATTTTGGCAAAACGCATGTGTTTGGGTAGTAGTGAGCATACGACTGAATTGTATTTCTTGTTATATAATCATAAAAAGACATAAAAAACATATAACAAATTGACCTATATATTGTAAACATGATTTATATATTTTATGACTTTTTGTAATTACTTTTTTTACTATATTTACAATCATATATACCGTTTAAAATTGAACAAATACAGACAAAAACAAACAAATTCTCAATCAGTACAAGGAACATTTTTTGTCCAAGATGACATTTGTCTCTGTGTGTGTTTCTGCCACTTTACTGGACATTTTACCAGATTCAAACGTCCAACAAACCACTTCAGAGACATCTCTAAGTCCGTTGTATTTCCTACAATGTTTGACAGCGTCACAGTAAGACTGACATGCTGGTGGAGACTTGGATTATACTGCGCGAGTTGTGTGAAAGGTTGGGAAAAGATCTTTGATAAAGTTTTGCTGTTGTTAAACGTGACAGTGATTTACTTCAATTCAGCAAGGATCCACTTCGTTTTTCGACCTTTCACCGTTAAAAAAACCCCCATTGTCTTCAGGAATTCTGGGTAACGTGAGTTATTATTAATATGAGTTATTATTAATATGAAAATATATCTTCTTTGGCTTGTTCCTGTTAGCGTTGCTATGTTATCTAGTAGTAGTTCTCCACTTATCTATTCTGAAAGAGTTTATATCCCCAAAGAAGAGGATTGTGGATGATCTCTCCATTTTGTAATTAGTTGGTGGCTATTTGTGTTCATTGAGTGCCCTCTGTTGGGCCAAAGAATAAACTACAATGGGATGTTGCGGAGTAATACTGTAGTTTTTATTCTAGTATTACTGTATTATTTCTTTTGATTATAAACCACTACTGAAAATATTGTCCGCTTGTTGAAACAGTGGGTTTAATTCTGTAAACACACAATGTTCTAACCCTCTTTAACATCAAGTATGTATAAAATGTCAAAAAATGATCATCAGAATTGTCTTTATCTTTCAGGAGTCAAGTAAAAAATACTTAAAAGTATAATTTATACGCTTAAGGTTACTTTAAGCATCTTTATACAAAACTTTATTTTAAATTTTATTACCAAATTCACACATCAGTGTTTTTTGATTGTGGACTACAAGTACGAAGTGCCCATAGTGCCGTCCTTCCATCACTAAATCAGCCAAAAGCAGGCCTGCAGAGGTGATGCATCATCATGTCAGTGAAAACAGCTTCATGAACACTTTGGCTGTGTCTAACGTCACTCCCTATTTACTCTATAGCACACCATATTTACTGTTTAGTGTTACTTTGTGGTAATTATCCCACAATGTGTGTTGTAGTAGTAAAATAACGACCAGCAACTCAACACGTGTAACCATGTGACTCTTGTTTTTCGACTCAACCTGCCTCTCACACAGTGTATTCCTTGGGCAAGACACTTAACCCCAAGTTGCTCCCGAAGGCTTGCCATCGGTGTGGACTGGATGTTGCATGAATGTTAGTTAGAGTCTGATGGTGGCACCTTGCATGGTAGCCTGTCATCAGTGTGTGAATGGGTGAATGATATGTAATATACTACTGATTGTAAGTCAGGATAAAAGCGTCTGCTAAATGACTGTAATGTAATGTAATGTAATGTGTATGACTGGCAGATAAGAGGAGTATTTGGGGTTTGAGAATAGTGGTCACACAGGCTAGTTATGCCTTTTGTGCAGGTAGTGGCCTTTGGATCGATGATTCACCAGACATTTGGAAACCACATCCAAACTTTTCCAGAGATGAATTCCAGAAAAAGTTCACAGGCAGTCTCGCCATTGACTTAGAAGTGGATGTAGTCACCGTGACTACACTTGTTGGTTTGTAGACTTCGGTTTAGAACTGTCAGTACCTGATCCATTCCAGCTGCCCGATCCGTTCTGCGCATGCGTAAAATATTTCCGTATTTTTATTTGCTTTGAGTTATAGTTGGTTGTGACTGAGAAGGACCGGACCTGGATTAGACCCTATGGACCGGACCGGCAAAAACTGACTCTTTAATACTATACTATAAGACTATTTTTTTGGCGATCGAATTTGAAATTTGAAGCTATGTCTGATCAATTCAGTGTGTTCTATGCAGCCCTCCGGCAGTATCTAAGAGATTGAAAAATAAAACCTATAATTGAGAAGGTTGGGCGAAAGAGAATAACCCGGGTGGCTTCTAACTACGTCCTAAAAGGTAAAGTTAGCCAGGTTATATATACAGTACCAGTCAAAAGTTTGGAAACACCTTCTCATTCAATGGTCTTTATTTTTATTTTTTTCTACATTGTAGATTAATATTGAAGACATCCAAACTATGAAGGAACACATATGGAATTATGTGGTAAACAAACAAATGCTCAACAAACCAGAATATGTTTTATATTTTAGATTCTTCAAAGTAGTTGAATGAGAAGGTGTGTCCACACTTTTGACTAGTACTGTATATATATATATATGTTTATTTATTTATTTATTTATTTATGTATACATACACAAGGTAAAGTTAGCCAGGTTATATATGCCAACGACCATAAAACAACTCAGAAGAAGAACTCCTTCAAATGTTCACACATGCGTGGTACAAGTCGGGCAGGAATAAGAACGCGCATGCTCAGAACGGATCGGGCAGCTGGAACGGATCGGGTACTGACAAGAACCTTTAGTTTGGTCGCCGCCATCTTGTTTTATTTTTCGCAACCAGAAGTGACACGAGAGGGTGGAGCTAAATATAGTGTGACCATATTTTCAAATCCCCAGACTGGGACCCCAAAGTGTACCGGAACATCATGCATTTCACACATGTATGCCCTCATGCACGTGCCATAGTTGTTTTCATGAGGATGGGGGATGAGTATTCAGGCGTTTAGCTCACCTAGCAAACACACCTTTCACCACCATGGACAGCGTCTGTCAAATTCTACCAAAACTAAAACTTAAAAAACTTAATAGTGAACTTAAAACTAAACACAAGGTATTTTTCAGTATGCACAAGCGCAGCAAAATGGCCCACTGTGACACATTCTCTGCCAGCTATCGTACATCGTATGCGGTCTTAATATGAAAATATTTTTTATCAGCATTTGAATCAAAAATGTGATCTGGCAGTGTCCCCAGAACACAGCATTTTGGTTGCTCGGTACTTTACGAGCTCTTTATAAAAGTCCCAACTCCTTTTTTTGGCATGATGGCTAACAGTTAGCATACTGACTAGCTGCAAGCGCCATAGCAACAACACATTGACACATACAGACAAATCAGTGTTGAATTTAGAGACGTTGTGTTTTTTTGGGGGGGTATAGGTGATAATAAGTGTCAGAGGACATGATAAAAGTATATGTAAGCTCTGACAACAAGTATAAAACTATCGTTATTATTTTAATAGTGTTTAAAAATGTGACAATTTGTAGTTTTACAGATTTAAAGGTTGGGACTCGGGACAACCAGCTTGAAACTGGGACAATCCTGAACAAACTAGAACCACTGGTAGACTACAACCGAAGGCCGAACAAGACATTTTTTCAGCGACCAAATTGTTACAATTAACCTTCTTGAACTGAAAAAAAACCTGCAAGGTTTAAAGTTGTAAAACGAAAAACAAAGTCAGCTCCAAAACCGGACGACATTACATTACATTACATTACAGTCAAAAATCTCCTTTCTTAAACAAGTAATCTTCCAGTAAATGCAACAACTAATACGAGTGCAATAAGTGCTACGAGGAAGGCTCAGGGTAGTACTTCTTGAAGAGGTGAGTTTTCAGCCTGCGCCTAAAGATGGGCAGCGACTCTGCTGTCCTGACGTCAGTGGGGAGTTCATTCCACCACTGAGGGGCCAGGACAGAAAAAGCTGTGACCGGGTGGATCGGCCGGAGGGACCTCTGAGCGACGGGGCAACCAGTCGCCCCGAGGCAGCAGAGCGAAGTGGTCGGGGTGTAGGGCTTGACCAAGGCCTGGAGATAGGAAGGAGCTGTTCCAGCTGTGTGCAATGTCCCTACAAATGCACACATGGCAGGTAGTAAAGGTAACTGGGATGCTGGTAGGGTGGACGACCCCATGTTGCCATCTGCTGGTTAGTGAACAGACACTGTAGGAAGGCTTCACATCTCTGTCCAGCATCCATTCCATTTATGGAACAGGACAGCACACAGAAAAATATAATCACTCATGGAAAAAGTGCAAATCCACTTTATGGAACAGGACAGCACACAGAAAAATATAATCCATGGTAAAACTGCATACAGACACTGGCACAAACTTTTGTGGATACAAATTCATATTTTTAACCCAATCACATCGTACGTGGTGATGTGTGTCTAAAAAGAGCATTTTCTAATAATAGTTATTTAATATTTTTTATTATTTTATTGTGTCTCCCTCTGCTTCCTGACTACAATACTACTCTACTCGTGTATGCCTCATGTGCACATTCCTTCTGATACAGCACCGCTTCCACTTCCTCCTCAGAGCCGCTGGAGCCGCGCTGCTCCCGGTCATATGACGAAGGGCTCGTCCGGAGCGAACAGAGCTCAGGTGGAAGTCGGTCCGCCTGTTCACGGTCTGTAGGTAAGAATAGTTCTTCTCTTCTCACCGCTGCTGACACGGAGCTTTTCTCTGTTTTTCCTCGTGAAGAGGGAACAACAAGTTCTTGGTCGGGTGATAGATTTCAACATACAGCTAGCTTGTTGTTGGCTTTTGATGGCGAAAGATGCCGAGCTGGAAAAAATTACGACAAGTTGTCTGTGTGTGTGTGTGTGTGTGTGTGTGTGTGTGTGTGTGTGTGCGTGCGTTCAGATCGTTTAGTGGTAAAGCTGACAGGATTTTGCTCATTTTCAGGCTTGTGCTTTTTAATTGTCGGGGCTTCACTAAATGGTATTTACATGCTTTACTGTTCAAAACGCGTTTCCATTTTGCAGTGCTTAAGTGTTTTGTCAGATATGACACCTGAACGCCTCAGAAGTCTTGTGCGTTGTTGTTGTTTCTTGATACTACTGTATGCAGAGAGTGTTTCTTTCTTTTAGTCCCTCACTCACTCTGACCACAGTGAGTGCTGAATCAGCACCACACTAAAGCAGATGGCGCGTGAGCTATGAGCACGCACAAATCCACAACAATTAAGATTCATATAGAATTGATGAAATTCAAAAATCAATTTTTGCAACTGATGCATTTTTGTAGGCCAACCAGGTGGTACTCCTCCGGTTCTGAGGAATGAACCCAATACTGAAGTGTCTTAAAACTTGCATTCTCTCTACTGACCAGCCCCCTGCTGGCGACTCCTAAGTCAGATTGTATAAAATAAGATAAGATAATCCTTTATAAGTCCTGCAGCGGGGAAATTTGCAGGAGTCTATTTATAGAAGTCTATGTGAAAATGACCCTACTTCTCTCTTTATTTATTACCGCAGTAAACATTGTAAACATGAGATTGTGGTCTCAATGGCTAATTTTAATTCAGCTTCAATACATCATGATGTTCATTTAGTAAATTATGGTCCATTTAGAGTCAAATAGACCATAAAGTGGTGTATGATTTAGGGCGGGCTTACTGTGATTCACAGGTCACGTCCTCTAATGCGTCTCTACATCAGTCCTCCACATTCCAAATATGGTAACTTCAGTTTAAGGGTTGCAAAAAACAACATGGCGGCAGCCGTAAACCAAGATGGCGAAGGCGAGATCACCGAACTAGAAGCTTCTTATGATCAGTCCACAAACCAATGACTGACGTCATGATGACTACCTCCACTTCTTACATCTATGTGGCCAACTCAGAAGTTAGCCTAATAAGATGGCGTGTTTGGGCCACTGTAGGTAAAACAAAAAAATAATGACGGATAAGTGGAAGTAGGTAATATTAAGAGAATCGGACAATGCAAGGTTGTGGCACCTCGCCCGGAATAGGGAAACCGGGGCACCCTCCTGGAGCCAGACCCGGTAGGGGAGCTCGCCGGTGAAAAAGCTACATCGTGCCGCCACCCTGTGGGCCCACCACCCCACCAGTCGGGCGCCGACTGGGGACTCCATAGTTCTTCTGGGAGACTTCAACACTCACGTGGGTAACGATGGAGAAACCTGGAGGGGTGTGATTGGGAGGAACGGCCTGCCCGATCTGAACCCGAGTGGTGCTTTGCTGTTGGACTTCTGTGCTAGTCATGGACTGTCCATAACAAACACCATGTTTGAGCATAGGGAGGTTCATAAGCGTACTTGGTACCAGAACACCCTAGGCCAAAGGTCTATGATCGACTTTGTAGTTGTGTCATCAGACCTGCGGCCGTATGTCTTGGACACTCGGGTGAAGAGAGGAGCAGAGCTGTCAACTGATCACCACCTGGTGGTGAGTTGGATCAGGTGGCGGGGGAGGCTGCCGGACAGACCCGGTAAACCCAAACGTGTAGTGAGGGTGAACTGGGAACGTCTGGCTGAGGATCCTGTCCGCAAGGTCTTCAACTTCCACCTCCGGAATAATTTCTTGTGCATCCCGGGGGAGGCTGGGGACATGGAATCCGAGTGGGCCATGTTCAAATCCTCCATTGTGGAAGCTGCTGCTAGGAGTTGTGGTCGGAAGGCGATCGGTGCCTGTCGTGGCGGCAATCCGAGAACCCGTTGGTGGACACCAGCGGTGAAGGAGGCCGTCAAGCTGAAGAAGGAGGCCTTTCGGGCTTGGTTGGCCCAGGGTTCTCCTGAATCAGCAGGCAGGTACCGATTGGCCAGAAGGGCTGCAGCTGCGGCGGTTGCTGAGGCAAAAACCCGGGTGTGGGAGGAGTTAGGCGAGGCCATGGAGAAGGACTTTCGAATGGCCTCAAGGAAGTTCTGGCAAACTGTGAGACGACTCAGAAAGGGGAAACAGGGCTTTTCTCAGGCTGTGCTCAGCAGGGGGGGAGAACTGCAGACCCGGACTGGGGATATTGTCGAGTGGTGGAAAGAACACTTTGAGGAACTCCTGAACCCGACCAACACGTCCTCTGTGGAAGAGGCAGAGTCTGAAGACTCGTCCATATGCCTGGCGGAGGTCGTTGAGGTAGTTAAAAAGCTCTTCAGCGGCAAAGCACCAGGAGTGGATGAGATTCGACCGGAGATGCTAAAGGCTCTGGACATTGTTGGGCTGTCTTGGTTGACACGTCTCTTCACTGTCGCGTGGAAGTCGGGTACAGTGCCTGTGGAGTGGCAGACCGGGGTGGTGGTTCCCATTTCCAAAAAGGGGGACCGGAGAGTGTGCTCCAATTATAGGGGTATCACACTGCTCAGCCTCCCCGGGAAAGTTTACTCCAGGGTGCTGGAAAGGAGGCTCCGTCCGATTGTCGAACCTCGGATTCAGGAGGAGCAATGCGGATTCCGTCCTGGACGTGGAACAGCGGACCAACTCTTTACCCTTGCAGGTCTGTTGGAGGGTGCATGGGAGTTTGCTCATCCAGTCTACATGTGTTTTGTGGACTTGGAGAAGGCCTTCGACCGTGTCCCTCGGGGAGTCCTGTGGGGGGTACTGCGGGAATATGGGGTACCTGGTTCATTACTACGAGCCATTCGGTCCTTGTATGACCAAAGTGAGAGCTGTGTCCGGATACTCGGCACAAAGTCGAGCTTGTTCCCAGTGCGTGTTGGCCTCCGCCAGGGCTGCCCATTGTCACCAATCCTGTTTGTGATTTTCATGGACAGGATTTCAAGGTGCAGCCGGGGGGAGGAGAGTTTCCGGTTTGGGGACCTCGGAATCACATCCCTGCTTTTTGCAGATGATGTGGTTCTGTTGGCTTCTTCAGAACGTGACCTTCAGCACGCACTGGGGCGGTTCACAGCCGAGTGTGAAGCGGTCGGGATGAGAGTCAGTACCTCCAAGTCTGAGGCCATGGTTCTCTTCCGGAAAACGGTGGATTGCACCCTCTGGGTTGGGAGTGAGTCACTGCCCCAAGCGAGGGAGTTCAAGTATCTTGGGATCTTATTCACGAGTGAGGGTAAAATGGAGCGGGAGATGGACAGGCGGTTCGGTGCAGCGTCAGCAGTGATGCGGGCGTTGTACCGGACCGTTTTGGTGAAGAAGGAGCTGAGCGGTAAGGCAAAGCTCTCGATTTACCAGTCCATCTACATTCCAACCCTCACCTATGGTCATGAGCTTTGGGTAGTGACCGAAAGAATGAGGATGATCAGGATGCCTCCTGGACGCCTCCCTTTAGAGGTTTTCCAGGCACGTCCAACTGGTAAGAGGCCCCGGGGTAGACCCAGAACACGCTGGAGAGATTATATATCTCGTCTGGCCTGGGAACGCCTCGGGGTTCCCCAGGAGGAGCTGGAAAGTGTTGCTGGGGAGAAGGACGTCTGGAGGACCCTCCTTAGCTTGCTGCCCCCGCGACCCGGCCCCGGGTCACTTTAATGCTTCAGAATTCACCAGAGGGGCTTATATACTGATGGATTTTATGTCGTACAACAAAAACGTAAAAAAAACTCTTAAGCTTGTGTTTCCTTGAAAATGAGACATTCTCTTTTCCAAAAGCAAACTATCCAGCTAATCCTGGGAAACACTTGTTTTTAAGGTATAACTTCAGCTATGCTGTAAATGCATGGGTCATATTTCAAGCAACACTTTCATTGTATTTTCATTGTATAAACAAACAGAATTTGTTAAAGCAAGTAATGTGGCATTTTAAAAGTAATTCTATGAAGTTGCGGTTGATTCCATATTCTGTTAGTGTTTGGTTTGCCCCTTCAAGTATTTCCATGCAAAGCTGACAGATATCATTTTGAGTTTGTAAACCACTTCACTGTAGTGGTACATATATCTTTTTACATGTCAGCCTATTTTGTTTATGCTTAGAACATAACTAGTCTTTCAGTATTCCTGTTATATTATTTCTCAGGAAATAGTTTGGACGGGTATTCGGCGGTATTCGGGTGGCGGCTGGGGCGTAGTGGAGAGCAAGGTAGTTCTCCAATCAGAGGATCGGTGGTTCGATACCCGGCTTCGGCAGTCGATGTGTCCTTGGGCAAGACACTTAACCCCAAGTTGCTCCCGAAGGCTTGCCATCGGTGTGGACTGGATGTTGCATGAATGTTAGTTAGAGTCTGATGGTGGCACCTTGCATGGTAGCCTGTCACCAGTGTGTGAATGGGTGAATGATATGTAATATACTACTGATTGTAAGTCGCTTTGGATAAAAGCGTCTGCTAAATGACTGTAATGTAATGTATTCCCAGGAATCCCTTTTCCCAGGATCAAACCCTGCTTGTTACCTGATGACATTGTTTTGCCAAAACATACAGCTGAGGATAACAGCGAGCTTTTTGTACCCCTTCCTTTACATTAATCATTAAACCAGAGCACATTTGTTGTAAAAAATATCCCAAATGAAGCAGAAGACTTGATTCCAAGTCCCAATTAATGTTCTTTAATATGATAAGTATTGTTGTTATTAAGTCAAAAGTAAACAAGCAAAACGCCATACATTATAACTTTTTTTTATTACAAACTGATTTTCATGTTTGAAGGTTACCATGTCTGTGGTGAAGCTGGAGGAGTGTCGAGAGCGGATTCGTAGAGAACTGGACAAAGCAGTGGACTTCTGGCTCAAATACTCTCATGACAAGATACACGGGTACTGTACAGCGGAGATCCAACTTTAACTTTTACAACTGTTTGGACTGTGCATGCAGTGTGTGTGTCCTTGTGATGAACTTGGACCTCCACTCTGTGTTTCAGAGGCTTCTTCACGTGTATCGGGAAGGATGGGACGGTTTATGATGAGCTGAAGTACGTCTGGCTGCAGGGCAGACAGGTGAGTCTCTCTCATGATACTGGCAGTGCAGAACAACCATCTGAAATGTGGTCATCAGATGTTAGGTGAATTTTTATATATTTTTTTACAGGTGTGGATGTATTGCCGCCTGTACCGAACCATGGAGCGCTTCCGCAAGCCTGAAATCCTGGAAGCAGCAAAAGCTGGTAAAGCTTGATTCAGCTAGCTAAACCTCTTAGCGTTGGCACTACTGAAGTGTCAAGAGAGAGTTACTCTCTCTCTTTGGTTGCATCACTGGTATTGATTAATTCATCTTAATTCAAAGGATTTCAACATATCATGTTAAGCCTCAGTACAGGCGAGCCTCTGGAAGAAGAGCAAATTCATGGCTGGTTTTCCTATAGTCCAAATAACATTTATTTTTTACAATTAATGCCAGAAAGGTTGAAGGTACCTCTAATGACAAGGTAGGACAAAATATAAACCATACCTCAGTATGTTATTTTTACTTTCACCAGTTCAATGTCGTATTATTTTATTTAGAGAAGATGGAAGCCTCAAGAAACTGCTTAGCAGAGGGTTTTTTTAAATCTCGTATGATATTTCTCACCTTCCAATATATTATTCAATATTTTCACAGATTACTGGATCATAATCCATCCATTTGGAAGTGTGTAAATAAAAAATAAATTGCATTTAAAATGAACCAAAACACAAAGTGCAAATTAGACAGAAATTAGTTCTTTGCAGTTGATTCAGATTCAGAGACCCCAGTATATTATCGTCCTAAAAGTCTGGATGTTCAGATGTTGTCAACATTTACACATTAATGTTTGTTTAATGTGACCTCGGAGTTTCACACATCCAAAGGTAAATCTCTGGAACAGATGGAGCAGCGAGGTGTTTTTTGTTGACTTAGGTGATTAATGGCAGTCATGATAGTGTTTGCTCTGCACTTTCTGCTAATCATCATTACGGCATGGTGCAACAACATGTTGTCACTGTTGGAAGGAAACCTTGGAGCTGCAAAAAATGTCATCTTTATAGGAACTAAGAGACACAGACCTTTCTAGGTCCAGTTTGTGATTATTGATGTGTTTTTCAAATCAATCACTGGGGCAGCTTGTGAAAGAACAACAAACACTGATCTTCTTTCATATCATTGCTATTCCAACTGACCACTGTTCTGCAGCACAGACGTGCTAGCATTAATGCTCTTTAAGGTGACGTAGCATGAAAAGAGTGCCTACCAACAGTCGAAATGTGAAATAAGAGATCATTGTTGAAAATATTAAGACTGCCTATGTCAGAAAACATGTGATTCATGTGATCAACAAGTCATTCAGATCTGCCTTCCTTTCCTATATAACACGCAGGCTCATTAGAATACCCCCTATACCCCATACTATTTACTTACTTAATTATCTATTTCTTCAATTTTGTCCCGTTTACCAGAAGAGCATAAAGTAAGCATTGGACATGAATGTCAGTTTGAAAATCCCGGCACTATTGGGATTTTGAGAGCAATCTCAAAACTTTTTCATGTCTAGGACCTCAACAATAGATATACAATAGACCACAGACCATGGATGTATATAAAGGTGTGGCCTAGCTTTTGTCCAGAGCATTCGTAAATAATCTACAGCCCATAATACTACCTTAAATTCTGTATATGTTGTTCTCCTAGCGCTGCTAGCTACTAGCCGATAGCCGGTTGTTTGGGAACAGATATGTTAGTACAGGCTTTACAGCACACAGAATGTGGATGTATTACAAGGGTATACAATTTATGGATTACAGCCAATATATCCATTATTACAATGCATACAGCCATGCCAATCAGAGCAGACTGGGAGGATGACTTAAAGAGACAGGCGCTAAAACAGAGCGCTTCAGACAGAGGGTGAACACAGGTATATTCAGAGAGACAGAATGAGAAAAACAATGTGTTCTTTTTGGCATAAAAGCATGTTAATATGTTATAGTAAAAACCCAAAACACAATTATGAATCTAAAAAATGAGCACGACATGCCCTCTTTAAATGTCATGTCTGAATAAAGCTGTAGTGAACGCTTATTGAACAGCCAGCAATTTGATGTAGTCATGTGTGGAAAAAGGGCTTTATACATATTGCTCATAAATCAATAGCTAATGTTATAAAGTTCTGTTTGCATCGTAGGAGGAGCATTCCTGAGAAAGTTTGCTCGTGTCCCCGGCAGCAGCAGTGGCCAGTGGAAGTGCGCCTTCTGCTTAACAAGAGATGGTAAAGCAATCAAAATTCAGAGGACTGTATTCAGTGAGTGTTTCTACATCATGGCCATGGATGAACTGAGCAGGGTAACTGGTGACAAGGACATGCAGGTACAAATCAATAATCAAAACTAGATTGTTTATCATACATTGGTTAAAAACTCTTTAAACAATGTTTATCAAAAAGGAATGTTGCCGGCTGTGTGTCAGGAGGTAGAGCGGGTCATTCACCAATCACAGCCATTCGAGCACTAGCTCTGTGTTCTGACTAAAAAGTTGCCATATGTATTGTGTTCCCGCTTTGCCTACTTTTATGCTGATTGTGCATGAACAGAAACAGACGTTGAAACTCATCAAGTAGCTAAAACTAGTTCCCCTATTTTTGGTTTTGCAAATCTGGATCATGGTTCCGATCTATTTTGACACTGTTGTGAAAGGCAACAGAAGACTCCCCATAGTGATGTAACTTTGGGGAGTCAGAAAACTTAAAATCCACTACTCTTTTATTTTTATTTTTTTCTGGATGTTAAGGGAAGTCAAATATACCGTTATGTATGCAAATGTTTTGTACTTTGTGTTCAATCTATAGTTAGAATTTTCAAATATAGTTTTTTGGGGTTTTTTCCTCTACAAACTATGCGCCTGTTAGACTGTCAGCCATCCACAAATATTGAGACTTTAATATAATAATCTTTGCTGTAATAATAAAAAATATGCATAACAGAGTCACCAGTTAGTTTGAAAAAAAGCCCCCACAAGTGAGGTGCTGATCTGTTGCATTGCTAGCTAACATGCTATGTGTAATGTGGACTTACAAAGTTCACCAGTGACTCATCTTACATGAGGTTTAATAAACCAGAAGGTGAATGTGCCTGAACACGCTCCATCCCTCGACAGCTGCCCTCACATTCCCACATTATTACGCCGTCTCTATGATAAGACAGCCTCTGCTCTGTCATGTCGCTAGCTGGAGGCTGAGCAGATGATGGAGCAGTTGATCTACTGGGTTCGTGTGGACTCATCAGGCCTGGGCCGACCACAGCTTCCCGGGGACGTTCCCACCAACAGCATGGCGGTCCCCATGATGCTGCTGTGTCTGGTGCAACAGCTAACTGATGGCCGTGGTCAGGATGTAGCTCAGAAGTACGGAGAGCTGGCCAGCTGGTGTGTACAGCAGATTCTACAACACATCCAGGTATGGACACAGAATATGACTGATTGAAAGACTCCATAAAGTGATGAGATTTAGTGAAGTTCAGGGCTCATCGCTAACTTTTAGAAGTGGTTGCCAAGCTGGCAACCGGGCATCAGCTTTTGGTTGCCAAAACTGAAAATATGTTTGGCACATCATATTTATCAGTGAATATGGTAATATGTAGTTATACGCAGGCAGCAACCTCTTGGTCTTAAAAGTGAAGCCAATACAGAAGTGCCTTAAACATGCATTCTTAATAATAATCTGGTTGGAAAGGTCGCTACCACGCCGTTGTCTAGTCTGGAAGTTTTCCGCATGCTTGTCTTGAACCTTTAATCCTTTCGCAGTATGTTTTCACTTCATAAAAAGTTAATTTCTTATTCAGCATTCGGTTGTACTTTGCTCCATCGTTTCGCCTTTGATTTAAAAAGAAACAAGATGGCGACGGTCAAAATGTCCAACTCGAGGCTTCAAAACATCAGTCCATCCGTCATATACAGTCTATGGTTACACGTCAGTTTAAGGATGAAATGGAACAATTAGGCCCGTCATGTGTATGTTGTACATGCTTTGCAGGATAATTTTCTGATGCCAGGATACTTTGCCTCCTGAGACTTGTAAATGTAGTTTTTTGTTCAGGTTCATCTAGTTCTTTCTTCGCTAATTCTTATTATTCTAATTCGTTAGTTGAACTTTTCACCCGACACTCATACAACTTCATTTGCTTCGCCATTGTCTCTAAAATAAATCCTTGTGCGCGCACACGCAAGTCAATGCACCAACGCATGTGCAAAATATTTGTAATACTTGTAATACTATGAGCTGTTTTAAAAAGCTGGTGGGACCAAGTCAGGCCAGTTTGTATACTCGGTATGTTCCATACAATTACTAGTTCTCAGCGCTAACATTCTCTGCTTTGGAGAAACAACTTGATTAGTCTTACTGATTCCACCAGTATCACGCCCCTTAACTCTTTGTTATCCATGTAAGTCGGCGTATGAGTTGGTGTAAGTTCTCCATTTAAGGCCTTGGTCACACAGGCAAATGTGTCAAACACACAACTCGGGTAATGTTATGTTGTTGGCCTGGATTATATGCTTCCGTGCCGGCAAAAGCCATGGCCGCGAGGTGGTCATTTTTAGTTTAGTCTGGAACAGGAGATCGGAGTTACTTTTTAACTTTGACTCTGTATTAGAGGATTATCCAATTAGTGCCTAGTTGCTTTTAAAGCTAGGGTTGGTGACCTCCTTCTAAAACATTTTTTTTTACATTTGTTGAAATTCTCTTTACATTACTCAGCAATCAAAACATCAAATGCTCTGACTTAAAAGAATACAAGAAAGAAATAGTGGCCATTGCAGGACTTGCATCATTTGGCAGAGAGACACATTGGCTTCGAATGGCAGAAGCGGAGGTTGCTACCTGGTATTAAAAATAGCCATGTTTATTGATTAAGTCCCCTGAAGGGACAGGCTGCTAGTGCTGCAGACTTTCTCGCTACATTTAGCGACCTCTGGACCTAGTGCTGCTAGCAATTTTTTTTATTGGGAAAGAGTTGGCAAAACTGGGTTGGGTCAATGATTGGATCACTTTTAAAATCTAGCATACTCTTTGTAATGATTACCAACCCTGCCTTTAATGTGCCGTTTATGACATTTATTTTATTTCTTCTCTTGTTACTTGATGCAGAGAGACGGCACAGCTATCCTGGAGAACGTGTCACTGGAGGGGGCGGAGCTGCCTGGTTGCCAGGGCAGACTGCAGAACCCAGGTAAACACTGCACCGCCTGATGACCAGTCAGCCAGATGATAGTGAGCACACTGAGTGCAAAGGGAAGCTGGCGTTGAGCTCCTATCATGTCCTTTGTTGCCGACCTCAACCCTTTCCAATGTGTCTCTGGTCTTCCCCCACATGTCGACCCGTGCTGACTCAGGCCATGCCCTGGAAGCGGGCTGGTTCCTGCTTCAGGTCAGCGCAGAGCGGGGGGACGAGGAGCTCCAGAAGACCGCCATCAACAAGTTTTTGGAGCTACCTTATCAGTACGGCTGGGACAAAGAGCACGGCGGCCTCTTCTACTTCCTGGATGTGGATGGTCACTGCCCCACACAGGTGAACCGGCCGTCTGTACACATGAGACTGTTTCGCTTTAGACAGTTGATGCTGTTGCATCTTTTGATAGAAGATATTGTTTAAATTTGGCTGATCACTAAGTTTTATAAAAATGCATGAAATGAGGCTCTCTGGATGTCTATTGCATATGTGACCAGTTGGAGTGGAATATGAAGCTGTGGTGGCCCCACTGTGAGGCTCTCATCGCCTTCCTGATGGGCTACACTCAAACCAAGAAGCCAGAGCTGCTGGAGAGATTCTTTGAAGTTTACGAGTACACCTTGAACCACGTGAGTTGTTGGCGCTGTAGTGTTTCATTACGAGTGTTAAAATATAGGTCAACATTTTGGGAAATAAGCATTTCAGTCTCGTGTACCTGTGCTACTTTTAGTGCAGACCTGGAGTCAGGATGTGGTTAGCCTAGCTTAGCATAAAGACCGGAAACTGTGGTTTTGGAGGGAGTTACGTGCTGTTTTCTTGATGAACAACATCCAGGCGCTGTGTGCAGCATCAGTGAGTCTCGTAGTCACAGTTTGCTTTTCTCCACACTGGAATCAAACATCCCCCCCCCCTAACTTGGAGCTTCCCTTAACCTAAACTTTTAAACCCCCATAAGGTCTTGGTTCTCAGATCTGCTTTGCATTTTAAAGTGTTTTTCACAACCCAGAAGGTTTTCTATGTATGTCAGTGAAATTATGAAACCGCTTTTGCGTATATACCACTAAAACTGAAACAAACTTCCTTGCACGTCTCATCTATAACATATGTCCTGCTTTATTTATGGACGTGTTTGCTGTGTTGCATAATAGCTGTTGCTCTCTTCCCTGCCGAGAGCAGTGCTGGGCCAGTTACTCAGGAAGTTAAATGCGTCTTAGCTTTTACTTATTACTTCTCTTAAAAGTAGTAATAATACTTAACTTATTACCTGTTATAACCCATGGCTGAGCTGCCACATCAGACTCGGCATCTGATGTTAACAAAGAAGGCAATGTTCCTTGCATGTTTTACTGAGACAAAATAATGAGGAAAGTGGCCATCTACTGCCGAGGCAAAAT